>NC_081407.1:224798280-225398280 GCF_030272615.1 Cryptomeria japonica | reverse complement strand
CAAATAAACCTCAGTGAGTTAGAAAACTAAGAACAACCTGTACCTAGATGAGGTAGATAACTACAACATAACTTAGATCATTTATAAAACTTGATCGACATTTAATGTTTAAATCTATATGGGAAAAGATTGTATTTACCAATTGTTGCCTATGCAAGTTTCATTTCTGTAATCGCTTTCTCTTAAGTAATGGCAAGCCTTGATTTGTTTGATTGGACCCTATCATATGGATTGATTTGGGGTACCTAATTATGTCCTCGGTCTTGAGTTTGACTGTTATATTGTGGTGGTGCCGTAGTTGGTCATATCCTTTATGCAGGTGTCGAATGATGAATTGTGGTTGACCATAGTTGGTCAGGTCTCTAGTTAGAGTACCGTCAGTTAGTGCACCTCTTATGAAGTCGTGTTTGACCAAATGGTTATTTCCTCCTTTTTGAACTCCGTTTGTTTGACTATGCATATTTCTTGATTTTTGAGTTCGTTTGAGTATAGTCTAGTATCGTATGGGAAAGTGGCTTTCGATTGGGAGCCATGCCCAAAGTGGTTGTTGGGTAACCCATCGAAAGTGTATCTAATAAGTGATAACCTAATAGCATATTAGAGTGTTAGTTAATGAATCACTAAGTAAGATAATTGTGCCTCGCACATGGGATGAGTGCTAATACAGACTCAACATGTAGTGAGAAGGCCTGAGATGACAAACCATCATCCTTGTCTTTACGAAAGGATGTGTGGGTCCACGTGAGGCTCGGATGGGCTAGAGGCTCGGATTAGGTTGCTAGGGTAACCCAGTGTACGGGGCCGGAACCTCTGAAGACCTGCCATGGTAACCATACCAGGTTGTGTGATGACACTTGTCCCCTATGTTCGCTAGTGTGTTGTTGTATTGTCTTGATAGGAGTACTTTTGTGGAGTCATCCTGTTTCTTATGTCCTTTTGAGTACCTCATTTCATCCTATACCTTGGGTTGTGATGACTTAGTTTTACGGATGCTCCAGTGGACTTTTGTATTTGCTTCTGTTATGTTCAGTTGGATCCTTTCCTATTCATGGATCATTTATATATTTATTGACCGATGTGGTCGTTTGTATATTGGTTATGTTCGCCTTGATGGTAAGATTGTAAATGATGAGAACCTTATGTATTATGAACTTATTTAATGATCAGAGGGGTCTTGTAGTTGAGCAGACCTAGAGATGTAGCCCTTTAGGGGTGAACTCCGATATCAATTTGGTGTTGTGTGATGCTTATGCTCTTATGTTCCTTTTTCAGTTTTAGCATGTATGGATGGCATTATGTTAGAATGTATAAAGTGGATAAGATGAAAATAAGTGTAAATGCTTGTATGCAGTTGTCTTTTAAATACAATAAATTGGATCGTGAAAGAATGTAGATTAGAATAATGGAATATATTTAGTTATTGTTAAGGAAATTAAGTATGCATGGAAAGATCTCATTAGTATATGATGAAATTCAAGTGTATTATTAAATTAGATGCATGACTTAAATTTTAATGAAAAGTATGAACGAAAGGTATGAATAAATCTTAATGGATGAACCTTATCTTGTGATCTATGTTTTGTCTTACTGAAATAAATTATCCTTGTTTAAGAATTATCTCATTTTTAATACAATCGACTTATTAGATTAATTAGCGTGAGTTAAGTTAAATGTGTAATTAAGTAATCACGTTCAGAAACTCTTTAGATGTTAGTTGATGTATTCTGCTATGTAATCTGAACTTTGATATCTTGTTGTATCTTAAATGTTGTGTTTAACTTCAAAAAAAAACTATTATTGCACTATATTCTTGTGTTTTAGCTTAATCCCTTTGGGGTTTCCTGGCGGGGCATTACATTTGGTATCAGAGCCAGGTTGCAAACACTAGGATCTCTGGTGTCTCGTGTATCCTTAGTTGGTGTGAGGTGTATTGACCTTATGTGCATGTTTGTCCTCCTTTTTGTATGTGAGTGATTGAGAAGACCTTAACTTGTGTGTAACGCGTGTGTTCACACCTTGTTCTCATCTTCTTGATGTTGATGTTTTGAGTGATTAACTGTGCTTTGTTTTCTTATTGATGTCTTGGTCTACGATTACTCATATTCTGAAAGAGAGTTGTATGTACCTTCCTTAATGAGTTTTGTACTCTTTGGTCTAGTTCATTTGGGTTGGTCCATGCTTGTCTTGAATCTGAAAGTATGAAATGTGCTTGTTTAAAGGTTATGATATAGCTTAGTGTTGTTCACTTGAAAGACTAGTATGGTAGATATTGAATGCTTTTATGTGGTAAATTGAATGATTATCACCCTTCCTCCCCTCTCTCTCTCTAGAGACTAAAATGTTTGGGATATGTGTAATTATCTCTGATTTGAGTTTTCTTTTTGTGAGAGAAAAGGGTATGACTTCTTGAGCTCTTGTGTGAGCTTTATGACGCTTATGTGTCTTTAGATTATAAAAGGGCTACGGGTTGAAATTTCATATTGGTTATTGGGAGAAAATTTTATGTTTACTTTAAATAATGTTCCATGTGTAATGTAGGAGTAACATAATTAAATTCTATCTTAAGTAATGTGCATCAGTATGCGAATAGTGATTATGTGAAACTGCTTTGTTTGTAAAAGATGTATAAAAAGGGAACATATTATAGTATCTTTGAGAGTGTACTAATGTGTTCCACAAAAGATTGTTTTATGTGTTTCATTAAACCAATTCGATTGAAGATTTATTTTAATAATGCTCCATTGAACTTGCTTTTGGATATATGTAATTGCTTTATTATGTTTAGAAAGTGTGAATGAAAAGTTTGTTTGATGTGCATGGATTAATATGTATTATTTTGTTGATAGGTCCTCGCTTACCATCTGACCGTAATTTGATTTTCAATGGTAGGTTGCAAATTATGATATGTGTATGTATTGTATTAAAGTAGTGAGTGTTTGCAAGAGGTCTGGTATTATCGAAAATATTCCCTGTTTTGATCTTTGTTGTTTGGAAAACTAGAACATTATGTTGCAACCATGATAATTGGAGATGTCATATAGTCCAATTGGCATTCTTCTAAAAATGGAAGAAAAATGGTAACCGTGCAATTAAAATGATAGGCCTATAGTAAGAAATTTTAGTATATAGTGTTATCTTGTTGATCTTGTGTCTTTGTAGGAAACAGTTTTATTATCAAACTCTCTTTTTCTTCTCTTTGCCTAGACTATAAGATTTCTAGAAATGCTACTAAGAATGCATTGATTTAAATAGAATGTTTTTAACACATATGAAATTGTATGTTTTCTTTTGGGCTTCTTATGGAAAGATGATAGTATTAAGCTACAGAAAGAAATTTGCATCATTAGTAATGTGAATACGAATGCTTAGTGAAATTCGAGAAAGATATAGGAATGATGTTATTTCCTTATGTAATTGTGAATTGTTAATAATTTCAATACTTGTATCTAGAGTAAACTTTATTCAGTTATTCATTTGGAAATCATAATGAAAATTTACCTTGAGTAGATGATAGCGTACTAGAAAGTACTCCTCGTAAATGTGGCTAAACCAGTACTGGTGTATTCATGTGTATTGTAAGAAACCAATGCTTATTATATGTGCCCATGGGTTGGTGAAGTAATCAACCATGGAGGATATGTTGCTTATGAGTATGGGAACCATATTGTTTATGTGATTTTTCTTATGTGTTTCCCTAGTGAGTACCAAACCTTGGGTTGTGGGTAATTCAGTATGTTAAGGGGTAGTATTTGAAGTCACCATTCCTTGAAAAGTATGGATTGGCGTACGAGTAATGTCGGCGTGAAGCAACTTTATCCTCTCTATTTTGAGGAATGATATGGTGATATAATAAAATTGTATCAAAGGTATGCTCAATACTTTTCCTTTTGATGAATCTATTTTTAGGTTTATGTGTGACAGCCTATTCCTCTCCTTTATTTGAGCATATTGATGGTGATTCTTGAGCATAGTGATGGTGTATTTTGGAGGATCCTTTGCCTTGTCTTCATGAAAGGAATGTTTATCCAGATGAGCTACCAGTTAGTATGTGTTGGTGGACATGTGGATGGACCTTAGTCATGTATACCTCTGGCTTACAATGATTATCCTTATAGATACGTTGCTATGCGAGACGTGACCTGCGCGTGCTTGTTTCCATGAGGTACACTACCATGCGGGATATGCCCATTGTGTGTCTTCTTCGCTTTGGTATTTCCATGCTGCATGACGATATGATGCGAGTTGATGTTGAGGTTCACACTGCCATGATGTGTGGATGTGTGACTTGGTAGCACCACATGATGATTTACTGCAATAGTTTTTTTATTGTTCATTCCTTCCTCGTTGGTGGCTAGGTACTAGTCACTGAGAGATGTTATGTGCAATTGTGATATTCTTATTATTTCTTTGGGGACCAGCAATTTATTCTACTTTGACTTTGAAGGTTTAGACATGATCTTGTGATCTTTCTCTTACTTCATTTGGTGTTACAAATTCCAGATTATTTTCTTGCCTTACTGTTGGAATTGATGATTTATTATCTTTATTCATCTGTACTTTGGTGGCTAAACTGATTTATCCTTATTGTTTTCATATGGTGGTCTTGTGTTTAAATCTGAAATTCCTCTCCAAGGACGTATGAGACGGTCTTGGTAGAGTGTGTACGAGGAAGTAGATGTAGGGAAAATTGAGGATGGGGGTATGCGAGGCTATGATGCAGCTAGGATTCACTACCTACCTTTGTGTGGTGACTATCTCTTGGAGGCTAACCACCTTACTCAACAAGGGATGTTCATAAGGTCTTGTATGGAAGGTAGCACCGCTATGGTGTGCCCTAGAACCATCAAGCCTTTGAGTGAGATATTGGATATTTATGATCATATTATTGTTCTAAGATCAGGCATAGAGATGCTGATCGTGCATGTTATCTTTGACCGAGCATGGACATGCTCACATGTGGCCTTTTGAGTGGTGCATTCTAGTTATGTGGATGGTTATTATGTGTATCATGGAGTAAATTGTGTTAACTTGTCACTATGTTATGGGACATAGTCATTGGAAAGGTTTTTTAATATGCCTAGCAAGTGTAAACAATTGAGTTATCTATGTTGCTTTTATTTCATGTAAGTTAACTTGGTCATAGAAATTGAATTTTGAAGCTACTTCTATGCGATAAAGTTTTTGAAAAAGATGTATTGGTAAAGGAAATTGAGCATGATGGCATGTTCTCTTATCATATTTGGTAGATGAGTATGGTAATTGTTGTTTACCTCTTTGTAATGCATTAACTTGGTGTGATGAAAGGAAGAAAATTCTTGTTTCTCTGCTATGATTGTAGATGGTTCCTAGAATATTTTAAGAAACATATGGATTTAGATGTATCTTGCCAATGGATAATGCAATTCATAAAGGATTTTGCAATAATGTTTCATTTATTTAAGGAAAGATTCTTATGTGAAATTTAATATTTGTTGAATGAGTTTCAGGGCCTATGCATGCGACATGCTCTCCATCTAGCCTTACGACTTCCAGGAGTAAGTCAAAATCTAGGGGGGAAGAATGTAGTACCCTTGCCCTAATCAATTTCTAATTTTGGTTTGACCTTGGTTAGTTTATCATAATATAATGATTATAATCAGATGTTTTGATTTTAGTGCATACCTATTAATGTGGTTTTCACACCAATTTGTATGCAAGTTATCAATTCTCCTATTTCATGTTATTATCTCGGGCTAAGTCTTTCATTAAGTTTATGTATGTATGCATGTATGACTCTTGGTTGCAGGAGATTTCAGGTACACTACTGCAAGGGTGCAAGGTTTGTTTCCACTTGGGTTTGTAGGTTTGAGTTTACCTCTTTGATCCTTAGAGTTGGATTAGGTGGTTGAAAGACCCTCATTTGACCATAGTCATGCTCAAGTGAGAATAGTCAGTTGTCGTAGGTATTCCCTTTGGTTGAGTTGCAAGTCATTTGATCATTTGACTTTCTTGGGTTGCGTGTTTTGTGTGTGTGGTTAAATCGAGTAATTAATCCTTAATATTTAAATTGATTTAATATGTGTCTAATCATTAGTATTTTGGGGACTAAATTAAATAGGATCCCTTTTTATGTGATTAATCGTTAATTGAATTTCTCAATTCATGTTGGTAGCAAGTTCAATTAAATGGTTAATTTTAATGTTAAATTTATTATGTTTATGGTGTTGGAAAAGAAATAATTAAATTTAATTGAAATAGAATTAATTTAATCTTGTTGGATTTTTGAAATAGAAAGGCTAATTTCGGTTATTTGAGAAAATCAATTTTAAATTGAAAAGCAAGTTTAATTTTTTGATATAGTTTAAAAGATGATTTTTGAGAATTATTTTAAATAAAATATTTTAATTCCAAAAATAAAATGTTGGTCAAACCTTTCCCATTTAACCTAGGTTTTTGGAAAAATATGAGAGGTTGATATTTTTTGGAAAATATTTTTGGATGGAAAATTTGGGGGTTTTGCCAAAAGAAGGAATTTCTTGATCCTGGAGGTTGAGATCCTTATTAAATATTTCCAAGATTTCTATATAAGTGTTTATATCTTTGATTTCCTTGTTTATTAGAGTTGTTTGTTCTTTTGGAAGGAATTTGGTTGTGTTGTTGAAGATCTCATTTATTTGGGGAAAATGAAAGAAGTTGTAGATTAATTTCTGAAATTAAATACTCCTTGCTCCCTTTCCAATCTCCAGACTGAATTTTAGATTGCTCTCTATAAACCTGGTAAAAAAGATAAATAAATAAATAGAACACATTTTGGGGGTTGGTTGTTCTTGATAAATTTTTATTTAACTCCTTTGAAGGTTCCCTGTTCAAGTTTTTAAATTGAAATTTAGTTTGGGGTTTTGGCGGATTTGATGTTAAATATGTGTAAATCAATCTTATCTTGCCAAGATGGTGTTTGATTGAAATAAATTTTCCTCTTCTTGGTTATTCTGTAAATGGAATTTTTAAAAAACCCATGCTTTCTAAAAAAAAAAAAATTTATTTCTCTAGGAGACTGGTTTTTTTTATTGTGTGTACTTCACAATAAGTAAAGTTTAAAAAAAATAAAAATTGAATAACCCGCATGGCAGGGATGAACCCCCACCATGGGGAGGTAGCACGCTACCTTTTGGTAGCAGCGCTACCAATGGTAGCGCCACATGGGTACCCCCCCTCCCCCCCCCACCCCAATTTGGAAATTGTTTAAAAAAAATTAATATATTTTTTTTAATGCAGAAAAGTATATAAATTAATTAATTCAATTTATTAATTAATTAAACAATTTCCAAATTGGGGTGGGGGGGGGAGGGGGAGTACCCATGTTGCACTAAATAAAGAAATTACATCATCATTAAGAAATTTAAGTTCTAAAGCACCACCACTAAATCCTCAAACATTAACCGATCTTACCTAACCGGTTGAATATACAATTACTGATAGAGGGGAAATGTTTATTTTTCATGATATTAATGATGAGAATCATTTTTTAATTTTAACCACCACATAGAATTTACAATTACTAAAATAATATGAAAATTGCGTTAGTAACGATACATTCAAAATAGTGTCAAGTATTTTTCAATAGTTGTACACAATCCATGGCTTGAAAATTGATGCAATATTTCAACTCATTTATATGCTTAAGACTAACGAAACAAGAACTGCTTGTAGAATTAAAACAACTCCAACTTGATATAAAATCAAAAAGTATACTTATTGATTTTGAATTAGGTTTCATGGGATCTATCCCTAAAATTTTTCCAAATGTCGATATTTGGGGATGTTTTTTTCCATTTCTCTCAGTGCATGTGGAGGAAAGTTCAAGAAGAGGGTCTACAAACACGTTACAATTTCGATAAAGTCTTTGCATTTGAGATCAAGAAACATGTTGCATTAGCTTTCATGCCTCAGATAGATGTAATTGATGCATTTGAAACACTTCTACGATCTCCTTATTAAACAAAACACGAGGACAATTTGCCAGGAATTATTGATTATGTTGAAGACACCTGGATTGGAAGACTAATCAAAAGAGGCAACAAACAATCACCCAAGTTTTCAATCGCAATTTGGAATTCCTAATCAACTATTCAGGATGATCTTCCCAAAACCAATAATGTGAGGGATGACATAGAGGATTTAGTGAGTTGCTTCAAGCATCACATAGCTTAGTCTGAAAATTCATCAAATCAGTGAAAAAGAATAGGGTCTCCAAGAGAATAAAATAGAGAAATATGTGGTTGAATGCATTGGGAAACCAAGCAAGAAAAAATATTGTGATCTCAAAGAAAGACTAAAAAGATTGGTTATGATTATGACAACCATAACATTTTAGATTATTTAAGAGGTATCACTCATAATTTGGCACTGTAATTGAAAATTTGAATAATAGTTTTTTTTGCTAACATACATGTAATTTATAAATTTTGTTTTCCTTCCTCTATAATGTTATGGGGATATCCCGTCTATTGTCTTCAAAATCTGATTCCCTTTAATATCCTTAGAGTAATATGATTTGAGCTTGGTGCAGAAGAGACATCAAAGATAAGGAAATTCTCAAGACAACATATGACAAGGTTTGATTAAACCTTCTACACTTCGGGCTTCCTCGGAGCCCAGGTGGGTATACCTTTGTGAATTAAATTCACACTTTCAAACATAAACCCACAACAAACCAGTCCAGAAAACTAGTGGATTTATTCACCTTGAAATCAACTGAAAACAAAGGATAGAAATTGTACTTAAATTCAGCATTTCGATCAACAAAGCATGCAATAAACAACTTCATTTAATACTAGTGCCTTATCCAAGGTCACAGAGTCATCTAAACTCAAATAAAACTCCTTAAACAATACATCTTTATACTTCCCATCAGCTTGGTTTCCATTAATCCTTATATATGCCTGACACATACAAGAATTCAAGCATTCCAAACTAAGCTATGGTCCTCAAAATTCAAAGTTCCTCCCAAAGAAATTACTGGTATGAGTGATCTCGCGTATTTAATTTCTCTCCTAAAGAGAAAAGCTAACAAACACTTATACTAAAATTGCTTTGCAATTCCATTTTAAACAGAGCAACGCTGGATTATTTAGAATGAAAATAGTAAATAAATTTGTGAACAAACTTGAAGACAACACAAAGCTTTACTCAAAACCGATGGCCTGTATATTGATATTTAGTTCAAGAAATATTATAATAAATTCTGATTCTCCATTAAACTTAGAAAAGCTCAGATAAATTTCTGCAGCGTTTTCTTACAAAATTTTGTGATCCCCTTTTCCTATAGTCCTGGTATCCATTTATAACAGCATGGATGCACAAAGCTTCGGACTTCTCGAGGAGAGTTTGTTACAATCATTTCTTTTCAAAAATAAAGAGGTTACAAGTTTTCCGCAAAAAATAGTTACAAGCTCTTTTCAGCCTCTGCAGTCTGTTCAATAGGCTGTTCGGTTGCAACCTCTTCTGTCTTTTCAGGGGCGCTCTCCAACTGTTCTGGATCATGGGTGACATACTTAATTTCCCACTCACTATATATCTCTTCTGTCGGCCATGAAAAATTAATCACATCATCTTTAATCTTAGTCAACCTTTTCCAAGAATTTCTCAGTTTGTTGACTTCTGAATTAAGAAAACCATAATGTGATTTAATTTTCTCTATTTCCTGTATTGTTAGCAAGGGTTAAAGGAATCATTGATCTTGATGATAATTCTTTCTTTGTTGCAATATTTCAACTCATTTATACATTCAAAATAGTGTCAAGTATTTTTCAATAGTTGTACACAATCCATGGCTTGAAAACTGATGAAAGTTGACTGACAAAAAAAATATATATATAAATATTTCAATATTTTTTTTAATTTTTTTTTTATTGATAAAAGGCCGAGGCCAGAGAATTTTATTAATTTAAAAAATAGATAGATTTACATTTACACCTCCATTCAGTGTAGGCACCGGTAGGAAAGAATGGAGGGAAGAAAACCTCCGGTCTAGCCCAGATCCCTCAAAGATCAGAAAAATTAAGAATGCAATACAAAATGGAGGTACAAGATCACAAAGGGAACTTATCCAAAATAATGAAGATTGTATGTAGAAATCCTCTCTGTAAAGATGAGCAGCAGATTGCCCATCTCTTGGGGTGATGCTCCCATTTGTGGGCGACAGTTCTTGCTATTCCTGAAACACAGGGTTAAGCATGCTTTGCTCCTTATGCTACATGAAATCTTGAGAAAATCTTTCACGAGAATGTTAGGAAGAGGAAAACCGAACAGGTCAACTTATACAATATATCATACCTACCTGGATGGTCACCTTGTTAGGATACACAACTCAAAATATTAGTCTCAAAAAATCTCCAGAAACATAATGCGAGAGAGATTACCCATCGAAGAGCATAAACTTAATAAATATTAATGAGGCAAATTCCATAAATATTTCTGCAAAGAGATCGTTGGGAGCTACCATCCTAAAGAAAATGGTTTGAGAGCCTTCAAGGCCCTAATTGAGTATCATGGGAAAGTTTTAAGTAAATCAAGCATGCCCTTAATAATTTTGATAGAACCCTTGAAACTTCCACCAACATCAGAATCCTAAAAGTTATTGCCCAAACCAAAGCCATCGGATCTACACACTAACCTCTCACCGAAATGTCTAGTTTTACTAAAATGGTGCACCTATTGAATCGAAGAAACCTATCGATGTTTCATCGCTAAGATGATTTATCAAATAGACTTGGGCCTCGATGAACTTCTAAAGGGACTTATCAAAAGCATTATTTTTCATCGATAGAAGGTATATCGAAGAAACCATAGGAGGTTTTGTCGATGAAGCAAGGCTACCGAAGAAACTATGGTATCGGTAGGACATGTAATGAATTGACTGAAGAAGATAGTTCTACCGAAATAATGACATCGAATAAACTGGGGAAGGTTTCATCAATAGGACTGTTCAAGAAAAGAAGGGTGTCAAAGAGATACTAAATTTATTGGCCGACAGAGACAATTTTGACGAAAGATAAAAGGTCGATAAAACATAAGAGAGTTTCATCGATATAAAAAGGGTATCAAAGGAAAGAGAACACCGATGAACCTAAGAGAGACTCATCAAAAGCATTGATTCCACCAAAAGAGGATATCAAAGAAAGCAGAGA
This sequence comes from Cryptomeria japonica, assembly GCF_030272615.1. Lineage (NCBI taxonomy): Eukaryota > Viridiplantae > Streptophyta > Pinopsida > Cupressales > Cupressaceae > Cryptomeria > Cryptomeria japonica. The sequence goes on along the minus strand of NC_081407.1, from coordinate 225,387,112 downwards.
AAGTTTTCATCGATGGGAAAAGGCTTACAAGGAAATCATACCATCAATGCAACATGAAGGAAACTTACTGAAAGAAGCGTTCTTATTGAAAGAATGATCATGATCAAATAGAAGGAAGGTACATTGATAAAAGATATCAATAAGATTATGAGTTTTGAGGTGGCTAAAAGGCATGTTACCGATGTGTGTGGTTTTACCGATACAACTTTATTGAGGAAGATTACTAATGAGCTCATCGATGAAAGATTATAGTGGAAGCAAATCATGGAAAGAAAGATGGCCTCGATGAAACAATAGACCCATTCATCAAAGGAGTGTAGTGATGTCGATAGAAAAAGTGTTTCTATGGAAGGATAAATGAATTTACCAAAGCCCAAGGTTTCTTCGACATGAGACCCAATGATGTCTCATTGATATAACAAGGGTATCATAGAAACCTATCGATGTTTCATTGCTAAGAGGATTTATCGAATAGACTTGGGCATCGATGAACTTCAAAAGGGACTTATCAAAAGCGTTATTTTTCATCGATAGAAGGTATATCAAAGAGACCAAAGGAGGTTCCGTCGATGAAGAAAGGCTACTGAAGAAACTACGGTATTGGTAGGACATGTAATGAATTCACCAAAGAAGATAGTACTACCGAAATGATGAGATCGAAGAAAATGGGGAAGGTTTCATCGATAGGACTATTCGAGAAAAGAAGGGTGTCGAAGATATACTAAAGTTATTGCCCGATAGAGATGGTTTCATCGAAAGATAAAAGGTCGATGAAACATAAGAGAGTTTCATCAATATAAAAATGGTATCGAAGGAAAGGGAACACAGATGAACCTAAGAGGGACTCATCGAAAGAATTGATTCCACTGAAAGAGGATATCGAAGAAAGCAGAGACAGTTTTCATCGACAGGAAAAGGCTTCCGAGGAAATAATACCATTGGTGCAACATGAAGGAAACTTACCAAAAGAAGCATTTTTATTGAAAGAATCATCATAATCAAATAGAAGGAAGCTACATCGATAAAAGATATCGATAATAATATAAGTTTTGAGGAGGCTAAAAGGCATGTTATCGATGTGTGTGGTTTTACCGATGCAACTTTACTAAGGAAGATTACTAATGATCTCATCGATGAATGATGATAGTGGAAGCAAATCATCAAAAGAAAGATGGCCTCGATGAAACAATAGACCCATTCATCAAAGGAGTGTAGTGATGGCGATAGAAAAAGTGTTTCGATGGAAGGATAAATGAAGTTACTGAAGCCCAAGGTTTCTTTGACATGAGACCCAATGATGTCTCATCGATATAAAAAGGGTATCAAGAGAAAGGAAACGCTGATGAACTTTAGAAAGGACTCATTGGAGATAGTAATTCCATTGATAAAAGATATCAAGGAAAGTGGAGATGGTTTTCATAGATGGGAAAAGTTCTTTGAGGAGATAATACCATCGGTGCAAAGGGACTCACTGAAAGAAACATTCTCATCAAAAGAATAAGGTTGATTAGACAAAAGGTAGTTACATCGATTAAAGATATCGATGAAGAAATAGGTTTTGAGGAGGCTAAAAGGCATGTCTCCAATATGCGTTGTTTTGCCGATACAACTTTATTGGTGGAAGATGACAAGAGAGGATAAAGAAAGGCTTCAGTGAGACAATAGATTCATTCATCCACGGGACATAGTGATATTGATGAAAGAAGTATTTCGGTGGAAAAATAAAGGAGGTCACTAAAGCCCAAGGTTTCATCAACATAGAAACCTGATGGATATCAGAAAGGAAGTGATGAGGAGACAGCCCTAGCGACCGAAATAGTATATCCATGAATGAAGGAAATACGTGATTGAAGTGATATTCAAAACAAAAGTGTTAGTTAACGGTTATATATTGAGAAGCCAATATTTAAACTGAATGTTTGTTTGAGTTTCTATACGAAAATATAGGGGGCAGGAAGAGGAATAAATAAGGGGTTAAAATAGAGTCTGGGCAAGAGAAACATAAGGGGATGAAAGGAGGAACATGCTAACGACCACTTAGGACATGAAAACAAAAGAGGGGGTTGGCTTAAGGTGGCACAAACAGGAGATTGATGCCATCAGCTCCCAAGTTGGCCAACTCATCCACTCTTTTATTGCCCTCCCTATAAATATGATTGACTATGAACCTATCAAAATCTTTGCATAAGTCAAGAGCTTTTGACAACAAAGTATTTAGTCTCTAATTAGGCATACTACCTTTCCTTAGAGCATTGACAATTATAGTTGAATCTCCTTCAATTTTCAAGTTCTTAACTCCTAGTTTCCTACATAAATGCATACCCTCTACCAGGGCCATAAGTTCTGACCAATTGTTGGTCTTGATGCCAATCAGAGAGGCAAGGGTTTCTAGTTCCTTACCTTCCCCATTATGAACAATACATCCTATCCATGCTTGCCCTGGGTTACCACGGGATGCCCCATCAAATTTTAGCTTCATCCAACCTTCGCCTAGGGGCTGCCATATGCATGCATCCCTTGATCAAAGATTAGTTTTTCATTCTTAAAGAGAGGTCTATTTCTCTCCTTCCATAGTTCCCACATAATGGAAGAAGGAAGAGCTGTCCATAAACCTTCAAAGAGATAGCCACACTTGAGGAGAGGCCATGCCTTGAGCATTCCAAAGATGGTGTGGGGGAAGGCCACAGAACATTCAAGTTTGTGGGTGAACCAAATCCAACATTTGTGAGCAAATGGGCAGGTAAAGAGGATATGATTGGTGTCTTCCTCATCTGCCTTGCAAAGAGGACATCTACTAGGGCCCTCATACCCCATTCTTGTAAATTTGTCTATAGTTAGGAGCATATTCAGAACCGCAAGCCAGGAGAAGATACCTGCCTTAGGCAGACAATATTTATCCTAGACAAGTTTCATGGGAAGCTCATTCATAGGTCTTATAAACAATTTGGAGATGAGAGAGTACCCATCCTTCGAGTTGTATTCTCCTCTTAGAGAGCCATCCCAGATGAGCTTGTCCTAAACCTGACCTAAGGCAATGTTCCTTGATTTAAGAATTACCATAAGTTTTTGTTTATCCCATATCGAGATATCCTCATCTTCCTTCTTGATCCATTGCCAACCAGCCCCATCCTCTGAAGGGGAGATATAGTTGTTTAACAGGGGTCCTCTATGAGGTTCAAGAAGGATACGAGTAGCACCAAAGTCATGGATATTATCAATAGCCTTATATCCACCCCATGAATCCAACCAAAAAAGAGCTTTATCCCCAGACCCCAGGTTCCAAGTAAGTCTGTCAGAGATAATCCTCCTGTAGTCTAACATAAAATTCCATAGGCAGGACCCTCTGGGAGTGTTGGTTTCTCTAAAGATTTGGATAGGATTCCCTCCATTAAGGTATTTGTGGTGCAGCAAGCGAGCCCATTTGAGGTGGGGGGTTCTGAACCTCCTCCAGACCAACTTGGCACACAAGGCTTTGCCCTGATTACGAAGGTTTTTAATGCCAAATCCTCCTTCTTCTTTAGGTTTGCATATCTTGTCCCAGGATATGAGTGATATTTTATGATTGTCATTAGCACCTTGGCAAAAAAAAGTCCTAAGATGCTTATTGAGCTCTTCAAGTTTAGAAGAAGATAAATGTTGATAGGAGAGCTAGTAAATGGGCATAGCTAACAAGACAGATCTACCCAAGGTTGCCCTACCTACAGATGAGAGCCATTTTCCTTTCCAAGTGTTAATCCTGGACTTGATTTTATCCACCAAGTTATCCCATAATTTTGAGGGTCTTCTACCCTTGTCAAGGGGAATGCCTAGGTATTTGCAAGGAAGAGTTCCTTCACTAATCTCTAGGACATTGCTGATCACTTTTCCTAAGGAGGGGTCTATGTTGAACATAAAAACTACAGACTTGGCCAGATTCACCTCTTGACCTGAGGCTAGTATATAGGAATTAAGGATGCCTTTGAAGGTGCTCGCTTCCCTTACACTTCCCTACCCAAAAAGCATCATGTCGTTGAGAAATTGCTGGTGCGTAAAGGAAGGGAAGCCGCTAGTAATGGGGATTCCTTGGATCCCACCTTCCTCTTTGGCCTTAGAGATGGATCTACCTAGGGCTTAAGCCATGATGATGAAGAGGAAGGGGGACATAGGATCTCCTTGCCTAAGCCCTCTTGAGCTGCTGAAGAAACCTTCTAGGGAACCATTAACCAAGACCGATAATTTGGAGGTGGATATACATTCAAAGATTAGGTTGATACAGGATTTGGAAAATCCAAAGGCCTCCAAGCATTTGCATAGGAAGCCAATCAACTTTGTCGTAAGCTTTGCTTATGTCTAATTTGACTAGCATACTTGGGGCCCTGTTGAGCTGGACCGAATAAATGGCCTCTTGGGCTATAATAACTGCATCATAGATTGATCTATGTGCTACAAATCTAGTTTGTTCTTCAATAATGATAATGGGGAGAAGATTCTAGAGTCTAGCTGCTAGGGTTTTGGTTAAGAGTTTGTACAGAGTGTTGCAGAGGGCTATTGGTCTAAAGTTATTAAAGCTTTCAGGATTCTCTTCTTTGGGGATGATAGCTAAGAAGGTATTGTTGATTTCTTTCAGAATCTTACCAGAGTTCTTAATACCTTCTAAGTCATTTGTGATCTCTATCCCCATAAAACCCTAATATTTTTGGAAAAAGCTAGTGGGGAAGCCATCCAGGCCCGGGGCCTTCTCGAGATTCATCTTCATAAGGACAGATTTAACCTCCTCCTTAGAGAATTTATTTGACAGGATTTTGTTGTGGTCATCATTAATGAGTTTTGGAAGATTCTTGATAATATTGAGTTGGCCTTTGAGGTTGGAGACTTCAATATTGTTTAAGATTTTATCAAAAAACCTTGCTACCTCGGAGGCAACATCATCCGGTTTAGACAGGATGGAACCCTGGAAATTCTTAATTTTAGAAATTCGATTGACCCATCTCCTTTGCTTAGTACTATTGTGGAAAAACTTAGTATTTCGATCCCCATCACTCAACCAAGTCTCCCTCGATTTTTGTTTCCAAAAAATCTCTTCATTTGAGTGTATCTTTTCATATTTAGAGAGTAGGGCCTTTTCTTTGAGGAAGAGATGCTCATCCATCCCCTTCTCAAGAACCTCAATGTTAACATTCTTAAGATCAAAAATATTTCCAAAATTAGTCCTGTTCCATTCTAAGAGCTTCCTTTTGATAAGCTTTAACTTTCTTATGATAATAAACATCTTCAAACTAGAGAAAACATAGCTTCTCCACCAGTTCTCAATTAAGTTTAAAAATTTATCATCTCTAAACCACATGCTCTCAAATTTGAAGGGACATTTTTTAGGGGAGTGGTCAGGTAATAATCTTAGTTGGAGTGGGAAATGGTCAGATCCTGCTAATGGGAATGGTTCTGCATTCAGGGTGAAGTTAAGCTTTGAGAGCCCTCCATGGATAAAGAATGTATCTAGTTTCTCAACAATGTTACAGAAACCAAGCCTTCTATTGTTCCAGGTGAAGGCATTATCTACTATCTGGATTTCCAACTGGGAGTTCCTATTGATCCAATGATTAAAATCTACAGCCGCTGGAGGAAGTTTGTTGCTACCTCCTCTTTTGTCTGCTACCTTAGTGATAGCATTGAAATCTCCCCCAGTGATACATACATTATTTGGGAAACTTCTGAGGAAAGACTCCAGTTCCACCCACACCCTAGCCTTATCCCTATTTTTAATAGGACCGTAAACATTAATCAATTTGAATCTTAACTTATTTTTATAACTTGCTACTTCTCCTCCTATCCAATTTTTCTTAATCTCTAAAAGCATAAATGAGATGAATCTAGAGTCCCAAATGATGGCTAAGCCCCCAGAGGCCCCTGTAGTAGGAGATTGCTTTACCTATCTAACACCTAGTTTTCTCTCGAAAAGAACTATCTCAGAGGAGTTCATTTTGGTTTCTTGGATTAACATTATATCTAGTTTAGAATCAAAGATGCAACACTTTAAGATGCGCTGTTTGTTAGGGGCATTCAGATCCCTAACATTCCATGTTATGATTTTTATGGCTCTATGGGGAGGAGCTTCCCCTCCCCTACATTAAAAAGAGTAGATATTTTAGACTGACCCTTGGCATCTCCATCCTTTGATCCTAGTTCAGCAAGGGATCTCCTACCTCTTCTCTTACTATGTTTATCATAGTTAGGAGAGTCCTTACTTCTATCAGAGCTGAGAATTCCTAGAGTATTTGGGTTATCATTTTCTAAGTTATCTAATTCTATAAATAATTCATCTGTTTCTAGGTCGGCTCTAGTAACATCCACTAGATTTTCTATTAAGAGATCCCTTTGTCTTTCCAACTCCTCATCATCACAAATTTCAGCAACCAACTGATCCATGAGGTCATTTACTACTTCTTCCCCTAAAAAATTGGCAATGATGTTAACTTCCCTAGCCACTTGATCACTCTTAGATTCTACAATTGAATCACAAATAGCCTTCAAAGGTGGAGGGTGAGCCTCTGCCTCCTCGAAGCCCTCCAACCTTGAGGCTAGAGAGATTGGATGATCCTGCAAGGATGCCATTCTAGGATCCAGGGAAAGCCTATCCATTACTGTTGATTTCTTAGGGGTAATTAGTTTCATTAAAGGGAGAGACCCCAAGGGACTCAGCTTCTTTGGAGGGATGAGAGAGCTAGATGATGACTTATTTATTAGACCGAGCTGCTCTTTCTAAGGGATAACCTCATTGATTTCACCTTCTTCTAGATCTCAATTCTTGAGAAGAGAGTCAACTATAGGTGAATTTATAGTAAACAGTGGAGGAAGAGGGGAATGAGAGGGGTTAACAGGGGAGCTATGAGGATATAGGTCCATGGTGAGATGATTAGGGTTAATATCATTCTTATAGCCTTCTAGGGTGAAACCCCCTCCTTCCACGAATTTGAATGGTATGCCATTAGACATAAGGAATGATTCAGGGAAGGGTTTCTTGAAGGGGATCTTCCTTGGCTTATAATCTTCAAAGGGACCATTATAAAAGGGTAATTCTAGGGTTAAACAATATTTATCGTATTTCAAAGTAATAGGCTCTAAAGATTTAATGTTAACATTCATATTAACGATTAAGCGTTGGTTAAAGAAGCTTAGAGCTGATTTTTTGACTTCTACAAATTTACTTATTTTGTTGCCTATTATTCTTAAAAAGTCATTATTTTGCAATTCTACAAGAAATTTATCAAGTGAAATTTCTCTCTTAACCATGTAGGAATTGATTTGAGATGGGAGAAAGAGAGGTTGTCAATCCCAAAAATCAAACCCTAGACCCTTAAATGATAATATATCCCTGTTTAGCAATGAATTTCTCAGGCTCTTATTACCACATTCAATAGCTAAGAAATTATTGGGAAGGATGTCAATTTTTACCTAGTTATTGAAGGAGGACGACACCTAGTTAGCAATTTGTTCAGATAGGATCCCCCAACCTTTCCACTGAGCAAAGATCATTCTATCACTGCAATGTATTTGATACCCGACCTAGTTATGATTATCAATTTCAATGACCAACCCATTAGAGGTAGCTGGGGAATTTGAAGGTAGATCTAACATTGGGTGCTCGACTTCCTTAGAATTATGACAGCTAGGGGTTTCCATATCCTCTGATAATTTACCTCAAGATTTTTGTGGAGGGATAGTATGGTAAATAGAGGATCTCTTTGACTGGTTAGGTTTTACAAAACCCCCCTCCCTACAATTATTGGAAATCCATTTGTGGCCGTTTGGTTGGCTTTTGGTTAGGTTTTACAAAACCCCCCTCCTGATCCCAACCCTTGTAAAGAGGAGGGGGAGCCCTAACCTCATTAACCAGAGAGTATTTTGCTTTTGAAAATATACATTGATTAGTATTCAGATTCTATTTTATTATTAATGAATATTTTTCTAATTAAATACTTGGTTTGTTAATATGGTTATTAATTATTAGTTTGTTATATTTTATTAATCACAGATTAATAAATATATATATTAACTAATAGTTAATTTTGGTATTTTTCTTCACGTGCGTAAGGAAGTAATTTGTGGATTTGGGAAATGTTTGCCCATTCTTGGTTCTGTAGCGTCCTAAAATTGCAACACTTGCAATTTCGACTGCATTTGGGTCTTCACGATGGCGATGCAACACGGAACCTGAATGGAGACCCCGAAACTTAATCTTCCCTGGTCGGCCTAAGGTCAGGAAAATCAGTCTTTTAACCCTAATTGACAAGTATATAAACTACATTTCCTCTCCCATTTGAGGAGGTCGAAAAAAGGAGATATGTGTGCAAAAGGCGAAAGCGATATTCAAACATTCAAGCATTCAAGCATTCAAGCATTCCTTCAAGAAATTGAGCATTCTAAGTCTCCATTCAAGGCTAAGTGTTGCATTCAAGACAAGGATTCAACCATTGAAGAGGAGATCACATACAACATACAACATACTACATACATTACACCTTCGCATGTAAGAATACAAACATTCTTACAACAAGGTATCAGTACTTGTTTACATTACAAACATTTACATTTACAGCATTCTCATTTCTTGGTTAATTCCAAAACTGGGGTTTGACCTAAAGGCAAACCCCTCATCCCTAACCCCCCAATCATCCTCTCTTTTTTGTGTGTAGGTTGCAGGTATGCGGCTGTAATTGAAGATCTGGAATCCTTGTGCAGAGACGAACAGATCCCCCTTCGTTTCACGGATTTTTCGGAGGACCGTGTGCATGTCGGGTGCCACCGTCCTGTCAAATTTCGCTCAAATTTGTAGAACAGCACCGTCTCGACATTTTACTACTAATTCCAAGTCCGCAACTTCATCCCATATCCCTATCTCTGTTTATAAGCGAATCTTTCCTACTTTACATGCATTCTTAGTTCAATCTTTCTATCTACATTCTTTACAAAAGAGGGTATCCTTGCTATCACAACCCTTGAAACTCATATAGAATCCAATCTTGCATTGTGTGGGATTGGATCTTGTGGGTTTCAACCCCTCTTTTGAATGTAAAGTCTCTCCTAAGTGAAAACCATCAACCCTAGTGACTCTCCCTTCTCTCTCCTTGGAGTTGGGGAGGGGAGAACAACTAGGGTTCAATTTTTCCACTTTACATTTTGGTGAACCCGACGTGAACATCCTCATTCTTATTACTCATGGTTAGATCTGAAAATTTTGTTTTCCTAATTACATTTCCATGTTTGATCTTTTGCAAATTTTAGAGGTTAATTGCATAAAAACCCTAAAATTTTCTTTTTAAGTAATTAAGCTTGTGAAATGATTAATTGTTAATGCTTGTTTCAGATCTACCCTTCTATTGCAAATTGTCAATTCATAGTTTAGCTTTAATTCTGAAAATTAAGTGGTTAAATGTCAAAACCCTAATTTTTAAGACCTTCTTGATTCAACCTTTGACTGATAATTTCTCTAATCAAAACACTTCCAAATCGGCTGTAACTTTGGATTCCGCAATAAAATCACAATATCTTTCATCCCTAAAAATTTGGAAAAAAGTTGCAAGGACCGTGTACACCCCGAGCAGCATCGTCCCCGACATTTTTTCCAAAATTTCGGGAGCTAGATTTTACTGTATTTTTCTGCTAAAATCCAGAATTTTGGCTGATTTTATCAATTCTAACACTTTCAAAATTAAAGTCGAAGTTGGTCTAGCGATTGCTCAGATTGGGGCTTCTAATCATTCAAAAATTGTTGAAATTGAAATTTGTATCAAAATTGTGTTTCTTACAATCCTAAATCTAAAAAGTGTGTTAGCATTCATTCAAAATTTTAGTGTTTTATTCAAATTTTTGCAGTTTGTGACTTTTGAAATTAAGTGTTTAATTGCAACAACTTTGATTTCCACTTTCAAATTCGAATTTTGTATGAAATCGAGTCAACTTTTAAATTTTGAAACTTGCATTGCTTTCAGCATTCCCTCTAAAATAATAAAATTCAAAATTTCAGTTTCCCTCTCTTTTTCAAAATTCAAATTTTACATTTTTCAACAATCTTGGTAGGGTTCAATTTTGAGATTGCAACTTTAATTTGGCCTATCTACAGATCGTAAAATCACTCAATTTTTTCAGATTAGCTTTAAAATCATCATAACTTTCATCCCTGAAAATTTCGAAAAAAGTTGCGAGGACTATGTGCACTCCGTTCGCCACGGTCCCAGACATTTTTTTTGAAATTTTGGGAGATTGTCCTGATTGCATTTAACAGCTTAAATCTAGGAGATTGGCTGATTTTATTGAAATTTGCTACCTCTAAAATTCAAAATCTTCTATGTCTCTTTAGTGCATGAGTTTTACAACAATAAGCCCTACTTACACTATTCCCATTAGACAAAGCCTTAGAATTAAGTCCTTCCAAGGTTTAATTACTGAGGAGATGGAACCTAATTTGAATGGCCCTTTTAATGAGGACATGGGTAATTCCTCTAATCCTCTTAATGATGAAGAATCTCTCCATGAGGTTTCTATAGAACAACTTTCGAAATTGGAAACCAATTCGATGATTTTCGACAATGGATGTCTCAAGAATACCCTGCTAGTGAAGCTATTAAATTAATTGAGGGTCTAAAACATATGATTCAAAGTGATAAGAATGGAATTGATATTTTGCATGGTATTGCACACATTGTGGATTCGAATGTGATGCCTATGAAGAGTTGTGCTGAAACTTTAGGTTATACACAACCTCCTACTCAAGTCAATCATTCTATTCCTTTGACGACTCCTATTGCTAGTATACCTACTTTTACATCAAACATAATGAGTACTTCAATACAAGACATGCCTCCTATGATCACTAGTCATGGGGGCAATCCCTCTTCTTCAATCAACCCTCTTCCTTCATTCAATCCGACTTCTTCATTCATTCCTTCAATAAGTGTTCCTATTATATCTCCACAAATGAACATGACACAAGGGGGCAATTCATTTAACCCTTCTATTCCTCCTTGTAGTGTTCCTCCTTTCCAATCATCTCCTATGACTAACTATCATAGTGTCCCACCACCTTACTCTCTACCTTCTTTCAATAACATAACACCTCCATCACAATCTAACACGTCTAATATGAACTCTTCGACTGAAGCGACCATTAACAATCTTGCACAAACTGTCTCTTCTTTACAGCAACAAATTGCCTCTATGAATCAATCTAAGTTTAGTGTGCCCACATTTTATGTTGCGAGCCCACTTTCTTTTGACATTGTTCAAGCTATTCCCCTTGAACATGTTGAAATTTTGCATTTGGAACTTTATAATGGTAAGGGTGATCCTCTAACACATGTTAAGACCTTTCAAACAATATGTATTGATTTTGCTTATGACCAAAGGTTGCTTGCAAAACTATTTACTACAACATTAAGAGATAAAGCCCTACAATGGTATTGCTCATTGCCTTCTTATTCTATTACTTCTTTTGAACAACTTGCAAATGCATTTATTCAACAATTTCAAAACAATATAAGTCCTAAAGTTACTTTGATTGATTTAATGCATTGTAAACAAGGTGTTAAAGAAAAAGTGACTGATTTCATTGGTAGATATAAGCATTTGTATGCTCAAATTTCTTTTCCAGTGCCTGACAATGATATTCAAAGAATCTTTATTTCTAATTTACAAAAAGACATTAGAGAAAAACTTCTGTTTTCTGAGTTTACTTCTTTCCAACAGTTGTGCACAACTCTTCACAATTATCAATTGATTGTGAGTCAAATGGAACAAGCAAATCCTATGGCTCCGAGTGATAAGGGTGATAGTAGTCAACAACCACTTGGGAAGTTTAAACCAAACAGAGAGTCCATTAAATTCAATGAAAACATCATCAACAACAATGTGAATGCGGCATCAGGTATGCCTCCTATTTCTAAGTTTTTCAAGAAAGAAAGAAAGTTCACTCCTTTGAATGAATCATTGCATAGTATTATGAATAAGTTATTGGAACAAAATGTGCTTACTCTTCCTCCTATAAGGCAAATAGATCCTGCAAAGATTAACTCACCCTATTTTGATAACAAATCTTTTTGTCAATTTCATCGTCATCCTGGGCATGATACTGAAAAATGTTTTGCTTTAAAGGGTAAAATTCAAGATTTGATTGATAATAATACTATTTCTGTTTCTGGAGTGAATGATAAAGGCAACACATTTGTAGCTCCTCCTAACCAAAATCTTCAGATTTTTACTAATCCATTGCCTTCTCATACCTCTAATGCGATTGATACTACTGATTCCTCTATCTCACCTGATGATCTTGTGTCTATGACTCCGAATGTGATTAACTTTGTAGAGTAGCAGAAAATCCCTAAATAACCTTCCATCACCTTTGATTCTAGTGAAACTATTAGGGCACCTGATGGTCCTTTATATATAGTTGCAAAAGTCAAGAATACACCTTGCCGTGGAGTGCTTATTGATCCTTCTTGTATGGTTAATATCGTTACTGAAGAATTCCTTTTTACTTTGCAATTGAATCAAGTGATCTATGATGAAACAAATGTGGTTGTGAAACTATTTGATGCATTTTTTTCTCCTGCAATTGGTTCTATTACATTACCTATTGAGGTCCATAACAAATCCCTTGATATGAGCTTTGCTATTATTCCATCATCCGAACAATTTCGTGTGAAGCTAGGCTATCCTTGGCTATCTTCCATGAAAGCTATTGCTTCTCCTATTCACAAGTGTTTGAAATTTCCCCATAATGGTGAAGTTGTTACTGTCAATCATAGTCTCTTTAAACCAGCTGAAAGAACTTCTAGCATTCCTATTGATTACTTTTGGCCTAAACAATTCCAATCTCTTCCTCCGTGAAGTGATCATCTTTTTAAATCTTATCAAAAGTGGAAAAAAGATATGATCCTATCTCTAAGTGAACCTAGAACACCCAAACTTGACATTCCTATCGTTCTTGAGAAGGAAGTTCTTCCTTTGAAAGATAAAACTAATGTCTTTCCTCAAGAAGATTCCCAACCCATCCCTATGGATGTGACTATGCCTATATCTAATAAACTTCCTAAAAGTAGACCTATCCCTCCTCGTCATGATGGACTTGGTCTCCTTCCTAAACCAAATATTCCTCCCTTATATGGAGCAGTTCCTCCTCCTTCCTCTTATGGAGAGAAGAGACCTTCCTCTTCTCCTCTTATTCAACCTAAGAGACCACAACCTAAACACCCAAGTGATAAGGATGAGAATATTCCTCCTCCTCAATCTTCTCAACTTCCTACTAAGACTAGACGAAATCGTTCTGCACATGAACGCTGATGAAAGCGTCATCTTAGAGCTCAGGCAGCTGCTTCTCAAACTTTGCAATCCCCAAAAACACCTTCAACTAGTATTGTTCCATTTTCTCTTTAGCCGACGATTGAGCCAAAATATCCTAAACATAAGATGCATGATGGTCTTGATCCTGTATGAGTTAAAGATCCTATTTTTATAAATCTTGATGATGATATAGATGAAAATGTTATTCATGATGAAAATATTACTCCTGTTCATTCTGATAGTGAATATGAATATGTTGATGTTGATAACCATCTATCTAACGAATTTTCTAAAGCACTTATCCTAGATCCTAGACAAGAACACCGTGGCTTGGGATATGAACATAGCCCTTGTTTGGATCTTGTGATAGCTCCATCTGCTATGTTGGATGTTCCTCCTCTAGCGTGTTTCCTACCTTCCCGAAATATTGATCAGCAAGATCGGGGGGTAGATGACATGCTAGACTAGTTCATTAGCATAGCAGACTCTCTCCTCCTCTCTTTTGTTACTTCTTCTATATGATATTCTCATCCTTCTATTTGTTGTCCTTAGTGTTGTCTACTTGAGGACGATGCAAAACATTGAGATCTCTTTTGGTCTCTCTCATGTTGACTCAAAAGACACATGTGTTCCCTTCTTCTAGGTGAACTTCCTTGATTGGGGAATGAAGAATAATTATGCATACATACATATGATATACATGAATTATCATATAGCATACTGACCCCGAGGAAAGTGAAGTCACCTTGTGCTTTGTGTTTTGTGTCTATTATCCTTGGGCTTATCTCACACTTGGGGGCTAAATCCTTGTGATAACGTGCTCCTTTCCTTTCTCATTTCTTATATGTATCACTACCTTAAAGAAATCACCCCAGGTGAGGTATGTGCGATCACTTTAATGTAGGGGGGCATACATCCCGTTCATATCTTTTCAAGATACTTGAAAATTTCTTGACAAATTTAGCTTTGCCTTGAAAATTTTTGATATCTTTCTTGCATGACTCATAGTGAGGGAACCTTACTACTGATAGTCATGTTCTCCCTTGTGATCTTCCCTTTTACTTTGTCAATCGAAGTTGTAAGATCCTTAGTCCACTGGGGGCTTGGTGTATCTTGTCTCCTTGACGTGGTGAAAGTTTTTCAATGTTGTTTCCTTGTACTTTACCGGAAGTATGAGCGTATGCTTATACTCCCGCTAAAGTGGGGGCTAAATGTAGCATCCTAAAATTGTGACACTTGAAATTTTGACTACATTTGGGTCTTCACGATGGCGATGCAACACGGAACCTAAATGGAGACCCCGAAACTTGTTCATGACATCAAAAACTGCATTTTCTGCACCTTGGCCTAATCCCTCCTTGCACCCTGCTGTCCCGGGAGGTGGGACCATGGCACCCAGCACCTTGGTCCTTTAGGACCATGGTGCCCAGTGCCCTAGTCCCCCAGGACCATGGCGCCCAGCACCCTGGTCCCTGGCCCTATTTTGGGCCCGATCTCTTTTGGGTCTCAGGTCTTTAAGTTTGCAAATTGGAAAATAATCTTCCCTGGTCGGCCTAAGGTTGCGAAAATTAGTCCTTTAACCCTAATTGACAAGTATATAAACTACATTTCTCTCCCATTTGAGGAGGTCAAAAAAAGGAGATATGTGTGCAAAAGGCAAAAGCGATATTCAAACATTCAAGCATTCAAGCATTCAAGCATTCCTTCAAGCAATTGAGCATTCTAAGTCTCCATTCAAGGCTAAGTGTTGCATTCAAGACAAGGATTCAACCATTGAAGAGGAGATCAAATACAACATACAACATACTACATACATTACACCTTCGCATGTAAGAATACAAACATTCTTACAACAAGGTATCAGTACTTGTTTACATTACAAACATTTACATTTACAGCATTCTCATTTCTTGGTTAATTCTAAAACTGGGGTTTGACCTAAAGGAAAACCCCTCATCCCTAACCCCCCAATCATCCTCTCTTTTCTGTGTGTAGGTTGCAGGTACGCGGCTGTAATTGAAGATCTGGAATCCTTGTGCAGAGATGAACAGATCCCCCTTCATTTCATGGATTTTTCGGAGGACCGTGTGCACGCCGGGCGCCACCGTCCTGTCAACTTTCGCTCAAATTTGCAAAACAGCACCGTCTCGACATTTTACTGCTAATTCCAGGTCCGCAGCTTCATCCCATATCCCTATCTCTGTTTATAAGCGAATCTTTCCTACTTTACATGCATTCTTAGTTCAATCTTTCTATCTACATTCTTTACAAAAGAGGGTATCCTTGCTATCACAACCCTTGAAACTCATATAGAATCCAATCTTGCATTGTGTGGGATTGGATCTTGTGGGTTTCAACCCCTCTTTTGAATGTAAAGTCTCTCCTAAGTGAAAACCATCAACCCTAGTGACTCTCCCTTCTCTCTCCTTGGAGTTGCGGAGGGGAGAACAACTAGGGTTCAATTTTTCCGCTTTACAGGTTCTTTTAAATGTATATTTTCTTAATCAAAAAAGTATAACTTGGTTCTGGAAAGATGAACTTGGGCAATTATTTACGAACGAGCAGGACAGTGATGTTTTATTTGAAGGTTAAATATCACATTTATACGGTTAATGTTTATTTAATTATATTCATGTGAATTTGGTTTAAAAAGTCATAATGACATACTTAAGTATGTTTGATGCAAATGAACCTTAGTGAGTTAGAAAAACAAGAACAACCTATACCTAGATGAGGTAGATAACTGCAATCTAATTAGATCATTTAGAAAACTTGATCGAAATTTAATGTTTAAATCTATATGGGAAAATATTGTTTTTACCAATTGTTGCCTATGCAAGTTTCATTTTTGTATTCGCTTTTGCTTAAGTAATGGAAAGCCTTGATTTGTTTGATTGGACCCTATGATATGGATTGATTTGGGGTAGCTGATTCTGTCCTAGGTCTTTAGTTTGACTATTGTATTGTGGTGGTATCGTAGTTGGTCATATCCTTTATGTGGGTGTTGAATGATGAATTGTGGTTGACCATAGTTGGTCAAGTCTCTAGTTAGAGTACCGTCAGTCAGTGAACCTCTTATGAAGTCGTGTTTGACCAAATGGTTGTTTCTTCATTTTTCAACTCTGTTTGCTTGACCATGCATATTTCTTGGGTTTTGAGTTCATTTGATTATAGTCTAGTGTCGTATGGGAAAGTGGCTTTCGATTGAGGACCGCGCCCAAAGTGGTTGTTGGGTAACCCATCAAAAGTGTATCTAATAAGTGATAAACTAATAGCATATTAGAGTGTTAGTTAATGAATTACCAAGTAAAATAATTGTGCCTCGCACATGGGATGAAAACTAGTATAGACTCGACATGTAGTGAGAAGGCTTGAGATAGGAAACCATCGTCCTTGTCTTCATGAAAGGATGTGTGGGTCCACATGAGGTTTGGATGAGTCGGAGGCTCAAATTAGGTTGCTAGGGTAACCGAGTGTATGGGGCTAGAACCTAGGAAGACCTGCCATGGTAATCATACCAGGTTGTGTGATGACACTTGTCCCCTGCGTTCACTAGTGTGTTGTTGTATTGTCTTGATAGGAGCACTTTTGTGGAGTCGTCATGTTGCTTATGCCCTTGTGAATACCTAGTTTCATGCTATACCTTGGGTTGTGATGACTTAGTTTTATTGATGCTCTAGTGGACCTTTGTATTTGCTTCTATTATGTTCAGTTGGATCCTTTCCTATTCAGGGATCATTTATGTATTTATTGACCAATGTGGTCATTTGTATATTGGTTATGTTTTCCTTCATGGCAAGATTGTAAATGATGAGAACCTTATGTATTATGAACTTATTTAATGATTAGAGGGGTCTTGCAGTTGAGTAGACCCAGAGATGTAGCCCTTTAGGGGTGAACTCCGATATCAATTTCATGTTATGTGATGCTTATGCTCTTATGTTCCTTTTTCAATTTCACTACCATTATGATGTATTTTGATATATATGTGTTTCCATGCATAGTAATGGAATGTTGCAAGAATGTGCTATAAACATACCACTTGAAACTATAAAGGAGTTTATATCAAGTTTGTTTTTCAACCCACCAAGTTTGTTTGTCAATGCATATGTTTCCGGTGTATGTGATATATGTGGCAATCTTACATTGTTGGACAAATGTTTGCATGGAAATATTTCAAATGATTTTGGACAATAATTAGTTGATGTTAAAAGACTTAAAATTATTGAGTATCCACTGAAGGATGGAAAGGTTGGAAGACGGTGTGATCTAATCACTAAAAATGTTAGTGCTCATGCATTTGTGAATGAATTTAAGAGTAAGATCGCACCTAAATATGTTAAACACTTTCAAAATGCTAGATGGCTTGATGGTCAGTTTTGAATATGTAAGGATACATTTCCTAATGGTATTATACTTTCAGTCGTTGAATTTGTAGAGAATTGCACGCTTGCACCACAAGATGAGGTCCATTCACAATACTATAATATAGCGCAAGTATCTATTTTTGTCCATATTGTCTATAGGCATACACCAAGTAGTATAGAAGAGGATTGTAAAATTTTGAGAGAGTACCATTTCTATATGAGTGATAATAAATTACACTCATTTGTGTTTTTCTTGTATTGCTTTAAGACATTTTTTGAGAATTTGAGGGAGAGAGAAATTCAGATTACACAACATCTAATATGGTTAGATAATTGTACCTCTATAGGCTGATCATCATCTGTGCACAAGAGATCAACATATGAAGAGATGACATCAACATGTGTAGCCTCCTCACAATAATCATAACCACAATGGGCAACATCAACATCATTAAAATCACCATCTCCTCTAGGGGCAACCTCACTTTGTGGACTTGAACATACATTATTGTATCTCATGCAAACTTGTGCTAAGCTAGGGGTAACCCTCACCTCATGTAACTGCTGTACCAAATTGCTTGACAAGTCACTCAGTGGACCAAGAGCATAATTCATATTTTGATGATTGGAAGGTGTTGGAATAATCAGTGTAGGAAAAGGAACCCAGGGATCATCATGCACATAGTTTCTAACTCTGTCGCTCAATTTGGCCGATGCCCTATGCTAGAGCATGCCACTCTTGACCTGCTGAAATGATGTAATGTCAAAGTAATTAGGTTTTTTACCCAATTCAAATTTGGCCCACAATTTTTTCAAAAAATCCATGGGTACCTCATGATTGGAGTGTGGCAGATAGTCAAAGACCATCCACCATCACTCCCAAAAGTGTCTAGCTATGCCAAGGTGCCTACACAAAGGTGACCATGGAGCAGAGTATGGCCGGCAAAAATAGAATCCAATGACACTTTGGAAACCATATAAGGGGCATTGCCCAAATTATGAAGGATCTCTTGTAAGTGACCCACATTAAGAGCCACTTTATTGGCTTGTACCTGAATCTATATTAATACGTTATTACAAATGCAAGATTTACCATAGAGCAAGACATTAGTATCCAAAGAGTTGTGAGTGAAAAGAACAACATTTCTATCTTTCTAAAGAGTAAATAGGATCTATTCTGAAAGGATTCCATATCTAGGAAAACGTGAAGGGGATTCTAGGTGAATCACCCAGAAGAGCCATATGCCAAGAATAGGGCTCAGGCCAAAAAGGTCAAAAGAAATCATGGATCTAGCTCCAATATTGTTGAGCTCTTGTACAGAACAAAAAAATATGCATAAAATCTTATACATGTCCACAAAAAGGGAATCGGGGATCAAGAACCCCAAAATGTTTGTTTGGAACCCAAAGGCAACCCTTGAAAAAGAACACACCAAGTAGTGTGTACAATATTTGGTTCAATGGTAGCGGAGCGAACATAAAGAAACCTAAGTCTCCAAGATTTTCGAGAAGATTACAAATACCACCCCTGGTAAAGAATATAGACCATAGGAAAATGGGATACCAACTAGAGATAACCCATTTTGGGTTTGTAGCTAGAGAAAGGAGTCCATGGATACCACTTCCAATCCTTCCACCAACGTATGACAGACTGAATTCCAAGCTTATGTAGCTGATGTGAGAGTAAGGCTGAAACTAGAAGGTCATAATTCTATCAATTAGATTGAGACAAATAAAACTGGACTTGGAGGTCATCCTATGATTGAAGACTCATAGAAATTCTGAAAAACAAGTCCTTAGGTGTTCGAATGCCACATTTGTGAAAACGCAAAGCACTAACACCCTAGATTTTGGTGAGTAGTAACCCTTGCACATGAAAAAGAGGTGACCAACAGAGGTTGTTTTGATTCATGGAGATCCCATCACAAAAACCATCACCCACCCACCAAAGACAAGGCTTAATAACTTCTTAAGCATGCTAGACACTTTTAACAACAAAAGTACCCTGGATTTTAACTGGGTCTTTCATAATGAGAAGGGTTGGAAAACCATTCTCCTTCTAGGCTGGCCTATTGGCAGGAAACCCCAAAGAAATGCAATGTCGAAGGATTTTCCAAACCACATCGCAAGATAAGGCTTTGATGATCCATTTAGCACATAAAGAAAACCCTTGTTTCTAGGTTGAAATAAGACCGAGCCCTCTAGACTACTTGGGAAGGCAACAATATTCCCAAGAGACTCTGTCAAAACCTTGATGGTTGGAACCAGACCCCCAAAGAAAAGCCCGCAAAAGTGTTTCCAACTTCATGTAAGAGGTCTTGGAAGGAGACCAACATGAACAGTAGTAGACATGAGTGGTAGCCAAAACCTTCGAATAAATTTGAAATTTGCCAACTAGAGAGAGAGGCTTGGTTATCCAATAGGCTAATTTTTTCTCAATCCTTGCTAAAACAACATTCCAAAGATCCACAGGCAAAGCTTGAAAGGAAAAAGGAAGCCTAGAAAGAAAAATATTTCACCATGATGAAGCCATTTCCAGCCATATTGAATTATCCAAGGTGGGGCGGGAAGAAAAGACTGCCTATTATATTGCATCTCATGCCATTGAATGGCCAAGGCAGAATCCAAGTAAAAAGTGTCTAGACATTGAAGAGAAGCCTGAACATTATCTTCTTCCTCAAGGAGAGTGAGAAAAGAATCATCCACAAAATGGGCATTGACAAGTTGAGAAGGTGACTCAAGTAGGGAGATTCCATGGACACATCTAGCAGAAATGATGTTAGCGAGAAAGTACCCAAAACCCTCTGCCATAAGAACATATAAGGTAGGAGCCAGAGGAAAGCCCTAGCAAATGGATCTAAAAAGACCAAAAGTCTCATACTGACAGCTATTGATTGTTATGTAGGCCGAGTCATCTCCGAATAACATCTGGACATATTTAATAAATATGGGGCCGAAGCCAAGAGCTTTGAGCATAGACAAAATAAATGGCCACTCAATGTGATCATACACCTTATAAAAGTCAATCTTAAGGAAGATTACTCATTGTTTTGAGTTTTGGGCCCATTCCATCTCTTCCCAAACATCAGTAATATTATCAAGAATAAACCTAGACTTGATAAATCCTATCTGCTCCAGACGAACAGTCAAAGGAAGGAGATGACGAACAGTTACAGGTTAGAATCAAAAGGATTATAGACCAGAGTTTCTGTGGTAGCAGAGAGATCTTTGGTGGTCGCATCATACGAGCGCCTATAGTACATGGCAAGTTCCCTACTATAAATGCACAGAAACCTCACAGAGAGGGTGATGGAATCATTCCACCACGCAATCCAACTAGTGTGATGATGAGGCCTTGGTTCCAAATTCCAAACCCTTTGAATGTGGGGCATCATGGCATGATGATGCAAGAGAGACGTGTTGAGGTAGAACTATGTCTTGGAAGTATGTGACCTAGTTGGCCACCATTCAATGTTGGCCAGGGTTTGAAACCGAAGAGGATGTTATAGATACCACCTAGGTAGACGGTGCCTATGTAGGAGACTCCATTGTCAGCTCAAAACTTGATCCAATGAGTGGATTTTTTTTTTTGGTACACACAAAGGAAAATCCATGATTTTGTGCTCCCCCGACTGGCACCAAAATAAAGTGTTGGGAAGGTTCAAATAAAGCACCTTCTAGCTGAAGGTAATGCCACCCACTTGAATATCAACAGTTTCTTTCAGGTCATGGGAAAGGTTGACCTCACTGCAAACTCTTTTTTGAGGGTGAGCATTAAAAAATTGGTCTGGTTCAAGACAAATAAATATGTCAATAGTCTGATTAATAGTTTTCATGAAAGGCCATCAAGGAAAAGGAAGACTAGGGAAGTCAACCTAGACCGAGACTCTCAACCTTCACCCTCCTAATTCTTCGCAAAAATACTGGGTGATTTTAGGGCCTGGGCCATGAATCTTATCAAAGATTGGGACCAATCCCTCTCTTTTAATTTGTCTCCAGACTTAAATCTTCTTCTTACTGTTGTCACATGCAGTTGACTCAACCCTTTTTCTATTGCCTCCCATTTTTGCTCTGATCTTTCCTCTTTGTCTCACAACTTGAATGAATAGGGAAAAAATCCAACAACAGAGCTAAAACACCCAAAAAACGTGCCAAACTCTATCACCTTGAAGTGTAATTAATGCACCTTCATTATAATGAATAAGGGAAAAGTACTAACCCATTTCTATATCAATCATCATTAAAAGAAAAAGCTTTCCCATGCATGATATCAAAGACAATTAAGGCTTTAACATCAACACCAAGATCATTGTAGGCATGCCACGTATGTCATCCATTCAGCTTTATTCCCCATTGGCGAAAAAATTTGCCACCCGATTAGCTTCCTAATAAATATAGGTTATCTTAACTTTGTCAAAGTTTATGAGGATGACCTTAGTCTCATCTATCCATCTTTTGATAGTCCAAGATGGGGGAGACTTCCCTTGTAGATAATCAATTATATTTTTTGAATCTCCCTCTATCCTAATATTTCTGAAGTTCTTTTTATAAGATAAGGAGATAACATTGTAAGCTAAGGAGATAAAATTGAATTTGTTTTGATATAGTTAATGTAAATATAGATCTATTCTTTATTTATCAATTTAGATATGGTATATGATAATTTTCAATGTAGCTTTTAATATATTTTTGAAAGAGAATGAAAATAGCGAAGGTATATTATTGAAAGGAATCATATAGTCTACTTAAATAAATGAACTATGTAGAACTTTTTTAAGCATGAAAGAACATCTATGCCAAAGTAATAAATATAAGGTCTTAAATTTGAAATATAATACATAAATCATTGTATTGAAAAGTAATTAATTGACCAACATTTCTTTTTTTCAATTGAAAATTATAAGATAGTTATTTTTAAAAATATAATAAATCTATTCAAATTCACATTGACATTGTCAATGTAGTGCATCTTTTATATAGTTTATGCAAATATAATTTTTTATTATTTATATTAACTAAGGTATGGTTTATGAATAATTTTTAATGTCTAATATATTTTTAAATATTTTAACACTAATTAAATCCTAACCCTCTTAGGAAATGAATCTTACACCTTATCCTAATTATTTATTAACCCTAATTGAATCATAAAGTTAATCCTATTTAAGCCTAACTGTAAAATTCAATGTATTTTGATTCTAACCATAACAATTAAGAAAAACATAAATTGAACTCTAACCCTACACAAAATTGAAACATAGCCTTAAACTTAATTAAACATTAAATTAAATTGAACCCTAATGTAAACCAAAATAAATTCTAACCTTAAACTTTATAAAACTAAATTGAACCCTAACCCTAAATACAATTAACTCTAAATTAAGTTAAACTCTAATGTATACCAATTGAACATAATACCAAATAGAACCTTAAACATAACACTAAACCAAATTTTCTTGCAACCCTAAACATAATTAATTGCTAAACTAAATTTAATACTAACACTATATTTGGTTGAACACTAAACTAAATTGAACCATATAACTAATGCAAATTGAATCAAAATATTAAGCCAAATTGAACACCTACCTTAACACTTAAGGTTACCCATTATAGTTTGACTATAGATAAACTAGCTTATATATTTAATAATAAATATAGAATAAGCAAAGAGATATCCTTTTAGAGGCACCTATTTTTTTTCTCAGCTTATTCTATATATATTATTAAATATATATAGGCTAGTATTAAATATATATAGGCTAGTAGCAGTGCCAGCATGAATTGGAAGACATGACATTAATTAATTTCAAATTATATATTGTTTTATAGGGTTAGGATTACATCATTATTATGGTTAGATTAATGGTTAGGGTGGATTTTAATTAGGATTAGGTTCAATTATGACTAGATTGAGGTTGGGTTTAAGGCTATATTAGTGTTAGGGTCCAAATAGAATTAAGGTTTGTATTAATTTATAGTTAACATTCAATTAGTATTATAGTTAGGATTAAAATAAGATTACAACTTAATTAGGGATTCAATTAATCTCTTCTATTGCTAATTAATTGTAAAAAAACTATACTCTATTTTTAGTTTCATTTTATTGTGATGATTGTCTTGCATATGTAATCATAATATTTTTAAGCAAAGATTATGTGCTTAAATCAATTATGTACTAACTCTTATTATTGTCAAAGGATACATAAGGGTACTTGAGATCTTGAGATACACCAAAAGATAGATCAAGAAAACTTTTACAATGTTATATTGGTTTATTTTTAAGTTAAGGGTTTAATTAGGATTATTGATCAATTTTGTTTAGGGAAAGGGTTCAATTTTAAGTGTCAAGATTAAAGTTCTCTCTCTCTCTCTCTATATATATATATATATATATATACATATATACATATATATATATATACACACACACATATATATACATATATACATATATATATATACATATATACATATATGTATACATATATATATACATATATATAGACACACACACACATATATATATATATACATATGTATATATGTATATATATGTATATATATATATATATATATATATATATATATATATATATAAGCTAGGATTTAGGGTTTAATAAAGCTTAAGATTAATGTTTAATTGGGGTTAGGGTTATGATATAAGAATGGTTAGGGTTTAATTAGTTTAAAGGTTAAATTAGGGTTGGATTTAGGGTTCATTAAGGGTTAGGGTTAAAAATATGAATTTTTGAGGGTTACGGTTAGTCTTTAATAAAGGTTATAGGAAAAATATTTGATTTATGGCTAGGATTAAAAAACTGCTAGAGTGATAATTTAATTAGCACTATGGTTCAAGCATAGTTAGGGATAATGTTAAGGTTAGGTCATGATTGGGGTTTAATTAGACGTAAATATTTGAGTTAGAGTTAACAATATATCAGGTTTGGGTTAAGGCTATATTAGTGCTAGGGTAGCCTACAATTAGGTTTCTTATTCTAGGCTATTACTTGAGATTACTTATGGGATTTAAATAAAATTAGTGCTAAGGTTAGGGTTCAAATAGAATTAAGGTTTGTATAAAACTTCAATTAGGATTCAATTAATGTTAGAGTTAGTGTTAGAATTTAAATTGGGCTAGGGTCTAAGGATAAAGAAAGGTGTTAGGATTTGAGTTGTATAATAAATCTCGGGTATAATTAGGCAAATCTATGAGTTAAGGTTAAGGTTATAGTTAAGGCATAGTTTTAGGGTTATAGTTAAGGTTAGAAGAAATGAAATATGATCATAATTGAAGCCTAACTATAACCAACTTTAACCTTAACATTAGAGTTATAATTTAATGGAATTGAAAAAAATACCAATAAAATTTATACATAAATCAAGTTTAAATATAAACTTTCTAATTTTTTTATAGATATATATAAGTATCATTTCTATTTCATTTCTATAGTTAGTGATAAATTATGGTTATATGATGATTCAAGTTATAGTTAGGGCATAATTTTAGGGTTATAGTTAAGGTTAAAAGAAATGGAATATATTTTATGATATAAAATATATAAGTAAAATTTATATTCCAATAAATAAAATATATTAGAGTTAGGGTTCAATTAGGTTTATGATCATAAAATATATAAGTAACATTTCTATTTAATTTCTATTTCATTTTTATACTTAGTGATAAATAAAATATATTAGAGTTAAGGTTCAATTAGGTTTATGATAATAAAATATATAAGTAACATTTCTATTCCATTTTCCCTTTCCCTTGTAAATCAATTGAAATTCTAAAATCAAACTCCTTTTTTCCTTTTTAAATTTTTTTAAAATGAATTATCAGTTTTAGAATAAATTTAAAATATACATTTCTAAATATATATTTCTATTATATTAACTTCTAAAATGAAAATAAATTCTACTTTTTTAATAGTTAATTGGATTAGCAATTAATTTATTCTCAATTGACTTTTGGGATTTACTTAACAAATAGAAAAAATAGAAAGACATGACATAAATTAATAGCAGTCACAACCTAAATTGAAAGACACAACATAAATTAATTTCAAATTATATATTGTTGTATAGCTAGGATTGGTACAATGTTAGATTTAGGATTCCATTTGGTTCAATTCTAGGTTTAGAATTATAGCTAGGATTGGAATCAAAATTGTAGGCCTAATTCAATAAGGATTAGGGTTCATTTTGCTTTACTATTAGGGTTAGGATATGATTTGGTTTAAAATAGTAGGCCTATTTCAATAAGGAATAGGGTTCATTTTGTCTTGCTATTAGGGTTAGGGTTAGGGTTACAGTTAGGGTTTACATCATTGTTGCGGTTAGGTTAATCATTAGGGTTTGAGTTTACATCATGTTTAGTGTTACGGTTAGCGTTAAGATTGAGATTAGGCTAGGATTTAGGGTTATGGTTAGGATTATGTGTAGGGTTATGGTTAGGGTTAGGTTAATGATTAGGGTTTGGATTTACTTTGTGATTAAGATTAGGGATAGGGTTAAGATTGTGGTTAGGCTTTGGATTTATCATTATGGTGAGGATTATGTCTAGGGTTAAGGTTAGAGTTAGGATTATAGTTAGGGTTTACATCATTGTTACGGTTAGGTTAATGGTTAGGGTTTAGATGTACATCATGGTAAGGGTTAAGGTTCTAGTTAGGCTCAATTTTTTGGTATATGGTTAGGATTATCTCTATGATTAAATTTTATATTATAAAGTTAGGGTTATGATTACGATTAGGGTTAGGGTTAAGGTTAGGGTTAGGGTTACCATTAGGGTTAAGGGTTAGGATTAGGATTATAGTTAGGGTTTCTATTATTGTTAGGGTTGGGATAATGGTTAGGATTTGGATTTACATCATGTTTAGTGTTACAGTTAATGTTAAGATTGTGGTTAGGCTTAGGATTTAGGATTATGGTTAAGATTATATGTACGGTTAGGATCTTTATATCATAGGGCTAAGGTTAGGGTTATGGTTAAGGTTGGGATTATAGGTAGGGTTTAGATCATTGTTATAGTTAATTTAATCGTTAGGGTTTGGATTTACATCATGATCAAGGTTAGGGTTAAGGTTATGGTTAGAATTAGGATTTACATTTATGGTTAGTTTTATGTTTAGGGTTAAAATTATGGTTAGGCTTAGGATTTAGGGTTACATTTAGTATTGTGTCTAGGGTTAGGGTTAATATTTATAGTTATGGTTATGGTTTGGATTTATAGTTATGCTTTGCATCACTTTTAAGGTTATGTTAATGGTTAGGGTTAGGATCGCAGTAAGGGTTTACATCATTGTTAGGGTTCGGTTAATGGTTAGGTTTTTGATTTAGGGTTAAGGTTAGGGTTAGGTTTACAATTGTTGTTAGGATTAGGATTTCATGCTATTGTTATAATTATTTTTATGGTTAAACTTTATATCATGGGATCGGGATTAGGGTTAGGATTAGGGTTTACTATTATGGTTAGTTTTGTGTTTAGGGTTACAGTTTATATCACAATGCTAATATAGGGGTTAAGGGTGTAAGGTTTATATTAGAGGGTTAGAGTTATAGTTAAGGGTTAGGGTTAGGGTTGTAATTATGGTTTACATCATTGTTAGGGTTAGGCTAATGGTTAGGGTTAAGGTTAGGGATAGGGTTACGATTATGGTTAGGCTTAGGATTAGGGTTACATTTAGGCTAAGGGTTAGGATTTATATCATAGGTTCAGTGGAAATGTTAAGGGTTAGGGTTAGGATTGTAGTAAGGGTGAAGTTAGGGCTATACTTAAGTTTAGGGTCAAGTTATGGTTTAGAGTTCAATCAGCTTTAGATTAGAGATATTGTAAAAAATAGTAATATCAAAATACTATTGATGATACTCATTTATTCTTATTTATCTAATATATTTATGAATAAAGTATATTTTGATACAAAATTTATTAATTTTATTATTATTCTAAAAAAATTTAAATGTTTTATTGATGTTTCGAATTATTTCATAAAGGTTAAACCCTTAATTAAGTATTTGATTTTATTATCATTAGGGTTTGATAAGAATTCAATTAAGATTTTGGTACTGTTAGAGTTAGGGTTAGAATAAAGGATATGAGTAATATAATTTTAATTATAAGAAGCTTTAAACTATTTTAAAATATCTATATTTAAAATTTATAGTAAAAATATCATTTCAATTAAAAGAGAGTTTAAGCTATTTTAAAATGTCTTTATTTCTTTAGAACAAAGTTTCAAGGTAATTATTTCATAAAAATATTGAAATAAGGAAACAAAATATTCATAAGAAAAGTACATAATAATAAAGATTATTTTAATATTTTATAAAAAATGATAATAAGTGTTATGAATGCATTATTGGAGAATAGTTACCTAATTAGATTTTGGATTTAGGGTCTAAGGTTAGGGTTAGGGTTACATTATTTTTAGGATTAGGATTTATTGTTATTGTTATTATTATCTCTAGGGTTAGGGTTTATATCATGGGATTAGGATCAGGGTTAGGATTAGGATTTATGATTATGGTTAATTTGATGTTTAGGGGTAGGGTTTATATCACAATGTTAGGGTTATGATCTATATTAGAGGGTTAGATTTAGGGTTAAGGGTTAGGGTTAGGATTATAGTTAGGGCTTATATCATTGTTAAGGTTAGGCTAATGGTTGGGATTTACATTTATATCATGGTTAGGATTAAGGTTAGGGAAAGGGTTATGATCATAGTTAGGTTTAGGATTTAGGGTTACATTTAGGATTGTGTCTAGGGTTAGGGTTTATATTTATAGTTATGGTTATGGTTTGCATCACTTTTAGGGTTAGGTTAATTGTTATAGTTAGGATTGTTTTAAGGGTTTACATCATTGTTACAGTAAAGTTAATAGTTAGGTTTTTGATTTAGGGTTAAGGTTAGGGTTAGGTTTATAGTTATTTTTAAATGAATCAAAAACTTGTTTTAGAATAAATTTAAAACTAAAATTTAGATAACTTTAAATGATTAGAGTGTTCTTAGTTTTATAATAAATTTAAAACTAAAACTTATATAATTTTTATCAAACCCTAATGGTAATCAAACCAATAAAATAATTAAGGGCATAAACTTTTTATATAACTTTTAATTAGAGTATGCTTTTAGTTGTGAAATTGAAAAATGAAAAGAAATTTATCTAGATATATAAATAGCATTTCTACTCTACCCTTTTTGTTTTTGCGTGAAAATCATTTCACATTTTAAAATTAATTTTTTTTTTATGTTGTTAAATGAATCAACAATTAGTTTTAAAATAAATTTAAAAATAAAACTCGAAAAACTTTCAATTAGAGTATTCTTTTATTGTAACAAAGAAAAAAAAAGAAATTAATTTAGACATATAAGAAATATTTTGAAATAATTCTGTTCTACATTTATTTTTATTTTTACATGCAAATAATTTCATATTTTAAAATCAAAATAAATTCATTGTTTTTAATTGTTAAATGAATCAATATTTAGCTGTAAAATAGATATACAATTCAAATGAGTTTATTAATATTCAAAAGAAGCCATTATTAAAAGCCTAAATTAAACACAACAAAATCAAACATAAACTTTCATGAACCATTGCAAAACCAACTCCTGTGAATGGAAACATATTTAACAAATTATTAGTTATTCAAGAAAATACATTTCAAATTATTTTTATACCCCTAAATATTCACACATAAATTTGTTGCGATTGTAAAAGCCTCTCGGCTTAAAAAAACCCAAAATATAAACCAAGTATAATGAACTGGATGGCTGCAACTCAACTTCTTGAATGGGACTGAGAAGAACAAAATATAGGAGGGGAGAATCTTGGAAGACCAATATTCTAAACAAATAGCAAGGAATTAAAAGTTTAATAGCAATATTTTACACTCATGGGAAAGAAAAGATATTAAATCTCAACCTGGAAAAATTCACAAATGAACAAATGCTAAAGAATCCCTTTGCAACCACAATCCATATCAACCCTCCTCTACCCAAACATTGCTTCAATCTCCTACAATTTCCTCCAAAATATTAAATGTCAACCTGGCAAAATTCACAAAAGAAAACATATTAAATGTCAACATGGAAAGAATCACAAATAACAAATGCTAAAGAAGATCAACCCTCCTCTACCCAATCATTGCTCCAATCTCCTAAAATTTCATCCAATCTTTGAACTCCAACCAAGAAGCCTTTCATGTAGAAAAAATTTTAGAATAAAAACTTTCATGAACCCTTACACAACCAACTCTTGTGAATGGAAACATATTTAATTATTAATTAATTAATAAATTTGTATTAGTTATTCATCACATATAGGAAAATACACATAGGGATTTGCTATGGTTATATTCTTTCGAGAGGTGCCTATTTTTTATTAATTTATTGCAACCTGAATTGAAAGACATGACATAAATTAATTTCAAATTATATATTGTCGTATAGCTATATATTTTGGATTGGTACAATGTTAGATTTATTATTCCATTTGGTTCAATTCTAGATTTAGAATTATAGCTAGGATTGAAATCAAAATAGTAGGCCTAATTCAATAAGGAATAGGGTTCATTTTGCTTTATTATTAGGATTAGGATTTGAATTGGTTTAATATACTAGGCCTAATTCAATAAGGAATAGGGTTAATTTGGTCTTTCTATTAGGGTTAGGGTTAGGGTTATAGTTAGGGTTTACATCATTGTTTGGGTTAGGTTAATAGTTAGGATTTGAATTTACATCATGTTTAGTGTTACAGTTAGCATTAAGATTGTGATTAGGCTATGATTTAGGGTTATGGTTAGGATTATGTGTAGGGTTATGGTTTATATCATAGGGCTATGATCTAGGGTTAGGATTATAGTTAGGGTTTACATCATTGTTAGGGTTAGGTTAATGATTAGGGTTTGGATTTACTTCATGATGAGGATTAGGGATAGGGTTAAGACTGTGCTTAGGCTTTGGATTTATCATTATGGTGAGGATTATGTCTAGGGTTAAGGTTAGAGTTAGGATTATAGTTAGGGTTTACATCATTGTTATGGTTAGGTTAATGGTTAGGGTTTAGATTTACATCATGGTAAGGGTTAAGGTTCTAGTTAGGCTCGATTTTTAGGTATACAGTTAGGATTATCTCTATGATTATATTTTATATCATAAGGTTAGGGTTACGATTAAGGTTAGGGTTAGGGTTAGAGTTACGGTTAGGGTTAAGGGTTAGGATTAAGATTATAGTTAGGGTTTAAAGTATTTTTAGGGTTAGGTTAATGGTTAGGATTTGGATTTACATCATGTTTAGTGTTATAGTTAATGTTAAGATTGTGGTTAGGCTTAGGATTTAGGGTTATGGTTAAGATTATGTGTATGGTTAGGACCTTTATATCATAGGGCTAGGGTTAGGGTTAAGGGTTAGGGTTAGGATTATAGGTAGGGTTTACATCATTGTTAGGGTTAGTTTAATGGTTAGGGTTTGAATTTACATCATGATTAGGGTTAGGGTTAAGATAATTGTTAGTATTAGGATGTACATTTATAGTTAGTTTTATGTTTAGTGTTAAAATTATGGTTAGGCTTAGGATTTAGGGTTACATTTAGTATTGTGTCTAGGGTTAGGTTTAATATTTATAGTTATGGTTATTGTTTGGATTGATAGTTATGATTTGCATCATTTTTAGGGTTAGGATTGTAGTAAGGGTTTACATCATTGTTAGGGTTAGGTTAATTGTTAGGTTTTTGATTTAGGGTTAAGGTTAGGGTTAGGTTTACTTTTGTGTCTAGGATTAGGATGTAGTGTTATTGTTATGATTATATTTATGGTTAAGCTTTATATCATGGGATTAGGATTAGGTTTAGGCTTAGGATTTAAGATTTTGGTTAGTTTTGTGTTTCGGGTTAAGGTTTATATCACAATGTTAGTATAGGGGTTAAGGGTTTAAGGTTTATATTAGAGGGTTAGAGTTACAGTTAAGGGTTAGGATTAGGGTTGTAGTTGGGGTTTATATCATTGTTAGGATTAGGCTAATGGTTAGGGTTTGGATTTATATCATGGTTAGGGTTAAGGTTAGGGATATGGTTAAGATTATGGTTAGGCTTAGGATTAAGGTTATGTTTAGGATTATGTCAAGGGTTGGGATTTATATCATAGGTTAAGTGGTAATGTTAAGGGTTAGGGTTAGGATTGTAGTAAGGGTGAAGTTAGGGCTATATTTAAGTTTAGGGTTAAGATATGGTTTAGAGTTTAATCAGCTTTAGAAATATCAAATTATTATTGACGATACTCATTTATTCTTCTTTATCTAATATATTTATGAATAAAGTATATTTTGATACAACCATTGTTAATTTTATTATTATTCTAAAAAAAATTAAATGTTTTATTGATGTTTCACATTATTTCATAAAGGATTCGATTTTATTATCATTGGGGTTTGATAAGAATTCAACTAATATTTTGGTACTGTTAGGGTTAGGGTTAGAATAAAGGTTATGAGTAATATAATTTTATTTATAAGAAACTTTAAAATATTTTAAAATGTCTATATTTAAAATTTGTAGTAAAAATATCATTTCAATTAAAAGAGAGTTTAAGATATTTTAAAATGTCTTTATTTCTTTATAACAAAGTTTCAAGGTAATTATTTCATAAATATTGAAACAAGGAAACAAAATATTCATAAGAAAGTACATAATAATAAAGATTTTTTAATATTTTATTAAAAATGATAATAAGTGTTATGAATGCATTATTGGAGAATAGTTACCTAATTAGATTTTGGATTTAGGGTCTGAGGTTAGGGTTAGGCTTACATTGTTTTTAGGGTTAGGATTTAGTGTTATTGTTATTAATATCTCTAGGGTTAGGTTTTATATCATGGGATTAGGATTAGGATTTATGATTATGGTTAATTTGATGTTTAGGGGTAGGGTTTATATCACAATGTTAGGGTTAGAGTTTATTTTAGAAGGTTAGAGTTAGGGTTAAGGGTTAGGGTTAGGACTATAGTTAGGGCTTATATCATTGTTAAGGTTGGGCTAATGGTTGGGTTTTAGATTTATATCATGGTTAGGATTAAGGTTGGGGAAAAGGTTAAGATTATAGTTAGGCTTAGGATTTAGGGTTACATTTAGGATTGTGTCTAGGGTTAGGGTTTATATTTATAGTTATGGTTATGGTTTGGATTTATAGTTATGGTTTGCATCAGTTTTAGGGTTAGCTTAATGGTTATGGTTAGGATTATTGTAAGGGTTTAGATCATCATAAGATTAAAGTTAATGGTAAGGGCTTAAACAGTTTTGATATAATTTGGAGATAGTGAGTGATCAATTGCGCAGTTTCAACGTCAGACAGAAGTATGTTTGAAAGCTACTTGAATTAGTTCTTCATTAGATTTATATCCCTTTTCTATTCCCTATAAAATCTCCAGAAATTAAATTTCATGTTAATCAAAACAAATCTTATCACTTAAGTTCCCTACACGTTACAGTTGTGTGATGTTGGGTTTGTTTGAATTCTTTTGATATCATGTTTGTTAGAATTATCAATGCAATCCCCTATACTCGCATCGGTTGAAATCGGATTGGTTTCGATTTGGAAAATATTTTGGGTCTATAATGTAATGTGATCTTACCCTATTTCACCCGCTTTGTATTACCAGTTACAGACCTCTGAGGGGATTCGTTATCTAGAGGTTGGACATAAATAAACAATACAAAAATAGAGAACAAAAATACACACCTCTAAATTAGTAAGACTTCAAATAATGGAAGCTTATAAAGAGTGTTCCATTGGCTCAATGTTAAAATATTATGAATTAAATGACACTAAAATTAGAATTCAATTTTATATATTATTGTTACAATCTTAAAGTTATTCCAGATCTTCCATCAACCTATGGAAACTCATACATAGATATATATTTATTCCTTTCTTAGAGAAATTAACAACATACTCCATTAGTTTAAAAATAGTTTGGTTGAAATAGTTTGGTTGTCTCATCTATTATGTAGATTTTTTACAACTGCTCCATAAATCTCTTAGGTCTAATTATAGAAATATTTAGATTTCTTAAAATATGAAGTATAAAAGTTATTCCAGTTCCATCAACATGATATATATTTGTTCTCTTCTTAAAATATTATGACAAATTAAATGACACTAACATTAGAATTCAAGTTTATACATTGTTGTTACAACCTTAAAATTGAATTGTATGCAAAGCTCATTACATAGGAAAAAGATTGGATGAAAATATTGAATAGTTTTAATGAAGTTTAATCTACTTAAGAATGATAAAAAGAAAAAGTAAGAAATTTAAAAAATTAAAAAATAGATATCCTATTTTCAATGCATCACTTTATTTTAATTTCTCTTTAAAAACAAAAAATGGATATCCTTTTTTCAATGCATCATTTTAACTAATAATTTTTTGCAATCATATGCAGTGCAATGCATGGTAGATTTTTATGTTATTATTCACGGGTAGAGGAGGTTTGACCTGGATTTGGGGTTGTAGAGGGATTTTTTAGCATTTATTCATTTGTGAATTTTTCCAGGTTGACATTTATAGAAACATATATGGTAGAATCTATGTTTTCATTATCTTTATGAATAGCTTCTTTCCAATTTTAATAAACTCATTTGAATTGCATAAATAAGGAGATCAATGCATTGGAGAAGGAATGTAAGAAGCCAATGAGAGTTGTAAATCTATTTTACAACTAATTATTGGTTCATTTAACAATTAAAAACAATGAATTTATTTCAATTTAAAAATCTGAAATGATTTGCATGCAAAAAGAAAAGATAGAATAAAAATGTTTCAAAATGTTTCTTATATGTCTAAATTAATTAAAGGTTATGAGTAAGATAATTTTACTTATAAGAAACTTTGAACTATTTTAAAATGTCTATATTTTAATTATAATAAACTTTGAAGCTATTTTAAAATGTATTTATTTCATTAGAACAAAGTTTCACGGTAATCATTTCATTAAAAAATTAAAGACTTTTTTAATATTTTATAAAAATTAACAATAAGTTTTATGAATGCATTATCTTACAATAGTTAACTATTTATATCCTTACCTTAACTCTAAACTCTAATTAACTATAACCTTAACCCCTAAACCTAATCTCTATAAATAAATGTAAACCCTAACCTAATCTTAAAGTTAACTCTAATCATATAGTTTCTAAATTTTTTAAATTATATCATAAACGTTTAAACCCTTAATTAATTTTTTGGTTTGATTACCATTAGGTTTGATAAACATTCAAAAGCATACTCTAATAAGTTCAAGTTCTATAAGTTTTAGTTTTAAATTTATTCTAAAACTAATTGTTGATTCATTTAACAACATTAAAAAATAAATTTATTTTAATTTTAAAATTTGAATTGATTTTCATGCAAAAAAAAAAAGGGTAGAATAGAAATTTTATTAATATATTTAGATTAATTTCACAACTAAAATCATACTCTAACAATTTAATATCAATTAACTTTTACTAATGCCTATAGAGTAAAAGTTTAACTTTTATTTTAAAATATATAAATAAGGAAATAGAATATTCACAAGAAAATTTTATAATAATAAATATTCTTTTAATATTTAATAAAAAATGATTATAAGTGTTATGAATGCATCATCCTACAATAGTAACCTACTAGCCTTACCTTCAAACTAAACTCTAATTAACTATAACCTTAACTCCTAAACCTAATCTCTCTAATTGAATGCCAACCCTAACCTAACCTTAAAGTTAACTCTAACAATATAATTTTTAAATTTTTAAAATTATATCATAAAGGTTAAATTCTTAATTAATATTTTGGTTTGATTACCATTAGGCTTTGATAAACATTAAAAGCATACTCTAATCATTGAAAGAAAACTAAGTTTAGCTTTAAATTTATTCTAAAACTAATTATTGATTCATTTAACAACATTAAAAAAATACAAACCTTAACTATAATGAAAACCTTACTATAATAAAACCCTCACCTTTACAATATCTATAATCTAGACCTGATTGAACTCTAAACCATAACTTGACCCTAAACTTAAATATAACCCTAACTTCACCCTTACTACAATCCTAACTCTAACCCTTAACACTAACACTTAACCTATGATACAAACCCTAACTCTTGAGATAATCCTTTAAAATGTAATCCTAATCCTAAGCCTAAACACAATCTTAACCCTATCCCTAACCTTAACCTTAATGATGATATAAATCCAAACCCTCACCATTAGCCTAACCCTAACAATGATGTAAACCCTAACTACAATACTAACCCTAACCCTCTAATATTATCCTTAAACCCTTAACCCCAATCCTAATGTTGTGATATAAACCCTAACCCTAAACACAAAACTAACCATAATCATAAATCCTAATCCTAACCCTAATCATAATCCATGATATAAACCCTAACCCTATAAATAATCATAACAATAAGACTAAATACTAATCCTAATAACGGTTTAAACCTAACCCTAACCTTAACCATAAATCCAAAACCTAAACCTAATGATGATGTAAACCCGTACTACAATCCTAATCCTAACCATTAGCCTAACCCTAAAAGTGATACAAACCATAAATATAAATCCAAACTATAACCATAACAATAAATATAAACCCTAAACCTAGACAAAATCCTAAATGTAACCCTAAATCCTAAGCCTAACCATGATCTTAACCCTTTCCCTAACCTTAATCCTAACCATGATACAAATCTAAACCCTAACCATTAGCCTAACCTTAACAATGATGTAAACCATAACTATAATCCTAATCCTAACCCTTAACCCTAACTCCAACCCTCTGATATAAACCCTAACCCTAACATTGTGATATAAACTGTACCCCTAAACATAAAATTAACCATAATTGTAAATCCTAATCCTAATCCTAACCTTGATCCTAAGCCATTGATATAAACCCTAACCCTAGAAATAATCATAACAGTAACATTAAATCTTGACCCTAACAATAATCGTAACACTAATCCTAACTCTAACTTTAAACCCTAAATCCAAACCTAACCATTAAGCTAACCCTAACAATGATGTAAACGCTTCCTACAATCCTAACCCTAACCATTAACCTAACCCTAAAAGTGATGTAAACCATAACCATTAGCCAAACCCTAACCCTAACCCTAACCATGTTGTAAATCCAAATTGTACCCATTAACTTAACTCTAACAATGATATAAACCATAAACATAATCCTAACCCTAACCCTAACCCTATGATATAAACCCTAACCTTGCACATAATCCTAAACATAACTTTAGAAATCCTAAGCATAACCATAATCTTAACCCTATCCGTAACCTTAACCCTAACTATGATATAAATCCAAACCCTAACCATTAGCCTTACCCTAACAATGATGTAAACCCTAACTAGAGTCCTAACCCTAACCCTTAAAACTGTAACTCTAAGCCTCTAATATAAACCTTAAACCCTTAATCCCAATCCTAATGTTGTGATATAAACCATAACCCTAAACACAAAACTAACCATAATCATAAATCCTAATCCTAATCATAATCCCATGATATAAAGCCTAACCCTAGAAATAATCATAACAATAACACTAAATACTAATCCTGACAACAATTGTAAACCTAACCCTAACCTTAACCCTACATCCAAAACCTAACCATTAACCTAACCCTAATGCTGGTGTAAACCCGTACTGCAATCGTAATCCTTGTTAGAGTATTCGGGTATTTACTTGATTAATTAAACATTCTTTGTTTAATTATTTAAGTTCCCTTTATCTCTATTACACTTAAGCTAACTTTAGGTGCATATAATTAATTGTTTTAATTAATTATTATGTGCAAACCTAGGTTTTCCCTTTTTAGGGTTTCTTGACCTATTAAAGGTTGAGTTCTTTCTTTTCATTGTAAGAATCATATTACATATTTTTGTGAATATTGAGCTCTCTCTTTTTGAGCATATTCTCTG
Organism: Cryptomeria japonica; assembly: GCF_030272615.1. Classification (NCBI taxonomy): domain Eukaryota; kingdom Viridiplantae; phylum Streptophyta; class Pinopsida; order Cupressales; family Cupressaceae; genus Cryptomeria; species Cryptomeria japonica. The sequence goes on along the minus strand of NC_081407.1, from coordinate 225,349,443 downwards.
TGTTTTGTATGTTCTTCAGATTTTGCTTCATTACTTCTCCTTGTAACAGGTTATTCGGCTTGCAGAAGATCTTCAGGCTCCTGTGGTGTTGTATTTTCTCAACTCCTATATGGTATCAGAGCAGAATTTGGAAAAAAAACTCATTTTTCTGGAAAGGACACAGAACACGCTTTCCGAAAATATAAAGTTTTCGAAAAACGGAGGTCGGATGCTCATTCTACGTCTCCCGGAGTGCAAAAAAGAGACCTCACTTTGACTGTAAAAAAACATAGTCAAACAGCAAAATTGGAATAAAGTACCAACACCATGAGGTCGGCCTCGGAACCATCTTTCCGATGCCTATTCGTTCACCAAAATCTGACTCCGTATGCCCAAGATAGGGCCAAAAAACCAAACACCACCTTAAAAGGCCCCAAAAAGGGGTCTGGTGGCCTGTTGGTGGTCCGGTGGCCAGGGAGCAGAGATCCGGTGGCGCACCGGTGGCGGCCGGAAAAAAATTGCGGCCGGGGAGCGGACGGAGCCGGGCTGTCGGCAGTGCTGGTAGGCAGCGGCCGGAAGGTGAGCGGCGGCTGGGCGGTGACTGGCCGGCGGCGGCAGCGCAGGGAGGTGGAGACGGCGGACCTGGCTGGTGGGGGGCCGGAGCGGCGATATGCGGTGGCCGGCGGGGGCAGTTCGCGGGCGGCGGGAGACTCGCCGGCGGAGGAAGATCATGGGTGGCGGGAGCCGGAGGAACAGCGGCGGCGTCCAGAAAAGGATGAAGGGGCCGCCGGCGGGGGCCGCAGGGGCCGGACTGACAGGTCTGACAAGCCTGTCAGTCCGGTACCCTGCGGTACCCACAAACAAATCTCCCCTTTTTTTTTTTTCACCTTTTTTTTTTCAAAAGAAAATTTCGGCCTGCATGCCGTAAAAAGGAAAATTTTTATTTTTATTTTTTAATTTTTTTCTCGATCTGCGTGCCAGGGCCGTACGGCTTAGATCTGAGAAAAAAATTGCTCCCAGAGGCTCAGGAACCAAAATAGGTCAAATTTTATATGACCATAGGGGTTTTCGGGCCTTCTGAGCACGACAGTGAGGTCCGTTTAGGCCCAAAGTGCTCAGAAAAAAAGCTCAAACCCTAGGTACACAAAAAAATTCCTGAAACCCCAGATCTACTTCCAAAGCCAAAAATCTCTTTTCAGCAGTCTGGTGGATATCGTGGTTGTTTCAGGTCCTGGGATCTCTTTTCTGAGTAGGGTGTCTCTGTTTTGGTTCTCATTTCTATTTCCAGTCTTCTTATCATTGTAGCTTGTAATTATGTAAACGCACTGAGATAAAGTGCCATCATGCATTGTTTACTTGGAATCTTGCATATCTTGTGTCTTGTTGTACATGCACTGTTGATCAAGTGCCATGAGGGGGTTGATGTTTGCCTTTGTTTGCCATCTTCCTTTGTTAAGTGAGTGCTCCTTCCATGACATTCACCTCATGATGATGTGTCTTAGCACCTTTGATGTTCTTGGTTCTTCGTCATGCAGTTGTTTTTGGCTGTCCTTTTCAGTGTTCCTGTCCCTCTCCTACTTCCACATTATGGGGAGGTTTATCCTGTTGGTTCTAATGCTTCCGTGGTTCGATTGATCAACTCTTCAGGCTTTGGTTTCTCATGCCATCTGCATCTTCGATTTCAGTTTTTTTTGCCTTGTTTGCCTCCTGATTCGAGTAGTGTCATTTGAGGGCACTCATGCAGATTACAGTCTTCTCTACCTGGTCATGTTCTAGTTCAGTGGATGTTCTTCAGATCAACAGTTATTCTTCGACAAAGTTTGCAGGGTCTTCATGCTTCAGTGATATTCTTTTCCATCTCTTTTTGGAGTAGAGTTTTGTTCCCATGTGGTTTTCTCTATTTCTCCAGTTCATAGAGATTTCATTGTATTTGGGTACCTGATCAGGCCTTGTTGCCGGGACCCATCTTTCATGCTTTCAGTAGTTGTTCTAGGTTTTAGCTTCTCCCTAAGTCTAGCTTAAGGGGGGGTGTTAGAGTATTCGGGTATTTACTTGATTAATTAAACATTCTTTGTTTAATTATTTAAGTTCCCTTTATCTCTATTACACTTAAGCTAACTTTAGGTGCATATAATTAATTGTTTTAATTAATTATTATGTGCAAACCTAGGTTTTCCCTTTTTAGGGTTTCTTGACCTATTAAAGGTTGAGTTCTTTCTTTTCATTGTAAGAATCATATTACATATTTTTGTGAATATTGAGCTCTCTCTTTTTGAGCATATTCTCTGTGTTTTGTATGTTCTTCGGATTTTGCTTCATTGCTTCTCCTTGTAACAGGTTATTCGGCTTGCAGAAGATCTTCAGGCTCCTGTGGTGTTGTATTTTCTCAACTCCTATAATCCTAACCATTCACCTAACCCTAAAAATGATGCAAACCATAAATATAAATTCAAACCATAACCATAACAATAAATATAAACCCTAACCCTAGACACAATCCTAAATGTAACCCTAAATCCTAAGCTTAACCATAATCTTAACTCTTTCCCTAACCTTAATCCTAACCATGATATAAATCTAAACCCTAACCATTAACCTAACCATAACAATGATGTAAACCCTAATTATATTCATAAACCTAACCATTAACCCTAACTCCAACCCTATAATATAAACCCTAACCCTAAGATTGTGATATAAACTTTACCCCTAAACATAAAATTAACCATAATTGTAAATCCTAATCCTAACCTTGGTCCTAAGCCCATGATATAAACCCTAACCCTAGAAATAATCATAACAATAACATTAAATCCTGACCCTAACAATAATCGTAACCCTAACTCTAACCTGAAACCCTAAATCCAAAACCTAACCATTAACCTAACCCTAACAATGATGTAAACCCTTACTACGATCCTAACCCTAACCATTAACCTAACCCTAAAAGTGATGCAAACCATAACCATTAGCCAAACTCTAACCCTAACCATGTTGTAAATCCAAACTATACCTATTAACTTAACCCTAACAATGATATAAACCATAAACATAATCCTAATCCTAACCCTAAGCCTATGATATAAACCCTAACCTTGGACATAATCCTAAACATAACCCTAAATCCTAAGCATAACCACAATCTTAACCCTAACCCTAGCCTTAACCCTAACCATGATGTAAATGCAAACCCTAACCATTAACCTAACCCTAAAAGTGATGCAAAACACAACTATAACCATAACCCTACCCCTAACCCTAGGTCTAACCCTATTATATAAACCCTAGCCCTACACATAATCCTAAGCATAACCATAAATCATAAGCCTAAGCATAATCTTGACCCTGACCCTAACCCTAACCATTAACATAAACCTAAGAATGATGTAATATCTATCTATAATCCTAACCCTAACCCTTAACCTTATGATATAAACCCTAACCATAATTCTAAATATTAATCCTTTAAACCACAATCACAAACTTAACCATAACCCTAACCCTGATGCTAATCCTAACCCTAATATTGTCATATAAACCCTAACCCTAAATGTAAAACTAACCATAATCATAAATCCTAATCCTAACCCTAATCCTAATCCCATGATATAAACCCTAAACCTAGAAATAATCATAACAATAATACTAAATCCCAAGCCTAACCATTAACATAAGTCTAACAATGATATAAACCCTTACTGTAACCATAACCCTAACCATTAACCTAACCCTAAAAGTGATAAAAACCATAACTATAACCCTAACCCTAACCCTTAACCTTGAGTATAACCCTATGACATACATCCCAACCCTACACATAATCCTAACCTTAACCATAAATCCTAAGCCTAAACATAGTCTTAACCCTAATCCTAACCCTGACTCTAACCATTAACCTAACCCTAACAATGATATAAAATCGATCAATAATCCTAACCCTAACCCTAATCCTATTATATAAATCCTAACCCTGGACATAACCCTAACCATAATTATAAATGTTAAGCCTAACTGCAATCTTAAACCTAACCATAACCCTAACCATTGTGCTAACCCTCACCCTGACATGGTGATGTATAAACTGCAACCCTAAACATAAAACTAACCATAAATGTAAATCCTAATCCTAACCACAATCTTAACCCTAACCCTAATCATGATGTAAATCCAAACCCTAACCATTAAACTCACCCTAACAATGATGTAAACCCTACCTACAATCCTAACCCTAACCCATAACAATAGCCACCCTAGCCCTATGGTATAAAGGTCCTAACCCTACATATAATCTTAACCATAACCCTAAATCCTAAGCCTAACCATAAATTTAACAATAATTGTAAAACTAAACATGATGTAAATCCAAACCCTAACCATTAACCTAACCATAAAAATTATGTAAACCCTAACTATAATCCTAAACCTAATCCTTAACCCTAACCCTAACCACAATCATAACCGTAACTTGATGATATAAACTCTAATCATAGAGATAATCCTAACCATATACCTAAAAATTAAGCATAACTAGAACCTTAACCCTTACAATGATGTAAATCTAAACCCTAACCATTAACCTAACTGTAACAATGATGTAAACCCTAACAATAATCCTAACTCTAACCTTAACCCTAGACATAATCCTCACCATAATGATAAATCCAAAGCCTAACCACAATCTTAACCCTATCCCTAATCCTAACCATGAAGTAAATCCAAACCCTGATCATTAACCTAACCCTAACAATGAAGTAAACCCTAACTATAATCCTAACCCTAATCATAGCCCTATGATATAAACCATAACCCTACACGTAATCTAACCATAACCCTAAATCCTAGCCTAATCACAATCTTAACGCTAACCATAACACTAAACATGATGTAAATCCAAACCCTGACCATTAACCTAGCCTCAACAATGATGTAAACACTAACTACAACCATAACCCTAACCCTAATAGCAAGACAAAATGAACTCTATTCCTTATTGAAGTAGGCCTACTATTTTAAACCAAATCAAATGCTAACCCTAATAGTAAACCATAATGAACCCTAATCCTTATTGAATTAGGCCTACTATTTTGATTCCAATCCTAAATATAATTATAAATCTAGAATTGAACCAAATGGAATCCTAAATCTAACACAGTACCAATCCAAAATATACAACTATACAACAATATATAATTTGAAATTAATTTATGTCATGTCTTTCAATTCATGTTGCGACTGCTACTAGCTTATATATATTTAATAATATATATAGAATAAGCCGAGAGATATTCTTCTCGAGGCGCCTATTGCCATTTATTGTTGATAAATTAATAAAAAATAGGTGCCTCTAGAAAGATATCTCTCGGCTTATTCTATATATATTATTAAATATATATAAGCTAGTATAACTTTCAATTAGAGTATGCTTTTAGTTGTGAAATTGAATAACCAAATTTTTTTTATCTAAATATATAAACAACATTTCTACTCTACCCTTTTTGTTTTTGCGTAAAATCAATTCACATTTTAAAATTAAAATAATTTTTTTTTTCTATGTTATTAAATGAATCAACAATTAGTTTTAGAATAAATTTAAAACTAAAACTTATATAACTTTCAATTAGAGTATTCTTTTATTGTAACATTGAAAAACAAAAGAAATAAATTTAGACATATAAGAGATATTTTGAAACAATTCTATTCTACTTTTTCTTTTTCTCACTGGTATCTTGCATTCCTTCTTCAATGAGACTCAGAAGAACAAAATATAGGAGGCGAGGATATTGGAAGACCAATATTCTAAATAAATAGCAAGGAAAAGTTTAATAGCAATATTTTAAACTCATGGGGAAGAAAAGATATTAAATGTCAAACTGGAAAAATTCACAAATGAACAAATGCTAAAAATCCCTTTGCAACCACAATCCATATCAAACCTCCTCTACCCAATCATTGCTCCAATCTCCTACAATTTCCTCCAATCTTCAAACTCCAACCAAGAAAAGATATTAAATGTCAACCTAGAAAATTCACAAAAGAAAACATATTAAATGTCAACCAAGAAAGATTCACAAATGAACAAAGGCTAAAGAACCCCTCTCCAACCCCAATCCAAATCAACCAAAAATTAGAATAAAAACTTTCATGAACCCTTGCACATCAATTCTTTTGAAAACCCCCAAATGTTGACTTGTTGTCATTGTGGAAGCCTCTCAGCTTAATAAGTGACATTTATATTTCATTAAATAAAATATATTAAAGTTAGGGTTCAATCACGTCCATGATCATAAAATATATAAGTAAAATTTCTATTTCATTAAATAAAATATATTAGAGTTAGGGTTCAAGTAGGTTTATGATTGTAAAATATATAAGTAACATTTATATTCCATTTTCCCTTTCCCTTGTAAATCAATTTAAATTCTAAAATCAAACTATTTTTTCCTTTTTTTTTTTAATTTTTAAATGAATAATCAGGTTTACAATAAAATTAAAATATACATTTCTATTCTATTAACTTCTAAAATGAAAATAAATTCTAAGGGGCTTCGGCCCTAGCTCACCCGGTCGTGGATCGCAACTTAAGGCGTGGGTATGCTCCCCATGGTCTTGAGTTCGAGTCCCCGACTGTGTTAACTCTGTATGTGTTGCTACCTTGTGAGTGGGTTGTGTTAACTCTGTATGTGTTGCTACCTTGTGAGTGGGTCGTACACACTGGTCCACATTCCACGATAGTGAATATAAAAAAAAAAAAAATTCTACTTTTTTAGTAGTTAATTGGACTAACTATTAATTTATTCTCAATTGATTTTTTACATTTACAATTGACAAATAGAAAAATAGAAAAATTATGATTTAATTGAAAACACATTAATCAAGCATAGTATATTATATTGTAGTTTGGATATGATAATTTTTATCAAGAATACCAATAAAATTTATAGATATATAAACATATTAAATAGCAACCCTAAAACTTTAATATCACCTCCCAGGCAGGACTCCCCATATGGATATTGTAAATAGAAACAATGATTGTTGTTTTATGGATATATGAAATGGCTTTACCAACTTTCAAGAAAATACAAATAGATGTAAAGCTCTGATTCTCCAATTATTCTCCAAATAAAATAGACTCGTCTTAGTAACTGTTTTGAAAATCAAATCTATTAATCAATGTTGACTGCTTCCATTATAGAGGCCTCTCGATTTAACTATAATAAAAAGAAATTAAATAATATATATACTAAAATGAAATTAAAAATTATTCAAGATATCATAAGGTTATAATTTATATGGTTACCCCAAACTTATTCAAGATATATTAAAATAATTTTTTTTACTCTAACACTAAACCAAATTGAACCCTAATCCTAAACCTAATGAAACCCTAACCTTAACACTAATCCAAAACTCAAATTGGATTGCAACCCTTCTAAAACCTTATCCCAAATTGAAGCTTGACAATTATTAAACCCTAATCCGAATTGAACCCTAACCCTAATAGTTAACCAAATTGGACCCTAGTTTTAAACTTATTTAAACCCTAATTGTAAACTCAATTAAACATTAACCCTTTCACTAGGTCAAATTTAAGTCTAACCCTAAAAATAATTAAAATTAAATCAAATTGACCTAAACCTTAATCAAATTGAACCCATATCTATAACCTAATTGAACCACAACCCTAACACTAAATCTAATTGACCCCTAATTCTAACCAAAGTGTTTCATAATCCTAAACTAATTAAGGTCTAACTATGGTTAGCATTTAATTCTAATTCTATATCACATCTTAACCCTAAAACAAAAGAAAACTTAATAATAAACTTATGTCCAATGATAAACAAACAGTCCAATAGTTCAAAAGGGTGCGTGAGAGAAATATTGTTTATCTTTTTAAGTCAATTCATAATATTAATTTTTTAAGAGTTGTCTATCTCATTGTTCAGTTGTTACACAACATGGTCAACAAATGATCCAATAGTTAATAAGAGTATGTAAAAGAAATATTTTTTAATTTTTAAAGAATCAATAATTCTAAATTCCAAATAATTACCTATCTCATGATCCAATGGTTATATAAGGTAGTAAAGATTTCCAAGGTGTTATTCTTCTATAATAATCATTAAAATTATTAAAATTATGACTTGTGGAAAATAAGTGATTAGATGGTTATGACTTGTGGGGTCGATCATTCGTAGTCGAGCCAGATCTGATTGTGCAGATATCATACAACCAAATACTTTGCTACATAATATATTGGTCCGAGAGTGAAATAGATGTGTTGCTTTGCATGGGAGGCAACGCAAGAGATTACCCAAGAAATCTTTTGGCCGAAGCGTTGAGTGATCATTTTCTCCCACACCAATATGCATCTGCCACAGATCTTTAAGACAGAGACACAGGAGCCAGTCTGCGCACATCTTTCACCGTTGTAAAGAAAAGAATTGTTGAAAACAGTCAACGAAGCGCCATGCTTCCCTCTTGAGATCTATATTTTACCCATTCTTTCCTTCACCGCATGTGTGAAAGATTTGTGCAGTCTGGCTGCTGTGTATCCGTCTTCGAGATCTGCTGGCGATGCAAATTTGGTGTGAAAGAAAATGATCAGTCAACGCTTTGGCTAAAACATTTCTCAAGCCCCTGCAAATAAATACCAATATAATGCAAAGTAATTGGTTGCATGATATCTGTAGCTCTTAATCAGATCAGGCTGCACTAGGAGTTGTGACGAAGGAGAGATGAAAAACAAACATAAACCAATGCAAAAGACTGCTCAGTTGTCTGCTGCATCAAATGACCTTCTTGGCAAGCTAGTTGAAGCTCACAGACCATCATCGATGACAAATTATAGAAAAAATCCAGCGATAAAATAAAAATATAAAACTATTCTATCAAGATCCCCGCAAAACCCACCCTTTTATTTTCTTCTTCCTGCATATGCATGAGCATGAGTAGGGAAGTTAAATAATACAATTATTTTTGAAACAAAATATATTAAATGTATTGGAAAGCAAAATCACTATCTCATGAAAGAAATATAGGGCAAAAAACCAAAACAAATAGAAAAACATCATTGTAATGTGAAAACATAGAAAAAGATAAATTCAAAATTGAAAGGTTTATTAACTCACATGTACACTTTCTTCAATTCAGCAGAAGCTTTTTATTATTACAACTAAGAAACATAAAATATATGAATACTCTCTACTCCTAACCCACAATCTTATATCTCCTAGCCATTCAAACAAGTGAAGGTTATGAGATATAGTAGAGCACATTCCAAAAAAATGATTAATGGAACAAAATAAATAGTTGAATCATTAAATGGAAATTACTCAAATGGATAGTGGGTAGGTAGATAAAGTTAATTGTTTGAAATAAGTAGTCCAATAGTCTAGAAGGGTAGGTAAGAAAATTTTTGTTTTATTGCTTTATGGCCAATCAATAGTTTCAATTTTCAAAGAGTTGTCTATCTTGTGGTCCAATGGTTCAATAGAGTAGTTAACATTCCCAAGGAATTGTGTCTATGATTTAATAATAAACTTATGCCCAATGATAACTAAACAGTCCAATATCTAAAAAGGGTGTGTAAGAGAAATGTTGTTTATCTTTTTAGGCCAATTAATAATATTAACTTTTAAAGAGTTGTCTATCTCATTGTTCAGTGGGTACACAACACTGTCAACAAATGATCCAATAGTTAATAAGAGTATGCAAGAGAAATATTTTCTAATTTATAAAGAGAATCAATAATTCTAAATTCCAAATAATTACCTATCTCATGATCCAATGGTTGTGTTGGGTAATTAGAGAATATTGTTATTATTTAGAGGAGAAAGAGTTGGCTATCTCATGATTCGATAGTTACATAAAGTAGTTAATATTTTCAAAGATTTTTTTCTATAGTTTTTTAATAAACTTATGCTAGAAGACAAATAAAAGTTTCAATAACTAAGAAGCATAGGTAACAAAAATATTATTCTATTTTTAAGACGAATCAATCATTTGGATTTTCAAAAAGTTTTCTATCTCATGATCCATTGGTTACATGATCCATTGGATTTTCAAAAAGTTCTCTAATTTTCCACTCAACGTATGCCTCAAAAGAAATAAGTGATCAAATGTTGGTTAGTTAAGGTTAGTGTTGATTATGTTGGTTAGTTATAGTAATATAGATATGTATGTATGTATGTATACACACATATACACACATAAATACAAATATATATACATATATGTGTGTGTATAAACATATATACACATACATATATACATATACATATACATATATACATATATACATATACACATATATGTATGGGTTGCTGCTAGAAGTTGAGTCCCACTTTTGGACAAAAAGTGGAAGTGTTTTCTCTATTTTTAAAATTTTATGTTGATTGATGTCAAAATTTGGTGCACTTAGAGATTGAATCTCTAAAAAAATCAGAAATAGAATATTTAGTGCTTGGACCCTTCTTTTCAAATATGTAATTTATTTTAATACCCACATGGTAGAAACCTCTTTTTAGTACGCATGTTTAAAAACTGATTTTTCAAAATGCTTGTTTCAAGACCATACCACACGTGTACGGCCACCCTTTTTTTATTCAAATAAATTAATTTTGCAAATCCTTCTAGGAAACGATACCTAAGATACCAAATATTGACGAGAATATTTTTTGCTTATTTTTATTGAAGATATTTATTTTTTATCGATTTTTAACTAACAATAAAGTATATTTTCAAAACATCAGGTGTACGACCACCATAATTTGATGAAAATTTCATATTTTTCAATATTATTTTTTTAATATTCAAAAGAACTATATGTAGATCGATGTCATATAATTTATTTTTCTATAAACCTAAAAACAAAAAATTTATTAAAGTTTTACTGAACCTCAGTATTTTAGGTTTAGGTACCACTTTTGATAAATAAATAATAAAAAAATATTAAAAATGATCTTATCGCTATGAAATTTACATTTCTAAAATCATGACGCTGAAAAATATAAAGGGTTTTCGTTTCATTAAAAAATTCAATCAGGAAGGCCCTCAAAAAAATAGACCAAGGAAGAAATTTGATGTCGTTTTACCTTAGCCATTTTTTCGATGTCCAAGCATAGGCTTGGTGGGACCAAGCCTATCCTGAAGAAAAAAACAAGGCTAAGGGTTGTTTCCCACTCATAATTTTAATGAATGGGTGCCCATTTTTTAAATTAAAAAAGAGGGCACCTATTTCACTTTATACTATTGAAAGCGAAATGGGCACTTGATTCTAAAATGGGTACCCGTTTCACTAAATAACGGGCACCCATTTTTGAAAAGATCCGTTGGGCCAAAATCTAACCCACAAGCACAAATCCCAATTATTAAATAATTTGTCAATCATTGCCTTACAAGTACAATCTGCAAATAGAATGTTTTGATTAATCATTCTCTTTTCTTGTCTTATTATCGATTTGGTAAGGAGATCGATTCAAATTAAAAATTTGGTGCAACCATGGGATCAAATCAACGTAGGAAGAGGCAAAGGAAGGTTCTGATAGCTAAGGAGATTGCAACAGATAGGTAGAAGGAGGCAATATGTCAAGACAAGAGAAGAGAAAGAATGAGACAAGGAGCTCCAAGTTCCACAATCATTTTAGAAGAGGAGAACATCGATGAGACCATAAATGTTGATGAAGGAAACACAATAGAACCATTTAATTTAGGTGCATCTTCTAATCCATTATTAGATACATGTATGTCTTCACAACCCTTTGTTTTTTCTCATGAAGAAATTAGTGATTTAGTAGAAGAAGATAACTTATTAAATTAAACGCCAATTGAAAATAAAACCCCAAATGAAATTAGAACTCAAGTTGAAACTAAAATTGAAATCCAAATGAAACTAGATCTCAACTTGGAATTGAAATTGAAATTGAAATTAAAACTCCAAATAAAATTGGAAATACACCTGCAACTGAAACCAATAATGTGGATGTAGACATGGGAACACCAATTGAAAATGAAACATGTTTGAATGATAAACAAATGAATGAAAATTTTAAAATTAAAAGTGATGTACTAGACAATATTCTTTGCTTGATTTCATGGAGAAATATTAGGACACATGCAAATAGATTGTTTAGACATTTTTTTATAATAAAAAATTTGGGTTTCAATGTCAATTAATGGTACAACTAATTAAAATGAGTAAAAAATGAAAAGTGATGAAGTTAGGCTTTTATATCAAACCCAAGAATAATGATGAGCCTTTAAAACAAGTTGTATAGACTTTTGCTAGTGCCTTTGATACAATCAGAAAGAAAAGTCATTCTTAAGATTAAAATGAGGCATGAAGGGCAATAACAATAGTTGTAGTAAGAAAAACAACTTCTGAAAAAAGAATGATGAGTAACATAAGTGGATATCTTAATATTCATCATAAAAATTTGTCAAGAGCTGTAAAAAGAAGAGTTAACGTTGTAAGTGATCTGACAAAAAATTTGTCAACTTTTAGTGGTAGATTACCAAGGTCTGATATGAAACTTATTGGTGAAGTCAAAAGTTTGATCAAAAAATTCTGACATGATAATACAAGAGTATCACCTAATGCTATAGATCTTCTTAGATTAAGAGTTAGGTCAAAAATTTGTGATCCACATCCAAAACACCTATTGGACATGAATCAAATTGAATTGTACAAACAAAATTTGGATGATAAGGTGTTAACTATTAGCATTTGTCAAAGGTATTTTGAAAAGTGTAAACCTTCGTATGTTCAAATTAACAAGGAAACAGTCACATGTTACAAAAATCATCTTCAATTTCACTACCATTATGATGTATTTTGATATATACATGTTACCATGCATAGTAATGGAATGTTGGAAGAATGCGCTATAAATATACCACCTGAAACTATAAAGGAGTTTATATCAAGTTTGTTTTTCAACCCACCAAATGAGAAAATTTTTATTTTCAATGCATGTGTTTCCGGTGTATGTGATATATGTGACAATCTTGCATTGTTGGATGAATATTTACATGAAAATATTTCAAATGATTTTGGACAAAATTAGTTGATGTTAAAATATTTAAAACTGTTGAGTATCCACTGAAGGATGGAAAGGTTGGAAGACGGTGTGATCTAATCACTGAAAAAGTTAGTGTTCGTGCATTTATGAATGAATTTAAGAGTAATATCATACCTAGATATGTTAAACACTCTCAAAATTCTAGATGGATTGATGTTCAGTTTTGAATATGTAAGGATACATTTCCTATTGGTATTATACTTTCGGTCATTGACTTTGCAGAGAACTACACGCTTGCACCAGAAGATGAGGTCCATTCATAATACTATAATATAGTGCAAGTATCAATTTTTGTCTATATTGTCTGTAGGCATGCACTGGATAGTACAAAAGAAGATCGTAAAATTTTGAGAGAGTACCATTTCTTTATGAGTGATAATAAATTACACTCATCTGAGTTTTTCTAGTATTGCTTCAAGACCTTTTTTGAGAATTTGAGGGAGATAGAATTTTAGATGACATAACGTCCAATATGGTCAGATAATTATACCTCTATAGGCTGATCATTATCTGTGTACAAGAGATCAACATATGAAAAGATGGCATCAACATGTGCAGCCTCCTCATAATAATCATAACCACCATGGGCAGCATCAACATCATCATAATCACCATCTCCTCCAGGGGCAACCTCACTCTATGGACTCGTACATACATTCTCGCAGCTCGTGCAAACATGTGCTAAGTTGGGGGAAACCCTCATCTCATGCAACTGCTGCCCCAAATTGCTTGACAAGTCACTCAATGGACCAAGAGCATAATCCATTACTTGATGATGGGAAGGTGCTCAAAGAACCAGTGTAGGAAGAGGAACCAAGGGATATTCACTCAATTTTGCCCCTGCCCTATGTCGGGGCATGCCTCTCCTGACCTGTTGAAATAAAGTAATGTCAAAGTATTTGGGGTTTTTACCCAATTCAAATCTGGCCCACAATTTTTTGAAAAAATACATGGGCACCTCATGATTGGAGTGTGGCGTATAGTCAAATACCATCCACCACCGCTCCCAAAAGTGTCTAGCTATGCCAGGGTGCCTACATGAAGGTGACCATGGGGCGGAGTGAGGTCAGCAAAAATAGAGTCCAACGGCACTTCGGCAACCATATAAGGGGCATTGCCCCAATTCTGAAGGAGCTCTTGTAAGTGTCCCACCTTAAGAGCCACTTTATCGGCTTGTACCTAAATCTATATTAATATATTATTACAAATGCAAGCTTTAGCATAGAGCGAGACATTACTATCCAAAGAGCTGTGAGTGAAAAGAACAACATTTCTATCTTTTTAAAGAGTAAATAGGTTCTCCTTTCTGAAAGCATGCCATATCTAGGAAAACTTGAAGGGGATTCTAGGCGAATTACCCAGAAGAGCCATATGCCAAGAATAGGGCTCAAGCCAAAAAGGTCAAAAGAAATCATGGATCTAGCTCCAATACTATTGAGCTCTTCTATAGAATGAAAAAATATGCATAAAATTTTCTAGATGTCAACAAAAAGGGAACTGGGGATTAGGAAGCCCCAAATGTTTGTCTAAAACCCAAAGGTAACCCTTGAAAAAGAACACACCAAGTAGTGTGTGCAATATTCAGTTCAGTGGTAGCGGACCAAACATAAAGAAACCTAAGTCTCCAAGATTTCTGAGAAGATTGCAAATACCACTGCTGGTTAAGAATATGGCCATAGGAAAATGGGGCACCAATCAGAGATAACCCATTTTGGGTTTGTAGCTAGTGAAAGGAGTCCATGGATACCACTTCCAATCCTTCCACCAATGTCAGACAAACTAAATTCCAAGCTTATGTAACAGATGTGAGAGTAAGGCTGAAACTAGAAGGTCATAAGTCTATTGATTAGGTTGAGACAAATGAAACAGGACTTGGAGGTCAAAATTCTATTGATCAAGTTCAGACAAATGAAACTGGACTTGGATGTCAAAAGTCTATCAATCAAGTTGAGCACTAACACCCTAGATTTTGTCTAGTGGTATCCCTTGTACATGAAAAAGAGGTGACAAACAAATGTTGTGTGGATTCATGGAGATCCCATCATGAAAACCATCACCTGCCCACCAAAGCCAAGGCTTAATAGCTTCTTAAGCACGCTAGATGCTTTGAACAACAAAAGTACCCTGGATCTGAACTAGGTATTTCATAATGAGAAGGGTTTGAAAACCAATCCCCTTCCAGGATGGCCTATTGGCAGGAAAGCCTAAAGAAATGCAATGTCGAAGAAGGATTTTCCATACCTCATCTCCAAATATGGATTTGATGATCCATTTAGCACATAAAGCAAGACCTTGTTTCTGGGTAGAAATAAGATTGAGCCCTCTAGAATACTTGGGAAGGCAACAATATTCCCAAGCGACTCCATGAAAACATTGATGGTCATAACTAGAGCCCCAAAGAAAATCCCTCAAAAGTGTTTCCAAATTCATGTAAGAGGTCTTGGAAGGAGCCCAACATGAACAGTAGTAGACATGAGTGACAGCCAAAACCTTCAAACAAATTTGAAATTTACCATATAGAGAGAGAGGATTGGTTATCCAATAGGCTAATTTTTTTTTCAATCCTGGCTAAAACAATATTCCAAAGATCCACAGGCGAATCTTGAAAGGCAAAAGGAATCTGTAGAAAGAAAAACATTTCACAATAATGAAGCTTTCCACCTATATTGAAGTATCCAAGGTGGGGCTAGAAGAAAAGACTGCCTATAACATGGCATCTTATGCCATTGAATGGTCGAGCTAGAAGCCAAGTAAAAAGTGTCCAGGTATTGAAGAGAAGCCTGAACATTATCTTCTTCATCAAGGAGAGTGATCAAAGAGTCATCCACAAAATGGGCATTGATAAGTTGAGAAGGTGACTTAAGCAGGGAGATTCCACGGACACGTCTAGCAAAAATGGCGTTAGCAAGCAAGTACCCAAAACCCTCTTCCACAAGAACATATAAGGCAAGAGCCAGAGGATAGCCCTGGCGAATGGATCTAAAAGGACCAAAAGTCTCAGGCTAATGGCCATTGATGGTTATGTAGGCCAAGGCATCTCTAAATAACATCTGGACATACTGAATAAATATGAGGCCAAAGCCAAGATCTTTGAGAATAGCCAAAATAAATGGCCACTCAATGTGATCATACACCTTAGAAAAGCCAATCTTAAGGAAGATTGCCTACTGTTTGGAGTGTCGAGCCCATTGTATCCCTTCCAAACATCAGTAATATTATCAAGAATAAACCTAGACTTGATAAATCCTCTCTGCTCTAGACAAATAGTCAGAGGAAGGAGATGGCGAATCTTGATAGCCAAGGCTTTGGAAATGATCTTATACGAGACATTGAGCAAGGTAATAGGCCTCCAATTACAAATGTCCTCCAGATCCCTAGCCCTAGGGATAAACTTGATGTTACTTAGGTTAATCATTTTTCCTAGGGATTGAGAATGAAAAGATTCAAGGTAGACCTTATGTAGGTCAAGACCAACGCAAGGCCAAAGGGGCTTATTGAACTTGCAAGGGAAACCATCACACTCTTGGGCTTTATCATTTGCCATAAAAAAAAGTGACCTTGAGTTCATCATTGGTTAGAAAGAGATCACAAAAGGTCTGCTGAGACTCAAAAATCCCTTTGGGAATAATAGATAAGAAATCTTACAAAGCTTGGGCTCTGGCCGGGGAGTTTCCCTATGTTGTTAACACCTTCTCATAATGACAGAAAAAATCTTGCAGAATATCAGGAAGCTTGGTGAGAACAACATGCCCCTCTTTGATTTTCTTAATTCCTATAGAGCTATGACGAGCATGCAAAGCCAAGAAAAATTCTTTCGAGTCCCTATCGCCCACGTTAAGCGAGTGTAACCTAGATTTGATTTGAGCTCCTCTGGCAGAGTAATTATCTACAATTTGCTTTTGATGATGAAGCTGGCCTAACCTAAGTTATAGGTTAGAGTCAAAAGGATTCAAGCCCAAAGCTTTTGTGGTAGTAGAGAGATCTTTGGTGGTCGCATCATACAATTGCCTATGGTACATGGCAAGCTACTTACCATAAATGCGCATAAACCTCATAGAGAGGGCAACGACATCATTCCACCATGCAATCAAACTAGTGTGATGATGAGGCCTTGGTTACCAATTCTAAACCCTTTGAATGTGGGCCATCATGGCCTGATGATGCAAGAGAGATGTGTTGAGGTAGAACTGCATCTTGGAAGTACGCAACCTAGTTGGCTGCCATTCAATGCTAAACTTTATGGGGAAGTGATCGGACAACATCACATCAATGAGAGGAGAGACGAGTAGATCTTAATCTTCAGAAAAAGAAAAAAAAGATTGCATAGTTATCATAGCATGATCAATGCTCTTAAATATTCTATCCAAGCTAGCTTTGAAATCAGACCAAGTAATCTAGAACCCACCTAGGTGGTGGTGGTTGGTATTATGGTTGAAAATACCTTGGTTATTATACATATAGTACCAGGCTTTCCTCTTGCCAACTTTCCAAGGAAAAGGAAAACTCTCATCCTTATCAGATGCCCCCTCAGTCATATTGAAGTCACCACACATGACCCAAGTTGTAGGTGGTAGAGTATCAACAATCCAATGCCATAAGTGTGATATTTCAACCACATCATTGGGAGCATAAACATTAACAATCCCAATGAAATAATTATCGATTCACAACAAAACCCATACAACATGCTCCATGGGATCAGAAGCATGAGAAATAACTGCACAAAGCCAATGAGGTGAAAGGAGAGTGAAAAATCCACCTCGACCAACCTCATGTCAGGAAACAAAAACTAGGCTATCTAGTCAAATAACATGGCATGCAAAAGTAAGCATGAAACCAACAATTATAACTTACTGGAGTTAGAGAACATCCAGGCCAAAAACATGTTGACGAATATTTCTAACAGAATATTTTGTTGTTAATTCTGGGAGACCTCGAACATTCCATGAGATGTAATTCATTAAAAAATATTTCATGCCATCCTCGTCCCCAAGAGAGGAGAACCTATTGCGAAAAAAATTGGAATTGAGACCGGGAAGAGAGTCCCCACCGGAAATAACTCTTCTTTGCTATAAACCACCATTTTCTATCCTACTTTCCTAAACTTTTTGAATGATGAGATTTCATATTTGGACCACAAACTAGACATGCAAATTTTATCTTTGTTTGAAGACCTACAAGATAATGTATAATTGGATTAAATATGTTAATTTTTATAATTAGAATTATAATTATAATGCACAACTTGAACACTATAACATACCACAAAAATGTATTAGCCCTGGGGAATCATGTATTGTCCATACAAACATTGCATTCAACTGAAGTTGTCTTTGATGTTATACATAGTGAGACAAGTGCATAACTCCAGCAACTCATGGATAAGAGGCTCAATATATACATTAATATCTTTAACTTGGTACTTACCTAGTTGAATGAACAAAAATATTACATAATAGTTATGATCATATTACTGCAATATTTATAATTAAATGTAGATGACTATTAAATGATAAAATACCTGGAACAATCATCACCAACATTATGTGCTCCCTCTTTATTGACATCGATGGAGGAATGTTATTGTTGATAACAAAATCTAGCCACACCGAGTAAATATATCTCATCTCTTCAAATGGATTGACATTGTCCGCTGCCAATGAAATCCTGAGATTATGAGGTTCTTCTTTATAGTGTGGCTAGTTTTCCTCTATGTCCATAAATTCTCAACCATCCACATGCATTCAAATAATGTCATATCGACAGCTATTGTGTCCATGGTAATTCATTTATTGTGCCAAGCTAGTGCACGTGAATAATTGTTCAATACGTTGAATAATAGGAATGTAACAAAGAACCTTGCAAGGAACCTTTTGTGTTATTTGATCTATTTGATATCTACTGATATGATATTCAGGGCATTCTGTTACACATTCATTTTGTTTATGATATATAATATGATCATTGGGATAAGCATCTATTACTTGATACTCCATTCCAATATCTTTTAGAATGACAGATAATTCTTGGTATGAGCGAGGTAGAATATTTGATGGTGGTAACAAAAACTCTTCTATCAATCTACAAAATATTAATTTGTTAAATTAAAGAATATTAATGGTACATGATTCACCCTTTATTAACTATAATGGCATATTGTAGCGTCCTAAAATTGTGACACTTGCAATTTCGACTGCATTTTGGTCTTCACGATGGCAACGCAACACACAACCTGAATGGAGACCCCGAAACCTGATTATGACACTGAAAACTGCATTTTTCAAGTACCCTGGCCTGAACCTCCTTGCACCCTGCTGTCCCGGGAGGTGGGACCAGAGCGCCCAGCGCCCTAGTCCCTTAGGACCAGGGCACCCAGCGCCCTAGTCCCCAGGACCATGGTGCCCAGCGCCCTGGTCCCTGGGTCCTATTTTGGGCCCGGTCTCCTAAGGAGATTGTGGGTCTTTTTGTTTGCAATTTGGAAATTAACTTTCCTCGTCAGCCTAAGGTTGGGAAAATCAGTCTATTAGCCCTAAATGACAAGTATATAAACTACATTTTCCTCTTTCATTCGATATGATGGAAAAAGCGTCGAAACTATACTCAAGCATTCAAGCATTCAAGCATTCCTTCAAGCAATTGATCATTTCAAGTCTCCATTCAAGGCTAAGTGTTGCATTCAAGACAAGGATTCAGCCATTGAAGAGGAGATCACATACTACTACAACATACAACATACAACATCTAAACCTTCGCACATAAGGATACAAACATCCTTAGAACAAGGTATTAGTACTTGTTTTACAGTCATTTACATTTACAGCTCTTGCTCATTTCTTGGTTAATTCCAAAACCAGGGTTTGACCTAAAGGCAAACCCCTAATCCCTAACCCCCCAATCATCTTCGCTTTTCTGTGTGTAGGTTGCAGGTACGTGGCTGAAATTGAAGATCTGGAATCCTTGTGCAGAGACGAATAGATCCCCCTTCGTTTCGTGGATTTTTCGGAGGACCGTGGCGCCGGGCGCCATTGTCTCGACAACTTTTGCTCAAATTTGTAGGACAGCGCCGTATCGACATTTTACTACTAATTCCAGGTCTGCAGCTTCATCCTATATCCCTATCTCAGTTTATAAGCGAATCTTTCTCACTTTCTATGCATTCCTAGCTTAATTCTCCTATGCACATTCTTTACAAAAGAGGGTAGCCTTGCTGTCTTAACCCTTGAAACACATTTAGCATCCAATCTTGCATTGCGTGGGATTGGATCTTGTGGGTTTTGACCCCTCTTTTGAATGTAAAGTCTCTCCCCTAAGTGAAAACCATCAACCCTAGCGAATCTCCCTTCTCTCTCCTCGGAGTTGGAAGAGGGGAGAGCAACTAGGGTTCGATTGCGATTTTTTGCTTTACATTTTGGTGAACCCGACATGAACATCCTTTCTGATTCTTCATGCTTAGATCTGAAAAAAAATTGATTACATTTCCATGTTTGATCTTTTGCAAAATTTTAGAGGTGATTGCATAAAAACCCTAAAATTTCTTTTTAGTAATTAAACCTGTGAAATATTTAATTGTTAATGCTTGTTTCAGATCTATCCTTCTATTACAAATTATCAATTCATATCTATGTTTTAATTTTGAAAATTAAGCGGTTAAGTGTCAAAACCCTAATTTTTGAAACCCTCTTGATTCAACCTTTGTCCGATAATTTCACTGATCAAAACATCTCCAAATCAGCTGTAACTTTGGATTCCGCAATAAAATCATAATATCTTTCATCCTTAAAAATTTGGAAAAAAGTTGTGAGGACCGTGGCGCCGAGCGCCATCGTCCCTGACATTTTTTCCGAAATTTCGGGAGCAAGATCTTACTGTATTTTCCTGCTAAAATCCAGAATTTTGGCTGATTTTATCAATTTTAACACCTTCAAAATTATAGTCAAAGTTGGTCTTGTAATTGCTTGGATTAAGACTTTTAAACATTCAAAAATCATTGAAACTGAAATTTTGTGTCAAAATTGTGTTCTTACTGTCCTAAATCTGAAAAGTGTGTTTGCATTCATTAAAAATTTCAGTGCTTTATTCAAATTCTTGCATTTTGTGACTTTTCAAATTAAGTGCTTAATTACAACAACTTTGATTTCCGCTTTCAAAATTGAATTTTGCGTGAGATTGAGTCAATTTTTAAATTTCAAAATTTGCATTACTCTTGACATTCCCTCTAAAATCATAAAATTCAAAATTTCAGTTTCCCTCTCTTTTTCAAAATTCAAATTTTGCATTTTTCGACAATCTGGGTAAGGTTTAATTTTGAGATTGCAACTTTAATTTGGCCTATCTACAGATCGTAAAACCACTCAATTTTTTCAGATTGGCTTTAAAATCATCATACCTTTCATCCCTGCAAATTTCAAAAAAAGTTGCAAGGACCGTGTTGCACTCCGAGCGCCACGGTCCCGGACATTTTTTTCAAAATTTCGGGAGACTGTTGTGATTGCATTTAACAGCTTAAATCTAGAAGATTGGCTGATTTTACTAAAAATTGCTACCTCTAAAATCAAAATTTCCTCTTCCTTTCTAGTGCATGAGTTTTACAACAATAAGCCCTACTTACACTATTCCCATTAGACGAAGCCGTAGAATTAAGTCTTTCCGAGGTTTAATTACCGAGGAGATGGAACCTAATTTGAATAGCCTTTTTAACGAGGACATGGGTAATTCCTCTAATCCTCCTAATGATGAAGAAGCTCTCCATGAGGTTTCTGAAGAACAACTTTCAAAATTGGATAACCAATTTGACGATTTTCGACAATGGATGTCTCAAGAATACCCTGATAGTCAAGCTCTTCCTTTAATTGAGGGTCTAAAACGTATGCTTGAAAGTGATAAGAATGGAATTGATATTTTGCATGGTATTGCACACATTGTGGATACAAATGTGATGCCTATGAAAAGTTGTGCCGAAACCTTAGGTTATACACAACCTCCTACTCAAGTCAATCATTCTATTACTTTGACGACTCCTATTGCTAGTATACCTACCTTTACATCAAACATAATGGCTACTTCTACACAAGACATTCCTCCTGTGATCACCAGTCATGGGGGCAACCCTTCTTCTTCAATTAACCCTCTTCCTTCATTCAATCTGATTTCTTCATTCACTCCTTCAATGAGTGTTCCTATTACATCTCCACAAATGAACATGACGCAAGGGGGCAATTCATTCAATCATTTCATTCCTCCTTGTAGTGTTCCTCCTGTCCAATCATCTCCTATGACTAATTATCATAGAGTCCCACCACCTTACTCTTTGCCTTCTTTCAATAACATAACACCTCCATCTCAATCTAACACATCTAATATGAACTCTTCGACTGAAGCGACCATTAACAATCTTGCACAAACTGTCTCTTCTTTACAGCAACAAATTGCCTCTATGAATCAATCTAAGTTTAGTGTGCCCACATTTGATGTTGCGAGCCCACTTTCTCTTGACATTGTTCGAGCTATCCCTCCTAAACATGTTGAAATCCCGCATTTGGAGCTTTATAATGGTAAAGGTGATCCTCTAACACATGTTAAGACTTTTCAAACAATATGTACTGATTTTGCTTATGACCAAAGGTTGCTTGTAAAACTATTCACGAGAACATTAAGAGACAAATCCCTACAATGGTATTGCTCGTTGCCTTCCTACTCTATTACTTCCTTCGAACAACTTGCAAATGCTTTCATTCAATAATTTCAAAACAATATAAGTCCTAAAGTTACTTTGATTGATTTAATGCATTATAAACAAGGTGTTAAAGAAAAAGTGACTGATTTCATTGGTAGATATAAGCATTTGTATGCTCAAGTTTCTTTTCCAGTGCCTGACAATGATATTCAAAGAATCTTTATTTCTAATTTACAAAGAGATATTTGAGACAAACTTCTATTTTCTGAGTTTACTTCTTTCCAACAGTTGTGTGCCACTCTTCACAATTATCAACTGACTGTGAGTCAAATGGAACAATCACATCCTATGGCTCCGAGTGATAAGGGTGATAGCAGTCAACAACCATTTGGGAAGTTTAAACCGAACAGAGATTGCATCAAATTCAATGAAAACATCATCAACAACAATGTGAATGCAGCATCAGGTGTGCCTCCTATTTCTAAATTTTTCAAGAAAGAAAGAAAGTATACTCCTTTGAATGAATCATTGTATAGTATTATGAATAAGTTATTGGAACAAAATGTGCTTACTCTTCCTCCTATAAGGCAAGTTGATCCTGCAAAGATTACTTCACCTTATTTTGATAACAAAGCCTTTTGTCAATTTCATCGTCAGCCTCGGCATGATACTGAAAAATGTTTTTCTTTAAAGGGTAAAATTCAAGATTTGATTGATAATAATACTATCTCTATTTCTGGAGTGAATGATAAAGGCAATACATCTGTAGCTCCTCCTAATCAAAATCTTTAGATTTTCACTGATCCATTACCTTCTCATACCTCTAATGCGATTGAGACTAATGATTCCTCTCTTTCATCTGATGGTCTTGTGTCTATGACTCCAAATGTGATTAACTTTGTAGAGCAGCAAGAAAACCCTAAAGAACCTTCCATCACATTTGATTCCAGTGAAACCATTAGGGCACCTGATGGTCCTTTATACATAGTTGCAAAAGTCAAGAATACACCTTGCTGTGGAGTGCTTATTGATCCTTCGTGCATGGTTAATGTTATTACTGAAGAATTTCTTTTTACTTTGCAATTGAATCAAGTGATTTATGACAAAATAGATGTGATTGTGAAACTATTTGATGCATTTTCTTCTCCCGCAATTGGTTCTATTACATTGCCTATTGAGGTCTATAACAAATCCCTTGATGTGAACTTTGCTATTATTCCATCTTCTGAACAATTTTGTGTGAAGCTTGGCTATCCTTGGCTATCTTCCATGAAAGCTATTGCTTCTCCTATTCATAAGTGTTTGAAATTTCCCCATAATGGTGAAGTTGTTACTATCAATCATAGCCTCTTTAAACCAGCTGAAAGAACCTCTAGTGTTCCTCTTGATTACTTTTGGCCTAAACAATTCCAATCTCTTCCTCCGCGAAGTGATCATCTTTTCAAATCTTATCAAAAGTGGAAAACAGATATGATCCTATCTTTAAGTGAACCTAGAACACCTAAACTTGACATTCCTATCATTCTTGAGAAGGAAGTTCTTCCTTTGAAAGATAAAACTAATGTCTTTCCTCAAGAAGATTCCCAACCCATCCCTATGGATGTGACTATGTCTATATCTAATAAACTTCCTAAAAGTAGATCTATCCCTCCTCGTCATGATGGACTTGGTCTCCTTCCTAAACCAAATATTCCTCCCTTATATGGAGCAGTTCCTCCTCCTTCCTTTTATAGAGAGAAGAGACCTTCTTCTTCTCCTATTGTTCAGCCTAAGAGACCACAACCTAAACACCCAAGTGATAAGGATGAGAACATTCCTCCTCCTCAATCTTCTCAACTTCCTACTAAGACTAGACGAAATCGTTCCGCACGTGAACGCCGACGAAAGCGTCGTCTTAGAGCTCAAACTTTGAAATCTCCAAAAACACCTTCAACAAGCATTATTCCATTTTCTCCTCAGCCGGATATTGAGCCTAAATCTCCTAAACATAAGATGCATGATGGTCTAGATCCTGTGCGAGTTAAAGACCCTATTTTTATAAATCTTGATGATGATATAGATGAAAATGTTACTCCTCTTGCTTCTGATAGTGAATATGAACTTGTTGATATTGATAACCATTTATCTACTGAATTTTATAAAGCACTTATCCTAGCTCCTAGACAAGAACAACGTGGCTCGGAACATGAACATAGCCCTTGTTTGGATCTTGTGATAGCTCCATCTGCTGTGTTGAATGTTCCTCCACTAGCGTGTTCCCTGCCTTCCTGAAACATTGATCAGCAAGATCGGGGGGTAGATGACGTGCTAGACTAGTTACATTAGCATAGCAGATTCTCTCCCCCTCTCTTTTGTTACTTCTTCTATATGTTATTCTCATTCTTCTATTTGTTGTCCTTAGTGTTGTCTACTTGAGGACGATGCAAAGCATTGAGATCTCTCGATCTCTCTCATGTTGACTCAAAAGACACATGTGTTCCCTTCTTCTAGGCGACCTTCCTTGATTGGGGAATGAAGAACAATTATGCATACATACATATGATATATATACATGAATTATCATACAGCATACTGACCCTGAGGAAAGCGAAGTCACCTCGTGCTTTGTGTTTTGTGTCTATTATCCTTGGGTTTATCTCACACTTGGGGGCTAAATCTTTGTGATAACGTGCTCCTTTCCCTTCTTATGTGTATCACTACGTTAAAACAATCACCCCCGTTGAGGCGTGTGCGATCGCTTTAACGTAGGGGGGCATACATCCCGTTCATATCTTTTCAAGATACTTGAAAATTTCTTGACAAATTTAGCTTTGCCTTGAAAATTTTTGATATCTTTCTTGCATGACTCATAGTGAGGGAACCTTACTACTGACAGTCATGGTTCTCCCTCATGACCTTCCCTTTTACTTTGTCAATCGAAGTCGTAAGATCCATAGTCCACTGGGGGCTTGGTGTATCTTGTCTCCTTGATGTGGTGAAAGTCTTTCAATATTGTTTCCTTGTACTTTACCGGAAGTATGAGCATACATACTCCCGCTAAAGTGGGGGCTAAATGTAGCGTCCTAAAATTGCGACACTTGCAATTTTGACTGCATTTCGGTCTTCATGATGGCGACGCAACACGCAACCTGAATGGAGACCCCGAAACCTGATTATGACACTGAAAACTGCATTTTTCAAGTACCCTGGCCTGAACCTTCTTGCACCCTGCTGTTCTGGGAGGTGGGACCAGAGCGCCCAGCGCCCTGGTCCCTCAGGACCAGGGCGCCCAGCGCCCTGGTCCCTGGGTCCTATTTTGGGCCCGGTCTCCTAAGGAGATTGCAGGTCTTTTTGTTTGCAATTTGGAAATTAACTTTCCTGGTTGGCCTAAGGTCGGGAAAATCAGTCTATCAGCCCTAAATGACAAGTATATAAACTACATTTTCCTCTTTCATTCGATATGATGGAAAAAGTGTGGAAACTATACTCAAGCATTCAAGCATTCAAGCATTCCTTCAAGCAATTGATCATTTCAAGTCTCCATTCAAGGCTAAGTGTTGCATTCAAGACAAGGATTTAACCATTGAAGAGGAGATCACATACTACTACAACATAGAACATACAACATCTAAACCTTTGCACATAAGGATACAAACATCCTTAGAACAAGGTATTAGTACTTGTTTTACAGTCATTTACATTTACAGCTCTTGCTCATTTCTTGGTTAATTCCAAAACTGGGGTTTGACCTAAAGGCAAACCCCTAATCCCTAACCCCCCAATCGTCTTCTCTTTTCTGTGTGTAGGTTGTAGGTACGCGGCTGAAATTGAAGATCTGGAATCCTTGTGCAGAGACGAACAGATCCCCCTTCGTTTTGCGGATTTTTCGGAGGACCGTGGCGCCGGGTGCCATCGTCCTGACAAATTTTGCTCAAATTTGCAGGACAGCGCCTTATCGACATTTTACTGCTAATTCCAGGTCCGCAGCTTCATCCTATATCCCTATCTCAGTTTATAAGCGAATCTTTCTCACTTTCTATGCATTCCTAGCTTAATTCTCCTATGCACATTCTTTACAAAAGAGGGTAGCCTTGTTGTCTTAACCCTTGAAACACATTTAGCATCCAATCTTGCATTGCATTGGATTGGATCTTGTGGGTTTTGACCCCTCTTTTGAATGTAAAGTCTCTCCCCTAAGTGAAAACCATCAACCCTAGCGAATCTCCCTTCTCTCTCCTCAGAGTTGGAAGAGGGGAGAGCAACTAGGGTTCGATCGCGATTTTCCGCTTTACACATATATGACATACCTTAATATACATAAGATTGTTATGTTCGATAAACCATTCATAACCTTGAAGTTCACCAACAACAGTAGAATAAAGAGAACAGTCATTTCGGAGCCTTCATAAAGGGGCTCGTATGTCTTCTCAAGTACAAGTAAATCATTAACAACATCAGAGTCATCTTGATCATCATGATGAGTTATGCCAGTACTAAACGTGTCATGGATCAATTTATTTGTACCATCATCTTCAATTGTGTTTTCTGGTGCATTATCATCATCTTCCATGGGATCATTATCTTCACCTTCGATATTAACACCTCCATATTCCTCCACTTTGAGAAAAATATTCTCCAGGTTGTGTTAGTCCATATAATGTGCCCTGGGGAACTCAACCTATATAAAAATTATCAACATAAATAAACCATGATCATGATCTAATCATGAAGTTATTTCTTATGTATATATATTGTTAAAACAATATAATGAACAACTTACCAATGAATGATAATCATGTCCCCCTTCAATGTTATCATGTTACCTACAATGTTTCTAAGTTGTTTTGATTAGAAGTCTTCTAGTCTTTAAGCCCTTACAAATTTTGCAAGGACAAAAACATTTTCCATCACCTTTTCTTTTCATGTTAGACCCCAATCTAGAAATTTTCTCCTTATTTTGTTATTTGCTGATATTTTCTGACATGGTCTTTCTTCACACACAAAAAATCAAGCTATCAAAACTTTGGTGCATAACCTTCTCAAAATATGCACAAGGATATCGCAAGTATGGAAGTCTTCTTAGAACTAGTTATATAAAAGATGAAATTTTATTTAAACTGAGAATCTCTTCAATTATGAAGACTATTTTATTTAGATAATTTTCTTGGCTAAAAAAGAAGCTTGATTTTAGCAAGTTGATAAAAAATATTTGAGTTTTAAAAAAAGAGAAACCTTTTTATTGTGCAACTAATAGAATCAACTTAGGAATGATAAATTTATGAACAAGTCAATCAATTCATTTATAATGTATTAAGTTTTTTAATTTGATAATTTTAAGGTTTTAACATTCATAATGTGGTTTTGAGTCAATGGCATTTAGGCTCATTCCATATTTAGCCTGCTAGGGAATAAGATTTCTTATAATTTATACAACCAATCAATATGAAACCAACTTCATATGAAAGAGAATTGAATTGACTATTTGTATCCAAAATATGAAGAGACTTAAGTGGTTACATTAAGAGTTATAATCAATTCTTTTGCTGCAACCCTGCCAACAAGGGTTTTATTACAGTTTTGACAAAAACCATTAGAACTTTCTTTATAATCCATGTGGGACCTTCAAACCTATCATGAATTAGAGTTAACTCTTCATTGTATTTATTAGGGGCAAAAGAGAATGGAATATTGGGACAAAGAGAGAAAAGTCTAGTCATTTGTTAAAAACCCACTAAAGAAGGAAATAAAAATAGATGAAGAGAAGAAAAACCTAATATACTTAGCAGAGCTTCCACATGGGTCTGACCATTGGAATTGGATAATAGACAATTATAATAAGTCTGAAACTCCACAAAAAGTGAGAAAAATGACCAAAACCTTCCTGGACAGAGAAAGTTTTTGGGCTTTTGCAACTTTCAATAAATGATAATAGTAGGTGGAATGAAGAGGAATGACACCTAGACAAATTTGACTGAGCGAGATCCATTTAAATATTTCTCAAATTTATTATATATGATGGTCAAAATAATGCTATATGCATAAGGGGGTGTTCAAGAAAAAATTCCAACTATTAGATTGAATCCCGACACACTCTACAACTGGTGCCAAATTGAACTATGGTAGATGCAAATGCTTATCACCTTATTTGATTCTAAAAGATTTTTTTGTGGATTTGACAAAACTCGGAAGTTGAAGTCTATTTTGTAACACAACCTAGATAAATATGTGGACATCACTACTGCTTATGTCCCGATTCTGGTATAGTAAATAGGGTTTACTTATTTTTTACTTTTTATACAATAATTTTAGCCTTTACCTAACATAATCGATAATTGGAAGAGTTTTCAATAACTAGGAACTCCAACATTAGGAAAGTAAAGAAAAAAAGATAAATGAGAACATACTAATAGGATGACAAGCTCAAATTTATGAGACATACACTCTGAAATGAACTTGTCTACAACCAACTTTAGATGATTCAAACACACAACTTGCAAGTCCATAGGAATTTACAGGCATGTGAAAATCTATAGGAATTTCACCATCTCCAATAGTTTGATGCCCTCCAAACTAGCCACTAAATCCTTCGATATCACCTGCTTAGCAACCCAATTTTAAGCCAGACTAGGAAAAGATAACAAGATGGTTAAAATAAATCTATTGATATTAATTAGGAAGTCGAGAGTTAAAGGGATAAGGACACGTCAAACCTGATTTGTAGAGAGGCAAAGAAACAAAGGAATTAGCAGAGGCGAAGGAATGATTAATTCAATCTATCGTGCGTGGCTTTCAAATGAACCCACGCTTTCTTTTTTTTTTAATAATGCCTGTGGTCATCGGAATTTTGACTAATACGTTGGATTTTCTACTAATATGGGCTTCATTAGAAAACGTCGTCGGCATTTTGACGTTATGGTGCATTTAAAAAAAAAATCAAATTTGATCACAAAATGCCTTGTCCATTGGAAACCTCCATCAGAATTTGAGGCCAAATATATTAGTGTTACTAGTATCACCTTTGATATGAACTCTATTGAATGTATAGACTACAATGCTAATTGCTTCTGTCTAGTAAACCTTCAGAATGTTTCCTTCAATCAATATGGTTCTTGCAACATATAAAATAGTATGGTTCTTCCTTTCAACAACCCCATTCTACTGTGGGGTCCTAGGAGCAGATAGTTGTCTTCTAATTTGATGCATCTCACAGAAAGAATTAAACTCACCAGAATATAATTCTCCACCTCTATCTGATCTCACACACTTCAACTTCAATTCAAACTCAGTTCCAACTTTAGCTTTGAATATCTTGAATTTCTCAAATGATTCTGATTTTTCCTTCAAAAAGACAACCCACATCATTCTAGAATAATCATCAATTAGTAGCATAAAGTATCTATCACCTTGGACACTTCTAACATTTGTAGGTCCACATAGGTCAGTATGTAAAAGATCTAACAATCCATCTGATGTATAATGTTTACTCTTAAAAGAAATCCATGTTTTCTTACCCAACTGACATTCCTTGCACACCGGATTAACAAGTTTAACAATCTTAAGAAAACCACTAACATCTTGAGTAGAACTAATCTTGATTAATGAATCAAAGTTTACATGAAACATGCTTCTATACCACAACCAACTCTCGTCTATCTTAGAAATCAAACAACTTTTCTCATTAGCATTCAAATAAAAAATGTTATCTTCAGTCTTAGTTCTAGATTCAAGCTCTATACCAGAGGCATTCAAAATCTTGCATTTTTCATCTTTAAATTGTAAATCATAACCCCTATATCCAACACTCAAAATATTATGCTTCAAAACTTCAACATACATGATATAATCAATGTTATTCTTACAAACAAAAGAAATAGAACATCTCCCACAGATTACATAGGCTTTGTCATCTCCAAATCTGACTATTCCACCATCATACCTTTCCATACTTACAAATTTTCTTTTGTCATTGGTCATGTGATGTGAAAAACCACTCTCAATCACCCATTCACCTTTTTCTTCAATCTTTGTAGCCAAATCTTTCTCCGCAATAGAGAAGCTAGTGAAATCAATAGGCACATGACTATCTTCTTTAATGGCAGTAAACAAAACTTCATCTCCTTCTGATTATTCATCTATAACACCTTCATCTACAACATAGTAATAGTTCTTCTTGCTCCTAAACTTCTGGTTAGACTTATAAGGATTGTCATACTTTGTAGGCTTCTTATATCTATCATTTCTATCAAGCTTATCAAACTTATCCTGTCTATCATAATTAGCCATTCTCTATGAACATATAGAAGCCAAATGTCCTATCTTATTAAAATAAAATATTTAAAGGGTGACTTTCCATCATACTTGCCAGTACTTTTAGGCATCTCTAGGCAATCAATGCTTCAATCTCATCAGTCTCTCTTTCTTAATATGCTATCTCTCTTCTTTCACTTTTATATCTGGATATCATGCACTCATCAAGATCATATTTATTCTTACCAGACACTAATGCTGATACTTTGAATTTTGTCTTGGACTTTCCATGTGATACTTCAAATTTTCTCAGCTCAAATGCAGCAAGTTTTCGAACTAATACATCCCTTGTTACTATGGTTACACTCTAGATCTCATCAATAGTGGCAACCTTATGTTTATAAGTAGGACACAAAGATCTTAGCATGTTATAAATAATCTCATCTTCCTCAATCTTTCCTCTGACAGATCTGATACCAAAGAAAATTTCATTCACCTTAGCCATGTATAAATATACGTTCTCATCATCTCCCATATTTATTGTCTCATACTTTCCTTTTAAACTCTACAACTTAGCACCTTTCACTTTAATATCACCTTCATACAAGACCTCAAGCCTCACTTAGATATCATGTGCAGTTTGAAGTTCCATAACATTTGTCATTTTAAAATCAGTCAGGGCACTGAGTAACACTTCCTTTGGTTTGGTGTTATATTCAACTTCCTTCACCTGATCTGGAGTGGAAGGTCCATTCTGAGGAACAACATAGGCATTCTTTGTAATCTTTTAATAATATTCTCCAAGACATTTCAAATGCACCTCCATCTATTTCTTCCATAGAGTGTAGTTGATTCCATCAAACCTCAAACTGTATTTCTTGAAAAGAATACCTTGAGTTGCCATCCTAGATCTCCTCAAGCGATTAAGCTTCTACCGGAGGATCTAGCTCTTATACCAATTGTTAGTAGCAATCAAGAGTGAAAACTAAGAGGGAGGCTGAATCATTGTTCATCAAATTAACAAATCAAACTTCTAAAATATAAACTTATAAACCACAACAATAACAGATAAGTAGCACAACACACAACACCAATATTTTACATGGAAAACCCAATGAATGAAAAAACCATGGTGGGAACCTACCCACAATAAGATGATACTCTACAGTAATATGTGAAAATATTACAATGGGGAATACACATGCTTTTAGGAACACTGTGTAGAGCTCAGTGCTCAAAAGATATATGCTCGAAAGGACAAAATCCTCAAGGAAGTTTCATTGACTCACACTATGATTCAGACTACAATCCGGAAGGAATAAACTGCAATAATAATAGCTACAAATGGCTGATTAAAATTTTGGTTAAGCATAGTTGTCTTCCCTGCAACACCAAACTCACAACAACACTTTACTAAATGATATATCCTTGTTCACACATTTACCACTCTCTAATATTGCAAGCACAATACCGACACTTAAATTACATAAACTTATATCACCTATATATACAAATCATCAACCTTGGTAACAAGGTCGGCTAAACCCTCAACCCTCAAATGACAATTATAAAAATTACATTATATGATACAAAGATCAACCACCAGACTACTATTATGATTTACATTACCTATCATGTACCTAATTCAAATTTTCAAATGATTACATCCACCAAAAATCCTACCAAGATCAACTACAACACGCTACCCCACCAAAAATACTGCATAACACACAGATTTCACTGATTCAAAGAAATCACCAAAAACTCACTCAAAAATCAATGTGGATTTCCCAAATAATTACAAAATGACTAGGAAACACAAGTAAAGATGTTAGAATCATTTGAAATAATTGCACCAACACCTTCTTTTCAAATCTTCACCATTCAACATCTTAAAGATTAAGAACACAACCAATCATCAACTCTCAAGGGGAAAGATAACTTGCAGAGTACCAAATAACAAACCATATAAAATGAAGATACACAATATCATCCAAAAAAATAATCTAAAATCTCAGCACAAGATCTGATCACACCTGAACATACCATAGGGAATAATAGATTATGGAAAAATAGTGATTGGCATAAACAAACTACAAAATCAGACCAAAAACATTTTCCAAACTCACCAGTATAACTTAGAGGAATATGTTGACATCAATGACTGATATATTTATCCTAGTGGAAATAATAAACAACCAAATCCAACAGTAAATGTGTGGGTTGCATTTCTAGTAAGCAACATAGGCTCCCCTTTCAAATGCAAACTTGAGAAGG
This sequence comes from Cryptomeria japonica, assembly GCF_030272615.1. Classification (NCBI taxonomy): domain Eukaryota; kingdom Viridiplantae; phylum Streptophyta; class Pinopsida; order Cupressales; family Cupressaceae; genus Cryptomeria; species Cryptomeria japonica. The sequence continues at coordinate 225,316,203 of NC_081407.1, read as the reverse complement.
GCAAGAGAACCATTGGAGCTAGTACATAATGATTTGGTTGGCCCTATGAAAACCATGTCCATTAGTAGAAAAAAATATTTAATGACCTTTATTGTGCTGATTTATAGCTAGGTCAGATCCCTTGCTTGGACTGACCTAGCTCTCTTATCGAGTCCTATTTGGGCGATTTATGCCAAATTCATATGTAACGTGTTGTGATTTTCATATAGGTCATGACCTATATTAATGTATAATGTGTGGACCTAATTTATTTTGGTGCCACCTCTAATACATTTAATTTATTCTAGCTGACTTGAAGAATTAATGGTCATGTCACCTATAAGTACAAAGTACTTATCATTGTTCATATCATCTTTAGTGAACTGTCTCTGCAATACAACAATGAACATTTGTAGATGTACAATGAAAACCATTGGAAGCATAGATAACACCCTTGAAGGTCAATGAACTCCATCCAAAAGGTAGCGAACCTTCCTTTTAGACAATAGTCTTTACTTGAAGGTCAATGAACTATCATTGAAGGATGTGGACATCATCAGCGAACTTCATCTCTATGACAACAACATCTACAGATAAGTTCCCTATTACAGTGTGCCCTAGCTGGAGGATATTATTGTATTAGTTTGCTGATAGCTTCAAGTGATGATCTCATTGTAAAGAATCAATTGGTTATTATTTAGTAAAGATATGAGATATTGTAGTTGGGTTTTTCACCTCCAAGAGAGAGGTTTTCCTAGGTTATAAGTGTATTATGTGTGTGCTTTATTTTAATTTGGTTTTCTATTCTATATTACTAATCTGATCACTAAAAACTAACATGGTATCAGAGCCAAGTTCCTTCTATAAATCCTAATAGCTTGAAGGTAGATCATGTATCCTTTTTGCAGACTAAGAAATCATAGCAGTATCCAGACTTTAAACTAAATTCACACTCCTATTGAAAGGGTATTTATGAAGTGCTTATAGATTAGAATGGATTCTGAGTGATGGTGAGGGCCAAAGGCCACATAGTCATCATCAGATATTTAGTGTGATCTAAGTGGATGGTTATGTTGAAAACTAACTTATAAGAGATAATTATTTTCTTTTAAAATCATGTTGTTACTAATTCATTTGATAGTGAATCATGTATGATAGTCTTGAAGTATTAGTAACCTCTCTTAAATAATTTTAGGAAAGACAGAGGAGAATAAAGATGATTATTGTATTTAAGAGAGGAAGGTTTTGAGAGATCCTATGAGGAATCATCACAGGTTGAAGACTAAGATACATAGCTTAGTTGGTGGTACTACGATTATGTTTAGCTTCGAAGGGAGCTTGTTGTTTTCAAATTCAGAGGAAGCTTGTTGTTTTTATCCTCAGAGGGATCTTATTGTATTCTAATTTAGAGGGAGATTGTTTCTTGTTTTAGCTTTAGAGGAAGCCATATCCTTGGTTAAGGAAATCTTTTGAGAGGAGATTGAGGTGAAAGCCCTCGGTTAAGGAAATCTTCTAGGAGAATATTAAGGTGAAAGCCCTCGATTAAGAAAATATTTCGAGAGAAGGTTAAGGTGAAATCCCTCATTCCACCCTCTACAACTAGGCATTGTGGTGTCTTCTCTAAGAGAACCTCGTGGTTAGATCCCTTGTTCCACCCTCTGCAGAGTGCAAGGTGGTAGTTTCTTTGGGGTGTAAGACCTCTTCCACCCTCTACAGGCAATGCAAGGTGGATCCATGCTCTGTGGTTATGCATGATGGGTCATGGAAAGTTTCCATGATGTACTTAGGATCCACCCTCTGTGGGTATACATGATGAATATCATGGAAGGAGTCCATGATGTATATTAAATTGATACTCTATGACAATGCATGGTGAATATCATGGAAAGAGCCCATGAAGAATGGTCATGATGTAACTTAATTATTCAAGGGATCCTCCCTAGCTAAGAGGGAGTGTTCATTTATAGATAGGTTGGATCTCTTTCTTGGGACTTAATTAATGTATAGCATGTGGACCTAATTCTATCTGGCGCCATGTCTAATACATTTGATTTATTCTAGCCGACTTGAATAATTAAAGGTCAAGTCGCCTATAAATATAAAGTACTTATCATTGGTCATATCATCTTCAATGAACTATTGATGTAGAGTATCATGGAACCTCTCATGATCACACCACAACTTATCATTCTTTCTTCTTCAAGACTCAATTGTTCTTGTTTCACCTTCCTTCACTAGGCTTCACTAGGAAGCCCAAATAGATTTCTTAACCTCACCAACTTGTGAAAACACTTCATAGGGTCTCTAAATACCCTATTATACTTTTTTAAATAGCCTCCACTCACCCTATCAATCTTTTCACTCACAAACCATTACTCGAGTCCCTACATAGGCCAATCCCTATTAGCCTTGTTCAGCGGTTAATCCAACTTTTACTCAAAATAATTCCAAAACACTTGACAAATAAATTCCATATTTGGATACCCTTTTCCAATCTCTGTAACATATCCCAAAACTAGGTAGGAATCCTTTTGACCATTGAACAAAACTAGTACCCTCTCACCCTTGAACTAGGCCTAATTATACTACTTTTATAGAGAAACCACCCTAAGAACAAAACCCCAAGACTTATAACCCCAAAAATGTCTTTCTTTTTTATTCCAAAGCATAAATTTTCAAGGCTTAATTAGGTGATGCGTTCATCTACCCACTCAAACACAGAACCCTTGCTTAAAAGCCTACAAACTAGGGCTTTCTCAATCTCCTCCTTCCAATAATTTCTTGACCCAAACAAAGGATCTAACACCATTCATATAGAATGTATAAACACAATCTAACATAAAATTCCACCCTTGTTCAAATAAATTTCCCAACCCAATACATGGCACCGCCTATGCTTGCATACACACTCAACCCCTTACCCTAGGGTATCAAAACTTCATCTCCATGTTATTCCCTACACATGAATTATTAGAGAAACATATAATACAATATTCCTTACCCATCCCACAAGCCATAGTAACCACATAAAGTTGAATGGGTCATATTTCCATTTTGGGTGTCAAAACCCTTCACAAAATTGTCAACACACAGCTGCTACAAGACAACCAATAATAAAACACAAAAAAAATGAATGAAAAATCCAACATCAATACAATAAGAATGTCAAAGTGTTTCTCTTCCACTGTCCATGCAAGTCCAATCAAATATGGTCCTGTACTGACTATTGCTTATCAAAGTAAAGTTCAAATTTCACACAAAACTACAATAAAACCGTGTGTTTCTATTATCAGAAGTTTGTTATCACATGTAGTATACTTATTTATTTAACAAACACTTTCCTCAATGTGTAAATGGACATTAAAACACTTTTTTAGACCTTTTCAACCAATACTAACTATTTAACCAACTTTTGAAACCAAATGTGACAACTTTTCAACAATATTTCACCTTTTATATCAAATAAGGATCTATCACAGCTAATTAGACTCAAATAGACCTCAACACATAATATTACATCATTATAGGTTTTTTTCCCAGATACTTGCTCATATGACAACATTTACATAATTGACATCATCTTGAACACACTTGACAACATTTGAGTAACTTGACTCCAAGACTTGAACCATTACATTATTGACCTTTATAGGTCTTATTGCCCCAACCTAGATCATAAAATGAAATTGTTATATTGCATTGAAATTATCATGACCATTTCATTAATGAGGTCTCATTGGACCTTGAGAGATTCTACACCACACTCACCACCTCAAAAATTTCCAAGTCTCTTGGAAATGGTGTGCCTACAAAAACAAACACACATAGAAACCTGCACCATTTTTCCCTTGTAGTGTTATCATCTTCACCTTAGGTTTGTACTTTCCATTCCCTTTAAATGTTATCGATTCTTTGTCTCTTGTACCCCTCATTGCTTCTTTTTCTACTTGAATCTTCTTTTCCATGCTCTAATTAGACTGCTCCCATCTTCTCTCTATCTAAGTTGCATCTTCACATATGCCAAAACATCTGATACTCTGACTCTTCCCTTTCATCTTCACTTTTGGTTTTCTATTAACTAGCAATATCAACAAAATCAAGAAGTAATAGCATGCCCCTTCCACCATCTGACTTCTACCAACATCCATCATCTTCACCATGTCTGGAATCTCTATCACAACAACATACATATTCAAAAGAATCAGACTTACCACCCAAAGGCAACTCATAGTCTCATCATCAACATCTTTCATCTCCATGCTAGGAGAACTCACACTTTCACTAGCCTTCTCATGGCCCATCATCAACTTATTAACCAAATAAACTTCCTCTACCAACTCATTCCTCATCTCATACCATTTATCTTGGCATACCAACTCTTTATCCAACTTCAAGGCTACATCATTAGCCTCACAATTCACTATCATAGGGGTAATTTGTTGTACAATACCCTTTACTCCATCCAAAGGACATTCCATTTTTCCCAATCAAAATCACTTTTGCATACTCAATCCCTTCAAGACTTCATTACCTATTGTCATCACCAACATCTCTATCATCTACCTCTATCTCAACTCTTAGAACCTCTTTTCCATTAGGTTCATCTTCCTCTTCACAAGCTACCTTCTACTCTTTGTTCTCTTTCCCTTCCAAGGGACAAATTACCTTTCCTCGAACATCTTTATCCCCAGCTAGGATCTTTGTCTCATCTTCATACACATATGCACTATCAACATCACCTTTTATCATACCATCCTCCACTTTCTCTATCAGCAAATCAATTTTATCTTCTACTATGACCTCTCTAGGCCATCCTTGCCTCATCATTGGTAATACACCAACACTCTCACTCACATTTTCTTCTCTTATCATATATACCACCAACTTATCTGAGCCACAATATTTCACATCATCTAATTGATATGTTGCATGTCCTATCAATGGACTCTTCATCTGCACGATCTCACTTTGCTCCTTCTCAATAATTGCTTCCTTCTTCTCCTTCACCTCATACCTTCTCTTTGCATCGTCTTCCTACAACTTAGACTCTACCTTGTATTTTTCAAGCCTAGAAGTGGCTTCTATCTATGTCTTTTCTTCATCCTTATGTTCCTCATATCTTAGGAACTCTCTTGTTTCAATCAACCTTATCCTTGACACTCCCCATGCTGCCTTGTCATACTGCAATGATGTCATCACAAACTTTTTCCTATTCTTGTTAATAATAAATGCATTTTCTCTACCATCATGTGCGCCTTTAATATCAACTTTCCATACTCTACCCAAGATCATATGAAAATCACTCAAAGGAATAATATCACATAAAATTATATCATAATATGAACCAATGTTGAAAGAAACATATGCTTTCTCTTTAACATCAACCCATTAATCATTACTTACCCCATATGCTCTCTAAGGTGTCTCAAGAGGTTTCCTTGGCAGGTTCAACTTCTCAACAATCTCTATTGAGAATAGATTTTCAAGAGAAACACTACTAAAAACAACCTTCTATACCTTACCCATACATTTGCATTGTGTCTATAATATAGAGTTCCCCTTAGCATACCTTGCCCACATTTCTTCATCTTCTTCCATGATGGTTTCTTCTTTTATCTCTTAGTCTTTAATTTGAAATACACAATGACCTACTACTACCTTCCTCTGATACCACTATGATGCAGAGCATGATGTATCTTCCTACCATCACACTACAACTTATCATTCTTTCTTCTTCAAGACTCAACTCTTCTTGTTTCACCTTCCTTCACTAGGCTTCACCAAGATGCCCAAATAGATCTCTCAAACTCACCAACTTGTTCAAACACTTCCTAGGGTCTCTATATACCCTATTCCACTTTTTTCAATAGGATCCATTCATCCTATCAATTGGTTTACTCACAAACCCTTACTCGGGTCCCTAGATAGACCAATCCCTAGTAGCCCTGTTTAGCGGGTAATCCAACTTTTACTCAAAATAATTACAAAACACTTGGAAAATAAATTACATATTTGGATACCCTTTTCCAAGATCTATAAAATATCCCAAAAACAAGTAGGATTCCTTTGGACCATTGCACAGAACCAGTACCTTATCACCCTTGAACTAGGCCTAATTAGGCCACTTTTACAAAGCAACCACCCCTAGAACACAACCCAATGAATTATAACCCAATAAAAGTATTTATTCCTAATGAAAAACAACATATTTTTAAGGTTTTATTATGGGCCACATTCATCTACCCATGCAAACACAAATCCCTCACTTAAAAGCCTACAAACTAGGGATTTCTCAATCTCTCCATTCCAATAATTTCTCAACCCAACCAAAGGATCCAGAACCATACATATAAAATGTATAAACACAATCTAACATAAAATTCCACCCTTGTTCAAAGAAATTTCCCAATCCAATACATGGCACCACCTATGCTTGCTTTCACACTCAATTGTTTACCCTAGTGTATCAAGAATCCATCTCCATATTATTCCCTATAGATGAATTGTTAGATACACATATAATACAATATTCCTGACCCATCCAACAAGCCATAGTAACCACATAAAGTGGAATGTGTCATATTTCCATTTTGGCTGTCAAATCCCTTCACAAAACTATTAACATATTGCTGCTACAAGATAACCAATAATAAAACACAAAAAGAATGAATGAAACCTCCAAAATCAATCCAAGAAGAATATTAAGGTTTTTCTCTTCCACTATCTATGCAAGTCCAACCAAATATGGTCCTATACAGACTCTTGCTTATCAAAGCAAAGTTCTAATTTCACACAAAACTACAATAAAACCGTGTGTTTCTATTATCCAATGTTTGTTCTCATATGTATTATACTTTTTTCTTCAACAACCACTTTCCTTAGCATGTACATGGACATCAAAACACTTTTTCAGACCCTTTCAACCAATACTAACTATTTAACCAACTGTGACCGTTTGGTTTCAAATGTGACAACTTTTCAACATTATTTCACCTTTTACATCAAATAAGGATCTATCACACCTAATTAGACTCAAATAGACCTCAATACATAGCATTACATCATTATGGGTCATTTTCCCACATACTTTTTCATATGACAACATTTACATAATTGACATCATCTTGAACACACTTGACAACATTTGAGTAACTTGACTCTAAGACTTGAACCATTACATTATTGACCTTTATAGGTCTTATCGCACCAACCTAGATCATAAAATTAGCTTTTTATATTGCATTAAAATCATCATGACCATTTCATCAATGAGGTCTCAATGAACCTTAAGGGCTCCTACACCAACTATGTCTGCAATACAACAATGGACATCTGTAGATGCATAGTGAACACCATTGGAAGCATAGAAAAGACCCTTGAAGGTCATTAAACTCCATCCAAAGGGAAACAAACCTTCCTTTATGACAATAGTCTTTACTTTAAGGTCAGCAAACTATCATTTATGGATGTGGACATGATCAACGAACTTCATCTTTGTGACAACAACATCTGCAGATAAGTTCACTATTATAGTGTGTCTTAGCTGGAAGAAATTATTGTTTTTTTTTTGTTGATAGCTTCAAGGTTTGAAGCTCATTGTGAAGATTCAATTGGTTATTATTTAATATTATCTCAGATATTGTAGCTATTTTTTTCACCTTCAAGAGGGAGTTTTTCCCAGGGTATAATCGTGTTATGTGTGTGTTGTATTTTAGTTTAGTTTTTTGTTGTATACTGCTAATATGATCACTAAAAACTAACATATTTATGATTTAAGCCATAGAAAATGGGTTTACTTTTTGAAGCACGAATTTGAATCTTTTGATAAGTTTTTTATGTTTTAAAGCCCAAGGTGAAAAAGAGAGTGGACATTGCACAAAGTTCGTAAGGTTATATCGTGGAGGAGAGTATACCTCTAATACTTTTGTGAATTTTTTGCAAGAAAAATGGCATAAAGAAGGAGTTAAAAGCCGCTTATACTTTGTAGTATAATGGCATGGTTGAGAGGAAGAATAGGACCATTAGTGAGATGCCAAGGAGAATGCTCAAGGAAAAGGAATTTTTCAAATGAATATTGGGATGAGGTTGTAGCAAAAACAATATATTTAATAAATAAAATTCTAACCTATGGAGTTCATGACAAGATTCTGCAAGAGGTGTGGTCTAGGCACAAGTGGATGATTGAGAACCTTATAGTGTTTGGATGTGTGGGATATTCTCATGTGCCAAAGGAGAAGAGGAAAAAGTTGGATAATAAGGCTTGGAAATGCATTTTAACGGGCTATAGTGTTGAGTCCAAGGCATACAGATTGTACAACCCCATTGCCAAGAATATCATCATAAGTAAATATATTAAGTTATTGGAGAATGAGTCATTAGATGGTTTCGTGGATACCTCTTCATACACCTCAAAAAGAGTACCCATCAATGATGATGAGTTTGAAGGTCGGGAAGATATTGTGATGGCTCTTGACAGCTCCCGACATATCATGACCTCTTGATGGAGATAGGTAGTTAAGAAATTTTTCACAAAATTCTCAGAGTTTAGTAAGCTCTCATTAGATTAGGATAGCTCCTGATTGATTTTGATAGCTCCAGACATCTCCTGATAGAAAAAGGTAGAAAGGAAAGAAACCAAAGATAGCCAGAGAATTGTCTTATAAATGCTCCTGATGGTATAGATTAGAGTATACATAGAATAATATCACATCTAGTGAGATTTTAAACCCCACTCTTGCCTCTCTAATACCAAAGAAGACCAAGGGTCTAAGGGAGATCTACCAATATGGGAGGTATGATGATGGGCTTGATGAAAATATGAATTTTACATTGTTTTCTTATAGTGGTCCAACTTATTTTGAGGATGCTATCAAAGAGGAGAAATGATGTGAGGCCATGGATGGGGAAATAGATGCAATAGAGAGGAATGACACTTGGGAGTTAACTAATTTGCATCCTAGGAAGCAAGTAATTTGTGTTAAGTGGGTCTACAAGACCAAATGTAATGCCAAAGGTAGAATAGAAAGGCAAGATTAGTGGTCAATGGGTACAAACAGTAGTTTGGGAGAGACTGCGATGAGACATGTGCCCCAGTTGCAAGAATGGAGACCATGCTGACAATCATCGCTATTGCAGCCCAACACAAATGGAAGATATTTCAAGTGGATGTGAAGTCTACATTCCTTAATGGAGTGCTGAAAAAAGAGTTTTATGTGGAGCAACCACCTAGTTATGATGTTTGGGGTCATGAAGGAAAGGTATAGAGGCTGAAGAATGATCTCTATGAGCTCAAGAAAGTTCCATGAGCATGGTACAATAAGATGGACTCATATTCAATGATCAATGGGTTTAGTAAAAGAAATTATGAGCCCTCTCTTTACATCAAGACAACTAATGGTAAGATTATCATTGTTGCCTTATATGTAGATAATTTAATTTTCACTGGGGATGATGATTTCCTCATTATTGATTTTAAAGAGGATAGGAAAAGAGAGTTTAAGATGACAAATTTAGGTCTCTTGAGGTATTTTCTAGGTTTAGAAGTAAAAAAATGCATAATGGTATTTTTATCTCTCAAGAAATATATGCTAATGATATTTTGAAGAGATTTAGAATGCATGGTAGTAAGACTACACCAACACCAATCACCATAGGTCTTTAGTTGAGCAAGGAGGATTGCAGTAGTAGTGGTTATCCTATTGGCAACAACAATGCAAGAAAACTGAGAGGGGGAGTGAATTAGTTTTTACCAAACTTAAAAAAATTAACCTCAACTTTAGGTCTGATCAAGAACAATAATAAAAAAGATAATCACCACTTCAACAACACACATAACACACAAATTTTTGACATGGAAAACCTGGTTGAGGAAAAAATGATGGGGAAAAAACCATTGTAATATTTACACATACTATAGTGGGGAAAAAACCTAGTTAGCATGTGTAAATATTACAATGGGGAATGCACATGCATTTAGGCACACCACCTAGAGCTCACTACTCAGAAACAACAAAGAGCTACAACCTAGGGAAGGCTCACTTCCTTGCAAATATTGGATACCAATTCAGATTACATGAACTAAAAGAATAGCATCTCCAAATGTATGATAACAGTTTTGGTGAAGCACACTAACTTATTTTTAACACTTCTCTACTCTTCTTTGCACTATCAAAAGATCAATTTTCTTGTTCTCACATACAACACTCTCCAAAAATGCAAACACATATCTTACATGAATATTACTTATTTATACAAATCATCAACCTTAATTTCATGGTCAACTCAACTCATAAGACCAAATTACAAAATTACATCACACAATATATAAATCAATGTGTAGACCAATACAATATCGACAAGGACATAACATGGGAAAAAATCAAAACCTCGAATATGCAGCACCATCGAATATCTTGGCAAGATCATCTACAACATGCAAGAACCATTGGGTCAGCCAGAAAGTCATATAACACAAATAATACCACAAGACCAGTAAAATATTCAATCAAATGCACAACAATCAATGTGGACAAGAAAACAGAAAGAACATCATCTATAAATACCAACAAGTAATATAAATTCCTCTACAATAACCAAAACAACTTGGATTACTAGAATCATCAGCATTTCCCTTCTGAACATCAAGAACACCAACATAATAAACTTAAAGATATGCTTGTGCAGATTCAAATCATGAACCACTCAAACTAACGATACACATGAACATCCTAAAAACTCTCCAAAATCTGAACATAATGAAATAATTCTAGAGCAATACAATCTAGAAATCAAAACTTTGTAATACAAAACCAACAGAAAAACCAGCCATTAGACCGGATCTCATAACTTGACCAAATCACCTTTTGGAACACTCGAAACCATGCTCTATCAATTGAGGATACTAATCTTTGAATCCTTAAACCAACATTAGCATATCTACAATATACCAACCAAACCAAATCTCTGCAATACAGAAGCACAAGAACACTGGAATATGTTAACATCAATGATAACAACACATTCCAACAACTCTAATATCCAATATATATAACCAAGTTTAAGAGTTAGGTTGGAATTTTAACATATTTGATAATAATTAAGCCTGATATAATGCACGTAGTGAGTCTGATTTCTGGTTTCATGGAGACTCCAAAGGAAACTCATTGGCAAGCGGGTAAGAGAAACTCGAGGTATGTGAATGGTAGGAAGGGATATGGATTTTGTATAATATTGTAAATGATTTTATGCTAACTGGTTACAGAGACAATGATTGGGCAAGAGGTTTAGATGATAGGAAGAGAACATACAGGTATGTATTTCATATGGGTTCAGTTATAATCTCATTGGCTTATAGGAAGAAACCCATTATTGCCCTATCAATAGATAAGATTGAATATATAAAAGCAATTGCAAAAATATGTCAATCTATTTGGCTGAGAAGTATCTTAGTATATTTGAAGGAAGATCAAGAGAATGCAATAATGATCTTTTGTGACAATGTTTCATCTATTACATTGAGCAAAAATCCTATGTTTCATGCAAGAAGAAAGAACATTGAAATAAGGTATAACTTCATTACAAGTTTAGTTGATAATGGTGAATTGAGTTTTGCAAGTGTGAGCAACAGCTAGCAAACATTTTCACCAAGCCTTTGGGCAAAGATAGTTTTGAGTGTCTAAGGAGAAATCTGGGTGTAGTAGATTTGAATTTTTGATTGAGTTTGTTGGCTCGAGAAAAAGGGGGATTGTTGGAAATATTTATTTCCCTTAGCCTAGCCTGCCCCCAATTGATATCTCCTCATCTACCTGTGAGGATATTTTTGGCATAACAACTTAGAGAAGATTGACTTTGGGATATCCATCCCAATAGCTACTAATGAGAAATTAATTTGGTTTCTATGTTATTTTAATTTTGAGTGGAAAACAAAGTGATAAAAAGAGAGAACATTCTCCAATCAGTATGTGCCTAGTCTAGTTCAGAGAAGAGACCTCTAGCAGAGAGAAGTACAATTCCAAATTGAGTGTAGATAATTTTGTGCACAGCAACACCCTATGTGTTTGTGTGTGTTTTTTAAGTTGAGAAAGATATCTTTTGACTATATGGTGTGTTAGTTGAGCAGTGACTGCTCCTAACTATGTATAGCTCCAAGTGAGCATTGTATGGAGCTCAAAGAAGCTCCATTTTATGTAGAACGGAGCAACTCTTGATCATTACCTATAGGATTAAAAATATATAGCCAATTCATAGTTTGTATTTTGTCATTTCAAATTCATTTAATAGAAAGCAATAAATATTGCATGTCTCCTTGCGTGTGATTGACTTTATTCCTAACTATTTAGGAATCAAGACAATCATATTTGTGCGCATTTTAGGTCCACTTAGCTTGAGAGGTTCTAATCTCTCCTCAAACCTTCCCTTAAATGTTTGGAGCTTCACACCATTGTATATGCCTTAACCTCGCCATCGTTTCCCAGGCAGAAATGTTGTCTAAAAGTAGTTGTGGTGATATACATTTTTAACATTACCTACCATATTCCCTTACTATTTTAAGTAAATTCTCATTGTTATACAATATACTATAAGAAATTAGACAGTAGAAACTATGGAGCTATTTTCTATTTTGACCAATTATTAGAATTTCTTTTCTTTTGTTCCTCATTGGATAGAAATGATTTGTTGAAGTAAAACTAGATGGAAATGAACTTGCGACTAGTTTTGATGCTAAAATACTTTCATAAATTTAATGCAGTCATAGAAAATAGAGTAAAATTTTGGGTCATTCAAGTTAATCATCTCACCTAGTCAGGCTTCTCGTTATAAGCATTGAAATATCTTCCACTTGGAAAACAACAAAGAAGAAAACAATGAGCAGCTACCAGAGTTCAAGGGCTTCATTTGCTATTGTTGGCATGAGAGACTATTTCAATGATATTAGATGCATGGAGATTACTTAGGGGTTGTCATTGATAGCAACTCTTTTTAGTAATCCTATCTGATCCATATAGATTTGATCTAGCAGAAGTCATATTGACCCTACACATAAGTGTGGCAGAGTGTGAACACAATGTATAGATTCAGTGAGTACAACTTATTTTTGATGATGTAGTTTTGGTTGTAGTGATTGGCATAGTCGATTGGTTGTTCAAAGAAGATCATCTTGTAATTTTATCCTCCAGTGTTGATTCCAGTGCATGATTCTTGGTTTAGTATCTGGTGATTCTAGAAGAGCGGAGCTATTGTGTGGACAAGCTGGGTAATATGTATTGTGGAACTATAGGGATTATTTTTGTGATTGGTGTTGTGTTCAAGGAGTTAGTGTCATTTTGTGGGAAGCTTGTGATCATATATTTTAGGTTCAATATATGGATTTGTGGTGGATTGAACCAACACAAGTCTACACATTTTATATTTTACGGTTTTGTGAAGTCAACTTGTTGGAGATCCTTTTTTATGTAACTTCAAATATATTAGATTGACTTGGATAATGATTTTATGTGTTGGTGTGAGAGAAATTATTGTTGGAGCAAATGAGAAAAATTTCACATGCACATCTTGATTTTTGGTGATCCAATTTTGGTGGCAAAATAAACCATAGCAGTTTTTTAGATCAATGGCAATGAATAATTTTGAGCCTAACCGGAACTGATTCCTAGCATTCTTAGATGTTGTATTCTAGTTTCAATATTGTATTTCCTATTATATCTGATTTATAGAAGAGTGATTCCTCTAGAGTTGCAACCCTATTTTGTATTTGAGCAAAGAGCTCTAGGCAGTGTGCTTGAATGCAAGTGCATTCCTCTTTTGTAATATTATTCTACTAATGACCATAATATAATAATATTGTGGGTTCAAATACCACCATGTTTTTTCTCTTTCTGGTATTGCATGTAAAAATTCTGGTGTTATGGTTGTGTGGTTATTTACTCTGATTTTCTGTATTATAATTTTTCTCTTTTGCATCTGATCTTTTAAGAATTAGTTTAATAATTTAATAAATTGCAGAACACTGATTCACCTTCCCTCTCAATTTTAATTTATTCCAACAATTTGTACCAGATCTTTGTGCCTCAAAAGAGGCCTAATATATTGAGGAATATCTCAAAGATTGAATCAATGGATTGCAATTTATAGAGATAGTTGAGTGTGGCACTTGATGATCTTGATGCAAATAGAAAAGAAGTAAGTTACTTAAAAATAAATCTCAAATTGGATGGGGAATTCATTGAGATGCTAAAATATCAAGTGAGCACTTATAGAGAAAAGAGAAAGGAGATGATGGACAAGCTGAAGGAGAAAAAAGAACAAAGAATTGATAATAAAGTCCTACAAGACAAGACAAATGAATGTGAGAAGATGGATAGAGAGAATTTTATTTTGAAGAATGAAATGCAATCCATTGTTATGAATTTGACAAAAGTGATAGAAGACTGGAAGAAGAATTCAGAAACCCTAACTCAGTCACTAAATGATATATCTGATGAATGTTGTAGATTGACACATAAGAATGATTATTTGAAGCTTGAATCGGTGCAATGCAATAATGATGGACAAGAACTTGAAAGGCATATCATAATTATGAGAGATGAGCTTTCTACTACTAATGAGTACAAATAAAAATTGAAAGCTAGTTTATACTAGTGGGATGAGATGCTGGAATGTTAGACACATGGGAAAGGTATGCAAGGACTTGGATTTGGGAAAGGAGAATCCTTCGATTCTAGTCAAAATAATCATTAACAAAAGACCAATGAACCCATGATAAGATAGCCTAATTCCTATAAATTCAATGTTAAATATTTTATTTGATGTAAATTTGGTCGTATGGCAAGTAAATGTAGAAGTAGGATGAATAATGGGGAGATTAATAATATGATGAACAATGGCTCTACCTTTACTAGTCAATGTTTCATATACAACAACCTTGGAGATAACTCAAACATGTGTAGAATGGTAATGAACAACTTTCAGAAGAAGAGATGTTATACTTGTTGAATGTTTACGCATATTTGTAATAAATACAAGATGAGACCTAATAAAATGAACTTTTAGCCTATGCAAAGGAGTGTTGTGTGTTATGCATGCAACAAATCTGGTCATATTACAAAATTCGATAGGAGTAAAAACATTAGTAACGATGGTCTGGTGAATAAGAACAAATCTGAGGAAAAAGGTAAATCTATGGTAGATAAGATCAAAGATTAGCATAAGAAGATGTGGGTGAAGAAAGAAGATCCTAATGTAGTAAATGGATCCACACCTGATTCCAGTAATGTAATCTCATTTGGTAACTAACGCATTTTTACCTTAGGAGGAAAACTATCATGCAAATCCAGAGGACCCCCTTGCACAGATCTATAACTAGTTCTAGAAGGCTGCAAGAAATCTAGATAAGATATCCAGATGTTGTCCATAAGAATTGATGGCGATTTGTGACTTCGGCAAGTGAATTGATGTAGAACAAGGCAATCCAGAAGCTTTTAGGGTTATGCATTTATTGCAACTAAAAGTTAGGTTTTCTAAGGATAAAAGAGAATTTATCTATTCATTATTCACAATGCAAATTAAGATAAAATAATTAAGAAGCAAAGAGAAAGAGATTCAGAAATGAAATTCAAGCTTGTAACAATCTGATAGAGACTTCTTGCATTCGGTTGTGATTGAAAAGGTATTTATCTTATGGAAAATATTGGAAGGAAGGCATGACAAAGAAAAATTATGAAAATTTCTAGTGACATTCAAGAATCCAATCATGCAATAAAAAATGTCATTCAATCAAATAGCAATGGATACCAGATTAATATAAGTGCCCTTCCTTGGTTATTAATGGACTATCAAAGCAATCCTATAAAAGAAGTCATACGAAAAAAATTTATTTCCCACTGGATTTGTTGTGAACATAAATAATCTCATATAAATCTAGGGATGAAAACACATAATTGGCATACCTTCATTAAGGTAATTTATCTTGTTGTGTATTTACTAAATATTTGTATACTACACATGTAATTTTCATTGTATTATATTAGAAAAAAATGAAAAGATCATTTGATAATTGTTGCAGTATGTTCTACCTCTATCTCTCCTAGAAAACTTTGACAATAATGTCAAGTAGATCATATATGATATTGGAAAACACATGGGGTAAGTTATGATATTTGTTCAATTTGTTGTATAGATAATATATTATTGATTTATTTTACTTGTTATGGAATATATTGTATATTATCTTGTAAAGTATCGTTTATATATTTTTGTGTCTTGAATCTCTTCTAGGTGATTGTCATCAAAAGAAATGCATAAAGAAGATATAAAATATTGGAAGAGAAAAGATCCTCATTTAATCTACGAAATGCAATAGTGTCTACCTTTAACTTTTTTCAATGCACAAGAACACTACCTCATATACCAAGTTGAGGAGATTGAATTGTGTGGACCTATACACACTAGGTCAATGTGGATGGTTAAGAGGCACTTGAAATTTTTAAAGGCTTTGGTTCAACAAAGAGCATATCCTGAGGGTTCTATGGTGGAGGGATAAATGGTATACTAGATCTTCCTAAGTTTACAGCAAAGATGCATGTAGATCACATTTGGGATCCCAACCCCATTAAAAAATTCAAAGGGGAGTACTTGATGGGGAAAGGTAGATTGAGGAAAGTGAGAGGTAATTATGAGATATTATTGTAGTTAATTAATTCTTAATCTTCTAGATAAATTGGTTGTAAGTCTTCTATTAATTATTTGTACAGTTGGTTTGGAGTGGGATGTGCTATATTTGTATATTGCAAACAATATTGATTGGATGACGGTGCAGATTGAATGATGTCAACATTCTAGCTACACATTAACATGAGAAGGTGCGGCTTCATTGATTTAAGAAGCTCATCGTAATGGAGATTTACGCAAAAGGAAATTGATTTAGCATATGGTTTAAGAGATAAATAGGTACATATAATTTTATTAATCACCTATATGTTTATCAACTCATGATGCAATAATTTTAACATGTTAGACATGTTGCATGTCAAAGACTACAAGGCTATGCGCTGTAATGTTTCCTAAATTTCACATAAAAAATTTGGATGACACGAAGAAAACTTGTGATTTTGGGATAACTAGAGTCTTTGGGGTGACCAATATTTCATCTAGAATTGACATACATCCTCAAGAGTCTCAAAATTAATACTCTCAAATTTTGGATGATATACTTGAGTGTGACTTTAATTCCTTCAACTTAGTTATGTTCATCGTCGAATGGTATAGGCTATGACTAAATAAAAATGATCCTGATAGAACTATTATTGAATATGATAATGGATTTACAATGGTTGATACAAGGCCATTTGAGCCAATTGGGGATGAGCCCTATGTTCTTCCAAGCCAATGTGAGATGTAATGCCCTGCCAGGAAACCCCAAAGGGATAAAGCTATAACACAAGAATAGAGTGCAAATTATTTTTTTATTTTTTTAAAGTTAAACACAACATAATGATACAATGAGATATCAAAGTTCAGATTACATAGCGGAAGACTTCAACTAACACCTAAAGAGTTTCCCAACATGATTACTTAATTCCAAATTTAACTTAACTCACGCTAACTAATCCAATTAAGTTGATTATCATAATAATGAGATAATTATTAAATAAGGATAATTTCTTCTAGAAGATAAAAATATAGACAACATGATAAGGTTCCTCCAATAAAATTTGACCAACCATTAATTCCAAACTTTCATTAAAACTTAAGACATGCATCTAAATTCAAAGAGTAGTTAAATTCATCATAAACTAATGAATACTTTCCAAGCATAATTTAATTGTATTATCAATAACCGAATACATTCTATTATTCAAAACTACATTATTTCATGATCCAAAATACTGCATTTAATAAGATGGCTAGACACATGCATTTAAGATTAATTTCATCTAATCCACTTTATACATTCTAACATAATGTCATCCATACATGGTAAAACTAAAAAGGAAACATAAGAACATAAGCATCAATTAACACCAAATTGATCTCGAAGTTCACCCCTAATGGGGTACATCTCTAGGTCTGCTCAACTGCAAGACCCCTCTAATAATTAAATAAGTTAATAATATACATAAGGTTCACATAATTTACAACCCTTCCATCAAGGCCAACATACAACAACCTTGGTCTAATAAATACATGAATCATTTGTGAGTAGGAAAGGATCCAACTGAACATAATTGAAGCAAATACAAAGATCCACTGGAGCATCCACAAAACTAAGTCTTCGCAACCCAAGGTCTAACATGATATCAGGTACTCACAAGGGCATAAGAAACATGATGACTCCACAATAGTTCTCCTATCAAGACAACACAACAACACACTAGCCAACATAAGGGACATGTGTCATCACATAACCTGGTATGGTTACCATGGTAGGTCTTCATAGGTTTCGGCCCCATCCGCTGCATTACCCTAGCAACCTATTCTAAACCTCCTGCCCATCGAAGCCTCATGTGGACCCACACATCCTTTCGTGAGGACAAGGATGATGGTTTGACATTTCAGGCCTTCTCATTGCATGTCGAGTCTGTACTAGCACTCATCCCATACATGAGGCATAATTAACTTATTTAGTGATTCATTAATTAACTCTCTAATATGATATTAGGTTTTCACTTATTTAGACACACTTTCGATGGGTTACCCAACAACCACTTTGGGTATGGCCCCCAATCAAAAGCCACTTTTCCAAATGACACTAGACTATACTCAAACGAACTCCTAAACAAAGGAATACACAAGGTCAAGCAAACAGAGTTCAATATGGTAGGAATTCCCACTTGGTCAACAAAAATTCATCTGAGGTGCAATGACTGATGGTACTCTAAGTAGAGACATGACCAGTTATGGTCAACTATAAATCAACATTCAACATCTACATAAAGGACATGACCGATTACAACACAATCACAAGAAAACAATAAATACTCAAGATCAAGGACATAAACAGGTACCCAAATCAACATCAAAATTTCACCATTTAGAGTAAACACTCAAACAAATCTACTTGTACTCTAAATTGCCTTCATATTAAGGAATCATAGCATTCACTCAAAATATAATTAAATACTAATATCCTTTACTTGCAATTTTCAATAACTGGCGTTTTAATGAAAAGAACACCAGAATATGGAATAACACATAAAGACAATCTAAGTAAACATACATTCAAATAAACCATCATTTAAAGACAATGATAAATTCATTCCAATTAATGCCAATTCAGTTATCACAAACATCATTTAAGTTTGAATTTCAAGTTAATGAAAATATTATTTAAAATACATCTGAAAACTAAATTTGATACTTAAATCAAATTAATCCTTTTTAAATAAAAGTTATATTGACTAAATGTAGATATAATCTCCATTTTCACAAAATAATTCACGATTGTAACCAATCAAATTTAATCATTTAATTTCTATGATTAAACCCAATTTACATTTTACATGAATACATACCCATATATATATATATATATATATATATATATATATATATTACACCGAAAAGGAAATATAATTTCATTTCCAACTATCCAATTGTTTTCCATTTTTCCATTTTGAAATTCCCCAATTAACATAATATATTATATAATTTCCTTGTTCCCAAATAATATATTATGTAATCCACTAATTTAAATAAATATAAATACATATCCACTAATGAAAGAATATATAAATATATATAATATTATATTCACTAAACAATATTAATAACAATATTTATTAATTAATATTCATTAAACTAAATATTAATTAAAACCACATTGAAGAATTAATATTCATTAAATTAAATATTAGTTAAAACTACATTTAAAAAAATTATATATAAAAAAAAGAAAAAAAAAACTTTATTTACATGTTTTAAGCCCACATGGGTAAAGTGTTTGCCTTGTATGGGGGATTGAGCTGCTTTATAGGCAGCACTCCCTATACAATGGGGACCACACTCCACTTTGTGGTAAGTGGGTTGAGCCTCATGCTCCCCACTTGCCATATTAAATACATGTTCTTATTGTTTTTTATAATATTTTAATATTATTATTTTTTTGAGCATTAAATACATTCTTTTTAAAACAAATGCATTTTTTCTAAGTGTTCACAGCAAACTCAAAAATTTTAAGTTAATAAACTTTTATCAATTAAGACTTAATTTTTTTTTTTTTAAATTCAAAACCCTTCCAATACAAGTCTAGCTACCAAAATTTTGAGAGTCTAATATGCCCAAGGAATGAATTTGTTTTAGACAAAATTAAACTATGAACCCCCAATTTTAAATTTGAAAATAATTGGAGCAACCAAAATTTAATCTAATCTGGAGGTTGGGAAAGAAGGCAAGGAGGGTTTGAGTTTGTGATTTAACTACCACTCTTCCATTTCCACTAAATATAAGAGATTAACCAAAACAAGATTCCTACCTCATTTAGCAATCCCGGGAAAGATTTGATGAAGAGCCCAACCTGCAAGCTGAAGAAATCCTTCTTTCCTAAAAATGCCCAAAATTTATCCAAAACATCATTCTCCAAAAAAAAATTCCCAAGAATAACTCTCCAAAAATAATCCTCTCAAAATATTTTCGGAACCTAGGTTAAATGGAAAATGTTGACAAAAATTCATTTTTTTTCAATTTAAAATACTTTCTTTTAAATCACATGAAAAATCATTCTTTTCAAACTATTTAAATATGCTAAACTTGTTTTTCTTTTAAACATTTGATTTTCTCAATTAATGGAAACTAACATTTCTATTTCCAAAATACCAAAGAGATTAAATTAATTCTATTTATTCATTTCTATTTCCAAAATATCAAAGAGATTAAATTAATTCTATTTCAAATAAATTTAATCTTTCCTTTCAAAAAGCATAATTAAAAATATTTATCATTTAAAATTAACCTTTAATTGAACTTGCTACCAATTTGCATTGAGCAATTCTAATTAACAATTAATTGCATAAAAGGAAACTTATTTAATTTAGTCTCTCAATTACAATGTGCAAACACACATTTCATCAAATTAAATACTAAGGATTAAATACTCAATTTAACCACACACAAAATATGCAATCCAAGAAAGCCAAGTAGATAGACGACCTGCATACCCACCCAAAGGGAATACTGATGACGATTGACAATGCTCACTTGAGCATGACTGTGATCGAATGAGGGTCTTACGACTACCTAATCCAAAATATAAGGACCAAAGAGGTACACTCAAACTTGCAAATCCAGACGGAGATGAACCATGCACCCATGCGGTACTATACCTGAAATCTCTTGTAGCCAAGCGTCATACATGCATACATATATATACTTAGTGAAAGTGTTAGCCCAAGATTAATAACAAAAATTAGGGGAACTAATAATCTTGCATACGAATTGGTACAAAAACCACATTATCAGTTATGCACAAAAATCAAAACATCTGACTATAACATTATAACATGATAAACTAACCAAGGTCAAACTGAGATTAGAAATTGATTAGGGCAGGGTACTACATGAGAAGGTATTTTACTCAGAGGTTCCACAGAAATCGGGTTGGTGATTTGTTGTAAGAAATGATCCGAGAGGAAGGTCGATAAAGTATAATGAGATGAAAGAAGAAGATACTGAAGAAGTAGAAGATGATGATGATGATGATGATGATGATGATGATGATGATGATGATGATGATTATATTGATGATGATGATTGTTGTGATAGCAATGGTGAGGGTGATGGTGATGATGGTGATGACGATGATGATGATGACGACAATGATGATGACGATGATGGTGATGATGATGATGATGATGATGATGATGATGATGATGATGATGATGATGATGATGATGATGACGACAATGACGATGATGAGGATGATGAGGATGATGATGATGATGATGATGATGATGATGATGATGATGATGATGATGATGATGATGATGATGATGATGCTGATGATGATGATGATGCTGATGATTACGATTATGAGTCAGATGAAGAAGAAGATCAATGACATGATTGAAATGTATGAAATTTTTTGAACTTTGTATTTATTTATGGAATTTAGATTATTTATTAGCTATGTGATGGATGGTGATTTAAAATACATATGTGATGGATTACATGTTTATGATGATATATTTGACATTTTTTGAACTTTGTGTTTATTTATGGAATATGGACTGTCTATTAGCTATGTGATGGATGGTGATTTATGATACATATGTGATAGATTACATGTTTACGATGATACACGTGTGATGCCTATGATACTTAATTATATATATAATGATACATATGTATTTATTGTTTATCAAGTTACAAATGTAATCCTTATGATGCTCAATTGTTGGTGTTGATTTCATGTATATATTTTTTGTGATGTTGCCACCATTGGTGTAAATAGGTAATTGACTATAGACATCATCAACCCTTTAGTTGAGGAACTTGCATAGTCTCCATAAATTAAAGGTAAGGAATAAAAAAATATACAATGATTATGATGATTTCATATTGTTCATGTTATGTACTATGTAATTTTTAGTATACATATCATGTAATTTTTAGCTAACATAAGATAATTGAATTATATATGTAGGAACCTAAACCCTTTTGATGAGGATCTTGCACAATCTCATGGATCGATAGGTATAAGTCAATACACACTATATAGATAGTTAATTTTTAGAAAATTACTAGGAAAACAAACTTTCTCAAATCTTTAAACCTCGACATTATCAACAAATCTAATATAGTTATCAACACTTGAGGCCCCAGTTAGACTTATTCAATTTTTAATCTCAACGTCAACTTCAGGGCTGAATTCTTCATCAACATTACCCTCATTTACAAAATATCTCTCTCATTACCAACTAAATCTCTCATTTGATGGATTTTAGGTACCACCACATAGGTATTTGTTATATGTGTCTTCCTTGAGTGAGAGAAATATAGGAATAGTTGACAAAAGTGAAACATGTAGTAGGTCTAAAATAGGGAGATCAACTAGATGTCAAAATATTAGAAGAAAATTCAATAAATGCATGGAATTTTTTCTTTCTCAAGGGGGGTCATGTTCTTATGATGATGAGACCAAAGGCAACATCGAGGTGCCCTTGAGGTACAAATATCTACAAAAACAATGATTACCCAAGGAACTTCCTCCAATTAACATGGATTTTTGTGTTAACGAGAGGATATATCGCATAGTACCTTCATCGTTACATTGTTTGGGACCATTTTCCATAGATGACATAATTTTTTTTTACAACAAAGTTGTTGAATTGATGGAGTATGTCAGACCTTGTTACAATTACCAAAATTGGATGCACATTGTTCGATAAAAAAAACTATGCATAGGTATGCACTATCAGCAAATTATATACAACAAAAAGATAATGATCAAAGTAAATGAGTGACTATATACATTGATGGAAGACCAAAAACAATAAGGAATATTTAATGTTTAATAAATAGTACGCAACCTAGGTCAACTAACAAGTAACCCATTTTTCTCTTTGAGACGCACAAGGGAAATCATGTATTCATATGTGCGATAAAATCAATAAGTGTAGGGGAAGAGATGATAATTGGTTACAATTTGAATCATATAGATACAAAAAAAGTTACTAATATGGGGGTGGTACGTACTATATACCATTTAAACAAATGCCAAATTAATGACTCTAATATACCATCTTATTATTAAGTTTTTTTGTTGTCTATTGGTTTCATATCACTAACATGTTTATATTTTTTCTTTGTCAAAGGGTGACTTGGATCTATCACATAGCATAGATAGGGATATAGGTCCTGACACTTCTACTGAGTAGGTAAACCTCATTGTAATTGTCCAAATTAGATAGAAGCAAAAGTGTTACATTATTATGTTACTTTCTTAAGTGTTTTGGAGTAATTTTGATAGTGTTAATAATATTCTTGTCATATACTGATGTTTGAGAAAAGGGAAAGGAACATCCCTTACACCAACACCTCAACACAATATTAAGCGATGAGGACTAAGCAATTTCCATAAACCCTGTAGAAGTGATAAAAATGTCTATCACAAAAATTAATAAAGAGATTGCTACTTTGGTATGATCAAACCCTCGGACTAATGAGATAAAATATAAGGATGGATCAATTGATGCAAGTAGCAAAAAACATGCAAGTAAGCAGTAATGAAAGCTTTAATTATAACAAAAGTTCAATAATAATTTATATTTTATACTATTTTATGTCACTAACTATAATATGCACATGTTTTTATAGAATTTCATGTCTCATCATCAACCTCATGGACATGATTAGGGTATTACAGGTGATGACCTTTTTCTATATATTAAAACTACTCCTTCTTTGGACTTGTGAACTTTATTTTTTAATGTTAGTGTTATTTACATAGGCCTTTCCCCATCTATACTATTTCTCTCTCTTTAGAATGAATTATAATAATTTTTGTGTGTATATATGATTGTAATAATAGTTTATTAAACTATTTAGTTTTATAATTACAAGTTGTCATTTGATTTGTTCTGATCATTGGTGATTCCTATGGAAGATATTGATTTCTTTCCTTTATATCTCTTTTAACTTTTCATTGAAAGACCAAAAAGATAGAATCAAACTTGACAACCAATACTCCACATTCATATTCAAACTGCAACTTTACTTCAAATCATAAATAACATAAGAAAACACATTGAATCAATCTAAAGAAAATAGATTGATCTCAAGGATCTAATCAAATGATTGAACAAATAGATGTCATGAAAGATAAATAGAATATCTGATCTTCATATAAATAGAGAACATGAGAGAATCAACTGATAATCTACTTTACCAATGTAGCATTTCTAAAAAATAAAACTCAGAATGTTGCATTAAAAATGTCTTGAAAAATGACGATAACATGATCTTCTTTGTCTTAAATTTCTCCATATATATATAAAATAATTATGTTTAAAAGTGAAAGGACATACACTTTCATTAAGACTGAAACTAAATAAAGACTAATTACAAATAAACTAACTAGCCTAACTGACCACCGACACAAAAAACATATTACATAAATCTCTTAAAGAACCATAGTTTGTTTCATTAGACACAAGGGATAACTGCCCAGAACTACAACACACTTCTAAATATGCTCCAAATAATTCTCTAATTTGAAAGTACCTGTATCAAATATGACATCTCAAACAATGTCTTCCAAAGTCATCAACCTCTACATCTATGTTGTGATCTTTGTCAAATCAATCCCATCCATCTAGGCAGCATTAAGGGAAACATCAAGAAGACTTTGATATTCAGAAATCCACTTGTCTTTATCCTTAATTTCCCCTTTGTAATCAACTAATGTAGTAATTCTATGTTTGACTGTGTCCTTTCATTCATCATATTCTATTTTCTATTGGGCATCAAATTTGTCATGTTTTGCCAGGAGCATGTTAATTTTATCACTCTTTTGCATCTTCTCCTTCTCAAGTTTTCTCATGTAACTTCACACCCAATCTGTTCTTGATCCTATTTTGAGACACATCATTATCCATATTCTTTTGGAAAATAATCTAGAATTGCACTTCTTATTTAAATCAGATGTCTTCTCCCTTTTATATCTCATTTTTGAGGGAGTCACATCTTTTCCTTCCATGTATTTTGATGATTCATTAACTTAATTAAATTTATTAACTATTTTAATTATATTTTTTAATATTCTAATTTAATTTTCTTTTTTTAATTCTTTCATATTTTAATTTACTATTATTAAATTATATTTCAAAGTAGGGACATTACAAAGACCAATAAGACAGTGTGAAGTTTGATAACACGAGATAGCAAATTAAAGCAATCTAATTAAATAGATTCCATGGGTTATCTTTTGTAAGGACTATACTAGTTTATCACTTACACTGCCCTCTTGTCACAAGTTTCCATACCTTTATCCTACATCAAAACCCACCTTCCTTATTCTCCTTCATACTGTTTTATCATTAAGATTAGCATCAAACACTTAATAAATGTTCATATTTCTTTACAACTCTTAATAAGGTTCATCCTTGTTTACAATTCTTGCAATTTTCATATATTTAATGTATTATTCTTTAGGTGCTTCCAATGTTCTTGTGAAAAGGCCACCTCATTCACATTTATCCTTATCTATATTATCGACTGTAATGTTGGCAATAGACAACATGCAGACATCCTCTACTACTTGTCATTTTGACCCACCCACTATTTGTAGATCCCTCTTTTTATCTCTCTTTTGTTATATGTTTATTTTGCTCGAAGTGTTCTTTCTTGGGGGAATTTCATAGTGAATTCATTTTCTATAGTTGGAGATGCACATGAGGATGTGCCAGAGATGAATACTAGTAATAACATACCATCATTTTTTGGATCTTCTAGTCTTTCTATTATGGTAATGTTGTAGGCCACATTGGTGGTAAGCGATGAAGAATTGATTCCCTTGAAGATACAAAAGGTTCCAGGTACTTTAAAATTATTATTATATATAGTGTAATTTTAATTTACATACCGATCACTCATTTTGGACTAATGATACCATGATTTTTTTGTAGGAATGATATTTTGTATAAAAATCTTAATGACATTGCATTACAGGTGTTTGAGCCCATCATACATAAATGGTGGAGCATCATATGTGAACTGACCCTAATCCACTATTTTTATTTCACATCACTTCTAGAATAGTTTTCCTTTGATCTATTTCTTGGACCATATTAAAGGTAGCTTCACTTCATTTCTAAATCTAATAAGTTTGCTTTTTCTTAAAAGGTGGAATGACCAAGAAAAAAGGTTAAAAGATAAACTCACAAATTATATGGTTGAGTTGTTCACAAATGATACATTCGACAAAACCAAGCTCCTTGAAAAATATGGCACATATCTAAAGTATGTGAGGGACTAGTACAAGACACATTTAGAGAATAACTTAAAGTACAATTGCTCCCCCATGATTCTAGAGAGGGATTGGAAGGACCTGATTTTGGATGCGAAGGAGAGAATTGAAAGGAAAAATTCCCATTCCAATCATACTTTCTTGAAAGAAACCTCCCATGCCTACTCCATGCTAGGCGTTGGAGGTGCTAGCAAAGCAAGGGGAAGAAGCTGAGCATATATATTCTGTAAACAAAATAGGCACATATTTATTAGAATTTTTAAAAACTGTTAGTAGAGTAGAACAAGTGCTCCTTGAGGCTCAATTAAGAAAAATGCATACATGTTGAGAAACAAGACCTTTCTCTTCTTTCTCCTTGGATTTATCTTCTTGGATAGCCTCTAACTTATTCGTAACAAGCTCATCAACTTTTGCCATGTATTCTCAAATGAACTTTGAAAAAGAATTGTTTGAATATTAGCTATTGAATTTTGTAGAAGATTTAAATGTTTATTAAAGAGAAACTAAAAATATTCATAGAATAATCAGAGTATATCAAGAAACTGAAGTATGTATGGAAGCATGAATTCAATCATATTATTCATCTAGGAAAGTTTAGTCCAAATGCAAAAGTAAGCCCCATTTCAATGTCACAATCCAAAAGGAAAATTCAAAATATAATTTAGCTTGTGAGAGAGAACAACTAGCTATATGTTCTACCAATTGTATACTTGTTCCACAAAATACACCATCAATTCCTCTACAAGTTAACGATCACTCGATTGAGACCTAGTTTCCATTGCATCCTTGTAAAGATTATCCTTTTTAGATAGTGCAACATGTTAGCACATAATTTTTCTATAATTTCTTTAAAAATTCCATTTTTCTATAATTTACTTAATTATGCTCTTAAAAATGTCATGTTTCTATGATTTTCTTAATTATGGTCTTAAAATGCTATTTTTCTATAATTTCTTTAATTGTGCTCTTAAAAATGCTATTGGAGGTGCTGGAAAAGAAAGGGGAAGAAGCTAAATATACATATTCTGTAAACAAAATAGGGACATTATTTATTAGAATTTTTAAAAACCATCAATAGAGTAGAACAAGTGCCCTTGAGGCTCAATTAAGAAAAATACATACCTGTTGAGAAACAAGATCTTTCACTTCTTTCTCCTTGGATTTCTCTTCTTGGGAAACCTCTAACATGTCCTTAACAAGCTCATCAACATTTTTTGTGTATTCTCAAATGAACTTTGAAAAATAATTTTTTTGAATGTTAGCTATTTAATTCTATAGAGGATTTAAAATATTTATTAAAGTTAAACATAAAATATTCACAGAATAATTAGAGTATATCAAAAACCTGAAGTAGGTTGGAAACACAAATTCAATCATATTATTCATCCAATCAAGTTACAAAGCCACATTTGGTCTGAAAAAGTCATAGAATATGAACGAGCATGAAGCAAAGTATTCTTTCTTGCCTTGCAGTTCCAAATGCAAAAGTAAGGCCCATTTCAATGCTCCAATCCAAAATGAAAATTCAAAACATACTTTATCCTGTGAGAGAGAACAAACAACTATATATTTTACCAATTGTATACCTATTCCACAAAATACACCAGCAATTCCTCTACAAGTTCACGATCACCTGATTCAAAACTAGTTTATGTTGGCAATTGACACTCTATTCATTGGTTTCACTATGTTATCATTGATGGAAACATGATTTTGTGTTTTGGCTTCATATGGTGTACCGGAAAGAACTTCATAGATTCTACACCGACACTGACACCGATACTGAAAAGACTAGAGACTTATTTGGTCACCAACAATCCAGGCCAACATGGTATAGTAAGGGTTATCAGTATTTGAGGCTGACATATCTTGCATCCGACATCAGTAATTTTTTTTAATGTTTATACATTTATTTTATCTAGCCTACATGTAATATGATATTGTATATATCTCTGTAAGCTGACATAAGGCATAAATTTGTATAGGGTATATAGGTCAGTTTGATAGATCATTTTGTGTGTGACTTAGAATGGATATGAAAATGTAATATGATGGAAATTACTCTGAGAGATTATGTATGTGAGGAATTTATTGTAAGGATCATTTCGGTAAAGGGGTATAGAGTTTTAGACTGGAACATACAGAGATTAAATTGGAACTGTATTCTAGCATAGAAGATGCTATCTTAGCAGTTCAAACTTCTTCAGACTATTGTCTAGAATTTAATGTAGTCAGTGAGGCTCCTATTGTGATTGAGTAGTGTGCTCTAGGTTGTAAGCCTTCTTGCAAGTGTAGGGAGCCCATCATATTTTGTAATTTCTCTTCATATGGCCAGCGGATTGATATTATGGGTCACAAATCCCACCATGGTTTTTCGTCTTTGAGGTTTTCCATGTATAAATCTATGTTGTGATTCTTATTTATGTGTTTGGCTTATTGGTTGCTTGATTTCTTTCAATTTTGTTTATATCGATATATCGGTTTGTGTATGAATGTTTTGTTAAGGCTAAAATCTACTATTCTGGTATGACATTGATTCACCCCCCCTCTTAGTGTTATCGGTTTCCAATGATTGGCATTAGATTCTTGTGCCTTGGAGAAAGTTTAACAGCTTGAGGAAGATCCTAAAACCATAATAATTCAATATGGATTTGGAGAAGCAACTTCAAATGGCACTTGAAGATTATGATGCTGAAATTTTGAAGAACTTAATGCTACAAGATTAATTGAATTCTGCTAATGAATTCATTCTTGTCCTACAAGAGAGACTACCATCTATTCAAGCTAGGAGGAAGGAACTTTTGCAAAATCAGGATGATGAAGAGAAAAATGCACTTAAGGAACAATGTCAAAAATTGAGTTAGGAGAACATGGTTATGAAGAATGAAATGCATGCTATAACTATGAGGATGTCTTAGGAGATTGAGGACAGAAATAAAAAATGAAGAAAATCTTGTTGTATTCCTGAAGAATAAAGTTCAAGAATATCGTAGTTTGGTTCATGAAAATGATATGTTGAGAACCGATTTGGTACAATCCCAGAGCAGTGAGAAAGATCTTGAGAGACAAATGATAATACTAAGAGAAGACTCAACTGCTACAAGTGACTACAAAAAAAATTCAAGATCAACTTAGCACAACTTGATGGTTTATTGAAGAGACACAGGTAGATTGGAGATTCCAGTGGACTTCGATTTGAGCAAGGACAAATTTCTGATACTACTAATGAAGATCAAAATCATAAAGCACCGGTAAGACAATTCAATGCTTATAAATTCAATGGTAGATGTTTTGTTTGAAATATATTTGGTCACATGGCTAGGCAATGCAGAAATAGAGAAAATCAGAACCCTGATTCTGCTCCCGATAAATGTTCTAAATGAAATAAGTTTGGTCATAAAATAGAAGATTGAACAATGAATATAAAATACTATGCTTGTGGAAAATTTGGACATATGGCTAATCAGTGCAGGTCAAGCGATTTCACTGGTTTTAACAAAGCAATTCAAAAGAACAATGTTACATGTTATGCGTGTAATGAGGTTGGACATATTGCTAAGTTATGTAGAAGCAAAAATCCACCAGTTAGTAATGGAGGATCAAATGAAAAAGGGAAAGTGAAGGTTAGTGAAATCTAGAAAGATCACACTCAGAGATGTGTTAGGAGGACTAAAGAATAATCATTAGATGGGAATGTCCTGGTTACTTATGCAGCAAGAGAGGCTACTCTTGCACCGGTAGTGAGCTCATCCGATAACTAAGGAAGATGCCTTAGGGGTAGGAAAAATTCATGAAGATCATGCATATGCCTTGGGAAGAGATTTTGGAAGATGTTCCAGATATTGGAGAGGATTATCTGGTGTGGATATATTCTAAGTGAGATCTGGTATCTTTCACTGGCAGTCATTTATGTGAATGGAAGATTTGGGTTTTTCTCAATGGATAAAAGGTCGAACACACTTAATTGTTAATCACCCTACATTTAGAGTGAATTCAGATCGATTTAGAGCAATTAAATGTGATCAGATGCTATTCAAAGGCAATCAAATTTCTTCTTGAGAGATTTCACTGGTGTCTGGAAGAATTTGTTGAAGATTTTCACTAAGAGCGATCAAAAGGTATTTATCTTAAAACATGGAAGTGAGATCATCTTCTATTCCTATTTTTGTTACAAACCCAGCTATAGTGGAGGTCAAGGACCACCCCAGGCCAATTTCCAAGTAGTATCCACATGTGTCTACCTTGGAAGATTTGGTTGGAGGGTCTTCTCACATTCTGAAGGGAGTTGTGTATGTAGAGGATACTAGGGAATACATCCAGTGTCATATAGAGGACTTAGGAACTTAAAAAACCAAGGGAATGTATATGAATGAACTAATAGAAGAATCTGGAAAGAATAAACTAGCATATCAATATATTGAAGAACTAGGTTTACAGACATTTTGGATATTACAGAGTTTGAGGATGAAATAGTTAGATATGTACTCACCAGAGTACATGGGGAGTTCACATGGCTAGAAAAACCTTCAAAAATTACCAAGGAAGCCATTTGGGCAATTATTGGTTTGTCATCGGTAGGGCAATAGCCAGACAAGAAAGTTTAAAATGATTTCATGAGGAAGATCACCTATGCTACATCTGACAAGAGATCCATGAAAGTGAACACTCTCACCGGCACGAACATCAAATTTGGTAGCATGGTTATAGGATAGAATGTAACTCAGTGAAATCAATTGAATTCTATTTCTAGTTCATGTATTTTGGCTGCATATAAATTTATGAGAGATAATGTAAAGTTAGATCTGTGTGGTTGGATGCTTGATTATTTGTTAATCAACTTAAGAAAGATTAAAGATGAGAAGAAGGGCACCTTCCGACATGAGAACTTGTTAGTCTTATTGATGTTATATTTTCTGAATGATACATCTAGTTTTGGTAAGAGATAATGGGCTTTTGAAATTCTGGTAGGAAGATGATTAAAATAGTCAATTGATGCATTAGGAAGACAGGGAGATGGTGAGATTTGGAGGTATTTTAAGGCATTTAAAAAATCTTTGAGGTCTAGGGTAAGGATACCTAAGCATATAGTAGAGAAATACTCTACCAACATATGTTTCATGGTAAAGAAGGATGAGAGTCTCATGGAAGTAGTCAAGCCTGAGAAGATTTGGATTGAAGAAATGGGCAATAAGGTGGATGCACAGATTCTTGATGCCTACGCAAAAATGGTAATTGATGAAGAAATAGATGAGGCAGAGAAGCCCTATGGAACTACACAATAGAAGACTCAAGAGGTTGAAACCGAGTTCAATCGGAAGAAAAGGGAGAAATAAGAAGGAAAAGCAAGTAAATTTATACAGAAGGTCTCAAAGCACATAACGACACTAAGTGATGTTGTTCCAAAGAAAGGTAGAAATTGGAAGGATCTGGTAGTTTATATTGAACCCGTTACTGTAGATTTTGAATCAGAGGATGACACAATGTTAGCTTTCAAGAGGGTTGTTAGGAAGAAATCAGAAGAAACAAAGGTGGAAGCAAAGAAGCAATTGGTTAGGAAGGTCACAATCAAGCTATCGACAAAGAAGAAAGCACCTAAAGTTACACCTATAGTTGCATCTGGTACTGCCAAGAGGAAGAAGAAGAGTGACATTGATTTAGCACTTGAAATTGGTAATGTAACTATCATACCACCCAAAACTTGTGCAAAAATTGTAGATGAAATCACTTAATATGGCATGCTAAAGGACGTTAAAATTTTATTATGAAAACTTGGAGGATGATGAATAGAGAGAGGTAGAAGAAGCAGTCCTATTATACTTAGATATTTATAAGAAAGCCTTAATGGAGCTAGAAAATCAAATACGGACTGAGTCAGATAACATGTTAGGTGCTAGAAGATTGTTTGCTATGCAAGAAGATAAACACATTAAAATGCAAGAACTATTAGCTATCTGTGTTACTATAGCTCCAGATGAAATGGAAAAGAAAATTGAGGTGACATATAGAAAAGTATTTAATAGCAAACATAGGATAACTAGCTTGATGCTAGGGAGAGTGAATTAAAAGTAATAAAGGAAACTCAAAAGGCATGGATTAAATTTTTGGGAGAAAATAGAGAATTATTTACTTCACTGGAGACCAAGACCAATACTATAGATACCTCAGTTGAAGGGAAAGGAAAGGGGATTATGGGTACTTCACCCTAAGTTTTGAAAAATATCAAGATAGTGGAAATTTAGCCACCGATAAATACAAATGTAAACACAAATACTGAGACATAGGTCACTACTGAGACTGAACAAGATAACATTGTATAGGATAATAACACTGAGGATAATTTTCCTTCTAATAAAAATGTTGAAGTTGAGGATATTGTTCCTGTAGAGGAACCAATAGTTACATAGAATACAACAAGTGGTGAAGCCACCAATGCAAGTGAGGAGGTAATAAAGGATAAATCATTAGAGAAAATAGGGGAATTCAGTAGGGAACTGATTGTTGGCCCATGATTATTTTCAATTGACACTTCTCAAGTAGAAAAGAAAACCATCACTGATATGAGTTCCACTGAACTAACGATGATGGCTGCTAAAAGAATAATGAAGGAAGGATCCATAGACAAGGGGATTATAGATCAATCAATCATTGTTCTACATAGATTGGTCCTAGAATGTAAGATTGAAAAGGAAGCAATCCCTTTTGGAAAGCTTAAGGTAATCAGTGAGCACATATCAAAAGACTTTCAATCCTTATAGAAAATCTCTAACCGATAAGCACTTGAAAGATTCACTTAGGCAGAGAAGAAAAATATTGAGAAGAAGCTAATTCTAGTAGAAAATTCTTTGAAACAATGTACAAATATATATAGGGTATGTTCCAACACTGAAATACTTACAAAAATTGTAGATAAACAAATAAAAGAGATACATGAGAAAAGTTCTAGTATTGCTAACTCTTTTGATGGATTAATTTCATTGACTACATGAATTGATGGTCAAATTTGGATTTTGGAGAACCACATTTCTTCTCTTGAAAAGGAAAGAGATAGAATAATTAAGAGATCCAGAAGTTTGAGAGGATTTGTGAGTCCAAGATTGGATTCATTATGTGTACATAACAAAAAATGCCTGGATAAGGTGGGAAAGCCCACATCGGCAAAGGTAAATGACAAAGAATCTTTTTCACATTTATTAAGTTGACTTGTATCTATTTCTGACACATTCAAAAAAAGTTGGGATACTTATGTGGAATTAATGAAGAAATCTTATCCAAAAAAATTGAAATTGGTCAAGCTAAGGTTTATACAAAAAATTTCAATTTTGTTAAGCTCTGGTAAGATATTTTTGGGATATTCATTGTACAGTTTTAGATCTTTGACATTATTTTTAGAATTTTTTATGGCATTCATGTCAAAGGGGGAGTGATATAGATGTGAAAAATAATAGAAGTAGTTTTATACATTAGGGGGATACATGGAGTATGGCATATTTTACATTTGGTGAATATTTAGCTCAGGGGGAGCAGGCAGGATGAAACAGGCAAATGAAACCTTGACCATTTTTCACATGAGTGTTGCCATCAATACCAAAGGGGGAGATTGTTGGCAATTAATACTCAATTGGTTGGTTTCACTATGTTGTTATTGATCACAACATGATATCTTGTTCTAGCTTCATATTTTGGTTTAGTTGTGTAATGATAGGCACTTCATAAGCACTACACCAGCACCAGCACTGGTAGGATAGAATGATTTCTTTGGTTACTGGCAATGTAGGCCGAGATGGTTTAGAATATGGTTATCGATATTGGAGGCCGACATCTCTTGGATCTGGCATCAACAATTGTTTTTGATATTCATGTATTATGTTATCTAGCCAACATGTAATTTGATATTGTAATAATCTTTGTAAGCCAATATAAGGCATGATAAGTTGTATAGGGTATATAGGTAAGTTTTATTAGATCATTTTTATATAGATATGGTGATGGAAGTGTGGATGTGATATAATGCAAAATATATTAGAGAGACTATGTATGTGGGGATATTTTTGTAAGGGATATTTTGGTAAAGGGTTTAGGGTTTCAGACCATAATAGATAGAGCTTAACTAAAACTGTATTCTAGCATAGAAGATGCCATCTATTGCAGTTCAACACTTCTCCAAATTGTAGTCTAGATTTATATGTAGTTAGTGAGGTTCCTTTTATGTTTGAGCATCGTTCTCTAGGCTGTAAGCCTTCCTCCAAGTTGAGGCCCCTTATATTTTGTAAAATCTCTTCATATGGCTAGTTGATTTATATTGTTGGTCACAAATCCCACCGTGGTTTTTCCTCTTTGAGGTTTTCCACGTATAATTTTGTCTTTTATGGTTCTTATTTTTATGATTGGCTTATTGGTTTCTTTACTTCTTTCAATTCTGTATGTACCAGTATACCGGTCGGTGTATGCATGTTTTAATAAGGTTAAAATTGGACTTCCTAGTATAACATTGATCCAAGCCCCCTGTAATGCACCGCAAGGAAACACTGAAGGGATAAAATTAAAACACAATGGTAGAGTGCAATTTTTTTTTAAGTTAAAACAAAATAATGATACATTGAGTTAACATTAAGTTCATATTACACAACAAAAGACTTAAATAACACCTAAAGGGTTTCCCAATGTCATTACTTGATTCAACACTTAACTCACTCATGCTAATTAATCCAATTAAGTTGATTAGCTTAATGACATGATTATACTAGAACAATGGATAAATTTATCTGATAGGTTAAAAATATAGATAACATGATTAAGTTCATCCATTACAATTTAACCATATACTACATCCAATCTTACATTAAAACATATGCCATGCATCTAATTTCCATACATACTTTAATTGCATAAAAAACTAATGATTACTTTCAATTATGCTAATCTACATGCTTCATGATCCATATTACTACATTTAATAACTTCATGCTTACCTTTAAGATAAATATTACCTAATCTACATTATACATTTTAACAATAATGCCATCCAAACATGCAAAATAAAAAGAAACCAGATGAACACAAACACCACATAGCGCCACATTGATATCAGAGTTCACCCTAATATGCTACATCTCCGGGTCTACTCAACTCAAGACCCCTCTGATAAATAATAGGGTGAAGAATCCATGAGCTTCACATCCATTAGAACTTGCCAATAAGGCATACATAAACAAATAATACATATGACCACACAGGTCAAAAGATACATGAATGATCCCAGAAGAAGGAAAAGGATCCATCTTAAAGATGATAAGAAGCAAATACAAAAGAACAACTAGAGCACCCACAAAACTAAGTCCTTGCAACCCATCAGAAGAAACCCATGGTCTAAAATGAAAATCAGGTACTCTCAAAGGTATAAATGATTAGATACGACTCCATAATAGTACTCCTAGAAAAGACAACAAAAACTGCATGCTAGTAAACATAACGGATGAGTGTCTTCAAATAGCTTGGTATGGTTACCTTGGCAGGTCTCCATAGGTCCCGACTCCATCCACTGGGTTACCTTGGAAAGCTTTACCGAACCTCTGACCCATCCAAGTCTCATGTGGACCCAACACATCCTTTCTCAAAGACAAGGTTGTTGGTTTGCCATTTAAGGCCTTCTCACTACATTCTGAGTCTGTACCAGCACTCATCCCATGCGTGAGGTATAATTATCTTACGTAGTGTTTTTTATCTACTAAACTTCCTAATATACTATTAAATTATCACTTATTTAGACACAGTTCCGATGGGTTACCCTGCTACCATTTTGGACGTAGCTCCCACTCAAAAGCCACTCTCTTGTATGACACTAAACTGCAATCAAATGAAGCTCCAAAAATAAAGGTATACATAAGGACTAGTTTGCAAAGTTCAATATGGTAGGAATACCCACTTGGCCAAACAAGTCCTCACATGAGGTGTACTGACTGACGATTCTCTGGCTAGAGACATGACCAACTACAGTCAACCACATAACAACATTCCACCCTTGCAGTCAAGGACATGACCAGATACAAAACAATCACATGAAAACACTCAATACTCGAGATCAAGATCTCGCCCTTTTTTTTCAATGTGAATACAAAAAATTAAACACGCAATGATATAAATCTAAAATGACAATCTTTTTTCGTATCGTTTAAAATACAAATCGATCAATTTTCCTAATTGATCTAAATTTCCAAATACAGTATTTAGATAAAATCACCATTACATAATAATTTCAATACCAACATTGAAATCATATGATTGTGCCTCTATTCCAACACATAAAAACAAAACATTAATAAATGTATTTTCTCATCTAATATCCATATTTCATTAAGAGAAAATGTCATCAATTTTATAACAATATCTACCCATCTTTAAATTTTCCAAATAACATATTATTTAATTTCAGAAATTTCCAACGAATATATTGTTTTAATTTCCAACAATTAATAAATAATATCATATTTCATTACCAATTTTCAAATATTATATTATTTCCTTTCCTAAGATTTTCCAAATAATATATATATTATTTCAATTCTCTAAAATGTACTAAATAACATATAAATTAATTTCACTTTCTAGGATTCACCAAAAATATATGTTATTTTACTTTTAACGAGCTATATAAAAAAATATACAAATTTAATATCAATTTAAATATATTTTAAATTAAAATTAAATTATATATTTAAATAACCTTTTATAACCATGTTGTCTTGGATAGTGAACCAATTTGTACAGTGGTCCCAAATTATACCACCAAAGAAAATAGTTGTTATGTCGGTAATTGCTACCATTGGTAGCGCTGCTACCAAATGGTAGCAGACGCTACCATTGGGCAGCACTCCTACCATATGGTAGCAATCACTACCCTTTGGTAGTGCTGCTACCATAGGTACCAGTCACTACCAAATGGTATCACTTATACCATACGGTAGCGGCCACTACCAAGTGGTAGCACTACTGCCCTATGGTAGCAAGAGCTACCATCACATGTGGTAGGTATACTCTGGCATGTGGGGGTTAATATATAGATATATATATATAAATAAAACCTCCAAATTCCTGCACAGTCTTAGACTGAGACAAAAAGGAAATAAATTTCTAGAATAACAAGGATTTTCATGCATTAATTTTTTTTGAATAACCAGTCCAAAAAAGCTAAAACTAGGAAAATTTCTCCAACAAAATTCTATATTTGGGTAAATGAAATCAAGTTACACACATTCATCCAACCAATTTTTCCAAACATAAACTAATTCCACAATTTATGAATTAAAATAAGAGATTCAAATTGAAATTTCTTAACAAAACCTACTAAGAATAGCCACACCCATTTTTAGTATAAAAAATCAATTTGAACAAACAGGAATTTGATCTAGAGGCTGGAAATGAAAGCAAGGAGGATTCAAATTCAAGATTTAACTACAACTCTTCCTTGTTCCACAAATTTATGAGATTTTCAAACAAGCACACCGAGATTTCTTCCAAATCAAATCAATCTCTTTTAAACAAAAAAAATAACTAGATAAACAAGAATCCAATCTCTATCAACAATCTTGGAAATGATTTGAGGAAGCGCCCAACCTGCAAGCTCAAGAATTTCTTCTCCCCCAAATGCCCAAAATTTCCATTCCAAAAACAATTCTCCCGAAATATTTTTTAAAACCAAGGTTAAAAGGGAAGTTTTTGACCAAAAGTCCATTTTTTGGTCGAAATTATTTTTAAACAAATAAAATTATCTCTCAACAATTGAATATGCAAAAAATGTTTTTCTTCCAAAATTAATTTTCTCAATTAAATAAAAACTAACATTTCTATTTCAAAATGCTAATGAGGGTAATATATTTCTATTTTCCAATTTCTAATTAACCTTTCTTTCAAAATACATATACCTAATTTATTCATCATTTAAAAATAACCATTTATTTAAACTTGCTACAAACATGAATTTAGCAATCTGATTATTGATTAATCACACAAAAGGGGTCTAATTTAATTTAGTCCCTTTAATTTATGAATGCGTAAAAATACAATTAATCAATTAAATACATGAGATTTAATAATCAATTTTCACCATACTCACAACACACAACCCCAGAAAACCATACAAATAAATGACCCACATACCAAACCAATGGGGAAACTGGTGGATGACTGACGATGCTCACTTCAGCATGACTAAGGTAAAATGTAGGGTCTTATGACTACCTAATCCAATTCCTTAGTACCAATGAGGTACACTCAAACCTATAAAACTAGGTGGAGATGAACCTTGTACCTATGTGAACCTGTACCTGCAATCTCCTGCAACAATGAACCACACATGCATACATATATAATGAATTAAAGTGTTAGCCCAAGATTAATAACACAAATCAGAAGAAAAATTAATCTTACATAAGAATTGATGCAAAATCAACATTTACAGGTACACACATTAAGCATAATACTTGACTACAACATCACAACATGGTAAATCAACCATCCAATAAGGCCACTTAAAAATTCAACCAAGGTCAAACCAGTTTAAAAAACAATCTGATTAGGGCAAGGGTACTACAACCCCTCTTAGTGTTATTGGATTCCAATAATAGGTATGTGCTTTGGCTAGATTCTTATGACTCATTGAAACCATCTAGTAGCTCAAGCTTGAAACTCATTTTATAATTTATCCCATGGCCTCAAGGTTTTAAGTGATCCATCCGAGATCCTTTTGAGTATAATATAAATATATTTTATCTTGTCAATTATGTTTATAATTATTAATCCAAAGCCCTCACTAAAATATTATCTTGAGTTATTAATCTTAATTAACCTTCCAAAATCCCCACCCCTGATTTCTTGCATAGTAGGGACATACTCCATCCATAGATTGCCTGCATACAAAGCTTCCAAATTTTGACTTAAATTTTGTTAATTCCATACACATATATATTTCTCTTTTCTTATCCATATAAGAGATCACTTTTGTTTACTTCATTAATATAATGCCTCTTTTGGAGAAGACCCAAATATACTACTCTTGCTTCTCCTATAACATTGATTATGTCACACATATCTCACTGTTTCTAAAGAACTAATAACTAAGAATCATAGAGTTATTCATGAAAAACCAAATAGGAGCCATCCTATAATAACTTCCCATGGTTCTCATATTCCTACAATGGAGTTTTCTTGAATATAGAATGAGTATAATCCTATTGTTCTTAACGGTTGATATATTTTTGGCCCCAAAATTCTTTAGGATTAGAAAATTGGCCAATAACACAATTTCACGCTTCTTCATTTAAGGTCATGACTAGGATAATTGTTACTAGGAGACATAACTCATATTATACTTTATTATCTAGCTTACAAAAACCAGAAGTCTCCTAAAATCATCAACAAGGTATGTTACACTTCAACCATTATTCTATCTATATTCCTCCATTCAATATAGAATCACTTATATTAAGAGTTTCATTTTCCATAGTCTCAAACATTATGAACATTCATTGTGCAGTAATCACTTATTAGGTCTATCAAAGGTCTCTTTATGGCTATAATATTGAAAACCCTTAGATGATACATGGAGTGAATTAAGACATTCCAAATAACTATCTCAAAAGAGATCAACAATAACTATAATAAATATCCATTCCAACAATAATGATTAAAATTTATTTCACTCAATAATAAGATATAAAATATGTCATTTTGAACAATGAAGTGTAAAAATGTTTCCCTTTCAACAATGAAAAATTGTTTCAATTTCAACAATAAGATATAAAAAGGTAACAATTCAAATTTGCAAGGCGACTTCATCTTGACATATTACTACTAGATCCAGGTCCATAGTTTCATCCCATATTCCAATCTTAAGTTATAATCAATTCTTTGTCACTTTTGTACTACCTAATTCAATCAATTCCTTTCCATTTCAAATAGGAAGAGAGGATTAGATTATCATTCCCATTTCACTTAGAATTTTATCTTCTATCTTTGAAGATAGAATATAGTGTATTTTCGTCTCCTCTTCCAATGTAATTTGGTGAAAATTTTTTGAAGGGAAATCCGTAGTGAAACTCTCATCTCTCCTTGGAGGGAAAGGGTAGATTTCCTCTTGATCTCTCATTTACACATTCTTCACTTGCTAATATACATTGGCCCCATTATAGGTATGATACGATAAAAAGGACAAGCATATTATTGTGATAAAATAGCCCCCAAGAGAGGACAAATCAAAATATAATGAACACAAAATACAAAGAACGAGTTGGCTTCGCCTAACTTTGGAGTCAATATGCTTTTTATGATACCTCATGTATGTCATATATATGTGCATAGTGTTAGTTTGATGATGATGATATGATGTAATAGGTTGATTGATCACTTGGTTTTTGTTGTCATTGATGGCAACCATGTTTTGTGAGCAATATAATTCATTTATTCCAACTGATAAAGCGTAACAATAGTAGAGTCAGTTAAATAGTGAATCAATAAATAGAGCCAGTGCTATCTTCAAGTGACAAGTATGAAAGATCACTGAAGAGTTTAGTATTGCAGCTTGGAATGTATGTTCATAATATCAGAAGGAATCTATGATCAGAACCGTATTAGCATATTTGATTGAATGAGCGAGTTATGTTGTACTGAGCAGTCAGTCGAGAAGAACAGTTAACGGGTAGAGGAGAGTTACTTAGATCGGTAAACCGATAGATATAATGTTATATTTTTGAGTTATGAATTATGTGGCTAACATAAGAAAAGCGTAATGAAAAAATATTGAATAGGTTCAATGTACCTAGGAAATTGTTCTAAGGGTTTTAGTCGGCTTAGCAGAGTTGCTTATAAAAGGGTGAATATTGTGTGATGATGTATCAGATATGAGATCTATAGTGTCAATTTTATTGTGCAGTGAAAGGTGAAGCTCCGTATTGATGTCTAATCAATGTTAGAAGTAGAACTCAAGTGGATCTAATCAAGAACAAAGGTGTTATATGCAGAGGGTTAAACTTGTTGTTCCCTAACAGTTGTAGCAAGATAAAATCCTCTAACAAGGTCACTCCTAATAGGGTGCGGTAGGATCCTCACAAGTCCGAAGGTTTATATCCTTTAATAGGGTGACACATTAGCTTGCATTTTGAAATCACATAGATAGGTAGCTCCTAATAGGGCTAGTCCTAATAGCCTTTATTGTAATAGCTCTAAACTAGGATAACATGTAGTACCCCTTCTCGATCGAACTTATTAGACTGATTTTATGTTGCAGTTTTCTATTCAGTTGACACTTTATTGCTCGATATTTTGCAGATGTATTGGATATTATTCCTATTTATCTGGATGTTAGATGCATGAGTTAATTTCAGTATTTCAGTACTAGTGATTTCTAGTATTTCATGGATTATTGCTTTGTACTGACATCTTACTTTATCTAGGTGATTTGTCATATTTATGTTGCGTGTTTGCAATTGTATTTGATGCGAGTGAATTCATAAAGCTGGTTCCCACTTTTGCCAATGAAAGAATTTGGCGAAAGTGGGAATTACGGATTTGACAATGTTCGAGCGAAACACAAATGTTCGCTCGGACTACCCCTGGGAGTCCGAGCGAACCAAACTGTTCAATTGGGTTTGATCGAACATCGGGCGGGTTTTGGGTTCGAGCAAACCCATTAAAATATCAATATTTAATGGGTTCGCTCGAACCCCCCCATTCGCTCGAACCCTTTACAGTTAGGGTTTTTTTAAAATTTTTATAAATATCGAAAATGACAGTTAAAAGGTCATTATTAAATTTGACTTTTTCTGTCTGGTGGGGGTTGGATCGAACCAGTCGTCAGCATCACGTCATCGAGCCTTGTCTGCAGTAGTTAGCATCTTTCCTATTTCATTTTTTGACCTTTGTTATATCAGGTGCACAAAATAACCCTTCGTTTGGTTTAATAATGTCTTTTTTTATTAAATTTGTAAATAATTTATTTGTTAATTTAATTTTTTAATTAAATAATTATATATAGTTATTGGTTTTCAACATTTTAGAAAAATGTTTGATAATTTATTGTTTTTCATTATTTTAGAAAAATGTTTGATAATTTAATGTTTTGATTGAAATGTGTAAATTTGTTTTTAAAATTACATAATTGTATAGATGTATATTTTTTTCAACATTTTAAAAAAATTGTTATGAAAAACATAGAAAACTACCCTGTAGTAAATCAAAACTTAGAAAAACATTAGCAAAAAAAGAAAAACGTTAAAAAAATTAATTTAAATAAACATTAGAAAATTTAGATACCAAATTTAAACAAATTAGACAAAATAAATTTCCTCTACAATGTGACCCATTTTCACATCCTATTACACACACAACATGACCCCTTAAGACCACATATGACACTATACGTTCCCTTAGGAGGTCATAGAGGATCACATATAATATAATAGTGTACATGTATGACATTCCCTTTAGGATCACATCTAGTGTCCTAAGGGGTCATACGTGGTTCTAAGGGGTCACACATGTTATAACACATGCGGGACCCCTTAGAATCGCATATGACCCCTTATAAAATTGTAGGGTGAATGACATACCCCTTAGTCCATCAAATAGTGTCTTAACACATGCGTGACCCATTAGAATCGCATATGACCCTTTATAAAATCAATCCTAGTGTGAACGACATATCCCAAAACCCATCACATAGCGTCTTAAGGGGTCGTATGTGGTCCTAATGGGTCACGCATGCATTAACACATGCGTGACCCCTTAGTAGGTCACATAGGACCCCTTATAACATCCTACTATACATATGACATTCCCCTTAGGATCACATAGTGTCATAAGGGGTCATATGTGGTTCTGAGGGGTCATGCATTTGTTATAACATATGCATGACCCCTTAGAACTGCATATGACCCCTTATAAAATCCTAGTGTGAACGACATACCCCTTAGTCCATCACATAGTGTCTTAAGGGGTCGTATGTTGTCCTAAGGGGTCACGCATGCATTAACACATGTGTGACCCCTTAGTAGGTCACATATGACCCCTTATAACATCCTACTATACATATGACATTCCCCTTAGGATCATATAGTGTCCTAAGGGGTTATATGTGGTTAGATCCACATATGACCCCTTATAA
This sequence comes from Cryptomeria japonica, assembly GCF_030272615.1. NCBI lineage: Eukaryota > Viridiplantae > Streptophyta > Pinopsida > Cupressales > Cupressaceae > Cryptomeria > Cryptomeria japonica. The sequence continues at coordinate 225,272,116 of NC_081407.1, read as the reverse complement.
AATCCTAGTGTGAACGACATACCCTTTAGTTCATCACATAGCGTCTTAAGGGTCGTATGTGGTCCTAGGGGCCACACATGCATTGACACATACGTGACCCCTTAGTAGGTCACATATGACCCCTAATAACATCCTACTGTACATATGACATTTCCTATGTGTCCTAAGGGGTTGAATATGTGGTCCTAAGGGCTCACGCATGCATTAATACATGCGTGACCCCTTATAGAATCCTAGTGTGAATGACATACCCCTTAGTCCATCACATACTATCTTAAGGGGTCGTATGTGGTCCTAAGGGGTCAACATGCATTAACATATGCGTGACCCCTTATAACATCCTACTGTACATATGACATTCCCCTTAGGATCATATAGTGTCCTAAGGGGTCATATGTGGTTAGACCCACATATGACCCCTTATAAAATGACATTCCATCACTCATCTCAGATTTTGATAACTTCTTTCTCTCTTCTGTGCAACGCAATAAATAATAACTAACACCTTCTATATTTCCATCTTCTTCTATGACTGCAAAAATATCTCCTGCAATTTGACACAAGTTAAATAAATTCTAAGTTATATGTCATTTTTAAGGAAATGTTTACATGTGTACGTCATGTACATACATAACCTTTTTAATCAATCCTGAAATATGATCGTAATCACCAGAAATCAAAGGAATGTCTTCAAAGTTTTCATCCTCATTTGAATCCTCGTATGTGTCAGAAACATCTAGTGGCACCATTTTCCATTCACTAACATATCCAAGCTCTTGGTTCTTGCAATCAACATAGTTTTCGAAAATGCATTCAGAACAAAAACATGAAGAATCTCTAATGTATAATGTCCATGGGCGATTATCTGTACTCATGACACAATGCAAAGATCTTGTCCTCTCCACACTCTTGCATCCATGCGTTGATTTTCTATCCACATCTGTAAAATGTACATGTGTACAAGAATGTACATTTAGATCAAGTTGTTAAATTAAAAAAAATTAAATAAAATACTAAAAGAGAACACGTGCCGGTTATCTCCCAAAACACTCTATATGGAATGGGCTTATATGTTCTTGATGATGATTCCCCAGGATAATTAGGTTGCTCAAAGTGTTTCTTACACCATTCAACAACATCATGTGCATTTTCTATACGTTCTCCTGTGTACTTTATTTGATTCTTTCTTAGAGCACGTTTGATACAAGCTCTTGCACCATCATGTTCACCCTTTCCATGACCACTCTCAAAAAAACTCCAAACATGTGGTATTTTGTCATTTCGATGATATCTACATAGTGCATAAAATGGCCTCGAATATTTGAATTGTGCCGCACATCCATCAAACCAAACAAAATGTTTAACTATTGTTATGCCTCTATCTTTCAAATATTCAAAAAACTTCTTAAAGCAATGTTGTACAAAAAGTGTGTCATGCTCCTTATCATCACTGATATAGAAGTGGTACTCTTTCTTAATGAAATGATTTTCAAATGTACTATCAACACCATCTAAATTCATCTATGCATGTTGATAACACACATGCATGAAAATAGTGATTTGCTTTGAAAAATAATACTCTGATTGAATCTCTTTTTGATGCACAAAAGAGTAATTCTCTGCGAAGTCAACTACAGATAAAATAGTTCCAAGTGGGAAAGTGTCTCTTAATATTTTAAATTGTTCTACTTGCCACTTGGCAAAAAAACCATGGCATATGTATGGTTTTATCAACTTACGAAAATTTTCCATAAATGTTCCAATAGGTATTTCCTCTTCTACATAATCTAGTCTTGTAGATTCCTTTCCAAATTTTGTTTCAATTTTTTTGTACTTATAACTCTTGCAATTTACCATCTTCCTCATGTTAGTATCTTCATTTCTCAAAGGTAATTTAGCCAAGTCCTCGCATGTTCCACAAATTCCTCTTATGCAATTTATTTGACCGGTTGCATTATCATCTGATTTATCACATAAGATGGATGCTATGAATTGACTTGTTCATTTAGGAGGAGCATTTTCATAACCATCATTATCTTCTCTAATCTTTCGAAACACCTAATAGTACAAGTCAAATTCGATGTGATAACGACAACAAGTTTCAAAAACTTTGTTTAACTTCACATAATATGGCCTTAACCGTTCAAACATGGTTTGCCCAATCTTTATATGAGGGTTTGTTTTAGTAAACAATACATACAATTCATGTTTTGTTGTGTCTATCCAATGTTTTACATGGAGATTATAACGATCAGGACCAATCCTTTGCTTGATAACATCTCTACTATTTGATGAAGGGCGAGTATTATCATTCCAAAAACTTGTCACAAAGTTCCTAACAACATCTTCAATTCTATCAAAACGAGGAGCTCTACACATAATTGCCCAATTCCCTTCTGAGGTAGTATCATCCAAAATCTTTCTCCTTTTAACATATCTAGATATTGTCCTTCTACTAAAACCAAACTTAGATGACAGTGAAGAGATTTGTCTTTCTTGAGGCAATCTTTCATTTACTAAAGATGTCAACATCACTCTTCTTGAAATGGTCTTATCCAGTTTTCGAGATTTTTTACCAATGTTCACCAAACCTTTCTTAACATTATCAACAATAGATTTTTGTAGCTGAGAAGATTTCCTCTTTTGATTTGTTGTATCTATACCCAACAATTTCATTGGATCTATTAAGTCTTTATGAGTAAGTACAATTGATAACAATTGAGCTTTTTCTAGTGTAGTATCAAGATTGTTGAAATGCGACATTATTTCTTTTGCACTTTTATTCATTGACCTCCCTTTAGTATGTCTAGGTTCTTCACTGAGACATTTCAACTCATCCACATCCATTTCAAGTAAATGATCTAAATTTTTATAAGAAATATTTCTCTTCACCTGTTTAGCTAGATCCACAATATGCTCATCCATATCAGTGGTAGGAGGTAAGGAGCCTGACCCCTCTCCTTCAAAGGTCTCCATTGGTTCAACTTGGACAATCTCCTCCCAATGTTCATCAACTATATTGTGTTCTTCAACAGGTTCATTTTCCCGTTCTGCACATAATTTAAGAGTTTGTGTAAGGTTCTTGAATTAATCAGAGATTATTCAATTAGGATTAAGAATAGGGGTGAATTTGGCTTAAAGCTTTACATGTTAAAATTAGCCCATTCAATTTGGTTTATTAAATTTAAATACTTTTAGGACCTTATTGTTATAACTCTAATTAAATTACCTGTTTAGGTTTAAAGTTCAATTTGTTCTCAGGTTAGGATTAAAGTTCAATCTCTAATTTTGAGCACTAATTTAACACATAAAATAAAATTTTGATAAATTAGAAATTCCAATTTTGAAAATTAAAAGTACAAATATTTTGATGAATGCATACGATAACTTAGGTGACCTCATATTAATTTGTTATGGACCATAATGTAAGTGGACTATAATTTGTCACATGTGTGTATATTTAAGACCTATTATTGCATAATAGACCTCCTAATCTGAAATGTTTTTGCATGTACGTGAAGTTGAATATAAATAGTTCACCTAAATTATTCAACATGTTTAATAGGTTATAAATTTATGTCACATTTAAGAACTATAATCAATGTAATAGTCCTAATAGGCCTTATTATTAAAATCAATATGACCACATTTGAAAAAACATTTCACAAAATTAATATACTTAACTACCCTTAAGACAAATATATTATGTGATATTAAAGGACCTATCACATGAAATTACTTGTACATGTAGATTAAATATTCAATATATATAATTTAGAACCTAAAAATTATGACATAATAGGTCATGTATTATCTCAAATTAATTATGTTTTCCAATTAAAACAAAATTATTTTTAATCCTATTAAAAATATTAGATAAAAAATATTGAATTCTAATTAATTGATACATAATACATATTAAATTAAATAGAAATAAAATTAAAAATACATACTTGCATCATGATATCTCTGTCTTCTTTGTTCTCGATATCTTTCTTCCGTTTTGGGAGAATAATTCCTTGAAGTCTTATTTTGCCTTCTCTTCTTGTTCCCCATGCTTTTACAAAAAACCTTCAAATTATTTGCCTTCAAAATAATTTTCAAATATCTTCTCTCATCCAAAAATGCGAATTATTTTAATCATTTGAGTGATAAAAAGAGAAAAAAAATTATGGACATTTATACGATTCCAAAAATGAAAAAAAAAACAAAAAATGCGTCGGCCCGAGTTTGAACGAAAGCCGACAGTTAAAAATTGTTGGGTTCGCTCGAACATGGTAGTTACAAAAATGTGCGTGCCAAAATCTAGCTCGCCGGTTCGAGCGAATGGGGGTTCGCTCGAACCCCTTTTGGTTCGAGCGAACCCAATCCGATCGAACACGTGTTCGATCGAAACCCCAAAATTAGAAGTTTCTCCCAAAAAATTTTAGAGTTCTGAAGAATTAATGACTTCGGAACTCTTGTTCAATACACGAATGAAATAATCTTGATAACCCAAAAATATTAGATGGTAGTACTCGAAGCAATCTTTCCAACGAATATAATTTTGTTATATTTTGAATTTATTATGTTCTTGATTTTTTAATTTTATTAAAAATTGGTTTTTCACCGAACATGAACTTCTCTGTTCAACGCATTGGGAAAAATAAGAAACCAATTCAAAAAAATTCTGAAAAATATCTATGCCCTTGGTATTGATGTCTTCTTTCTAACAAAAAAAATAAAATTGAATTTCGATTTATATAGAACAAGTTATGTGTTCAAACGTAAACCTATGTTTGAATTATGACTAGTCGGACTTCAAAACTTTATAAAATGAAAAATATTGAACATATCACTATAAAACCAAATGCAAGCCCTGGATATTGATGTTACAAACCAAAATTCGAAAGAATTGAGTTTTTATCATTTATAGAAAAAAAGTTATGCGTTTTGGGAGGCACATCACTCTTAAAAAATGTAGTTTGTTGTAAAAAACTACTTTTCGAGGGAGATGGAAATTTTTTTAAAAAATCTTTCAAAAAAATTTGAAAAAAATGTATATAGAATCTACAAACAAAATGCTAGAAATCACTAATTTACATCATCTTCAAATTTTTAACAGTTTAAAAGTTATAGTTCTCAGAAGTTGAAGATTATTTTAAAAATGTACATCTCAGTGTCAAAAGTGGCAAAAAAGTGGGAACCATTATTGTGAGTTCACCCATGCAAGGGGATGATTTTCCTTCACTCATTTCAATGAGATAGGGAACGTCGCGATTCTCCTTCATCGGTGTGCGTGCTATGTATTCTATATTTATATGCATGCATGTGTGGTTCAATGATGTAGGATATTGTAGGTACAAGTACCGGGTAGGTACGGGGTATCGTCTCCACCTGGCTTCATAGGTCTGAGCGTGCCTTATATGTCCGATGGGAGTGGAGGAGATAGCTGTTGACCCTAGTCCTTACCCTCAGTCTACTCTTGTGAGTGTCGTCAGTCGGTCGTCCATCCCTTTGGTTTGAATTTCGAGTCTTTTTGTTTTTCCTCGATTTGCATGCCATAGTGGTTCGGTTATTTATTTCAGTTTTAGTTGTCATTCTTTGTTGGTATAAGCAATTTATTCATTATTATGCCTTCATGCCTTGAACCAAGCTTAATTGATTAATTTATTAGATTTAAAGCTATAGTTGTTTATTTTGGAAAACCAATCATGTCTAAATCCAATGGAAGAAGTAAAATAAATAAAGTTAATTGCTTTTAATAAATACAAATAAAGCTAGAACTTATTGTTTTCCATCTTAGTTGAAAAGTTGATTTAATTGCTTATATGAGAAAAGTAATTTTCAAAAAAAAAGGAATTTCCATTTATTTTAGAGGAATATGAAAAAGAAAAAAAAAAAAAAAGTCAATTGTTTATTTTAATGTTTTTAAATAGAAAAATATTTCAACCTAGAAAATTAGGTTAAAAGATTGTTTTTTACTATTTTTACCTGGGCGAAGATTTTTTGAGGATATGCTTGTTTGGAGGAGAAAAACAAATTCTGGAAAAAAAAAAAATTTCTTGAAAGGAGGATTTGGGTTTTTGAATTAGCTTGGAATTCTGCTGAAGCACAACAACATCTTCTTGGGAACTCTAGAGGTTGGTTGAATCCTTCTTGTCTATTTTTAAAAATCCATGCTTTCTTCCAATTCTCTGTTATTGTTTATAGCTTGGTTTATGAGTTTTGGGTGTTGAGCCTTTGCTTGCCATGAGATTGTTGAAGAAGAATTCCATCAATTTTGTTACCAAATTTCAAACTCAAACTCTCTCCAAGTAATTTCATTAATTAATTTATGTTCTTCATTTTTGCTTGTGCAAGAAATTCATGGCTTTTGGCTGTTTGTAGTTGGAATTATTGTTTTGGGTTTTAGTAGTGTCATGCTAGCAAAATTTTGCCAAGCATTTACAAAATAGTTCTTCCTGGTAATTTTGAGTTTAAAAATAATAATTTTGAGTTAAATCTCTCTTGTCCATTCTTGGTTAGAGCAAAGAAATTCAATTGGGGATTAGAGATCAAGTTTATTCCCATTCAATTTAATTTTATGAATGAACTGGGCTGTTTTGGGTGAATTTTTCTTGCCTCTGTTTTGTCTCAGAAGTTTTATTGCTGGTAAAATTGTTATTACCAGTGACTTTTATAATAGATCTTTTTGTTGAATGTTTGTTTAAAAATAAAGAATTGGCTGGGGAATTATGTGTTATTTTGTTTCTAACAGAGATTTCATCTCTTATCTCTGTTTGATTTTTTTTCTTAGTCTCAGACGTTTGTATCTAAAACAGAATTTATTGTTATTAAAACCAAAAAAAAAAAATTATTTGAAACAACAAAAAAAAAATGTTTTAGTTTGGGATTGGGGGCGGTGGCGGGGAGCTGGGCTCTACCTAGCCCACGCACCCCCTCTCCCTACAGCTTGCGCTGCTTCCCCAGCTTGGGGTTAGCAGCAGCGCTGCTTCCCCAAGTCTAGGGATAGCAGCACTTGCTGCCGTGGGTGCTTTGGGCCCCACGTAGGTTTTTGTAAATTTTTTTATATTTTTTTTTTAGTTTAAAAAAAAAATAATGTTATAATAATAGTTAGTTGTAAAATAAAATCAATAAATTTTTTTTTTAATAATAAATAATAATATATTGTTATTTAAACAGTAATAATAATATTGTTATTATTTAATATTAAATAATAATATTAAGTTAATTGATAGTTATAAGACATTAAGGTTTATTAATAATTCTTTTACTTAGTGACTAAATTTATTTTTGTTGCATTTTGGAAAATGTATAAATGATATGGAAGTGATTATTAATTTTTGGAATTATTTTATATTAGCCTATATATATATCTGTTTGATATGATTTAAATGTTGACTTGGTTATAGTCGAATTGGGTAAATTGTAATTTTATCATCATCAACTGGTTGGAGGTTTAGAATCGTAAATGTCGTTCCAATTCAACCTTATTAGACATGTGACTTCATCATTTCTTTATGTTAAATAGATGCGAGTTCTTTAATTCCACAAATCCTTATTGCGAGCATTTTATGTTGTTGACTGCTTAAAAGAAAGATTGCTTGTGTAGGATCTTGTGTTTTATTAATTGCAGTCTAGTTGTTTAAATGTCGTTGCATTATGGTTAAGATTGTCATTATGTCGTTCATGTTACCCTTGGTCAGGTGTCGATGTTTAAACCTTGAGGAGGTGAGCCATCATGTGTTATGTCCCTAATGGCCAACCCTGGGTTTGTGATTGTGAGTCCTTCACCTGTGTTATGTCTGGATTATTTATGGTTGTCAGCCCCACCATAGAGTTCTCATAGAGAGTCTTATCTAGTTAGTGTCCTAGTAGAGAGAGTGGCTTTCGGGCGGGGGCCGCACCCGAAGTGGATGGCAGGATAACCCCTCGAAAGTCAGCTATTAAGTGATAACCGAATAATTTGATTAGGGGTTGGGTAGTTATTAATTTAATTAAGACAATATACCCCATACACGGTTGAGTGCTTGTATAGGCTCAAGGTGTTTGGGAAGGCCTGGAATGGCAAACCTACCACCTTGTCCTCATGAAAGGATGGTAGGGTCCGCATGATGCTTAGGTGGAGCCGGGGGTTCGGGAGAGGTTACCAGGATAACCCAAGATGGGGGCTGGGACCTATGGAGACCTACCTAGGGTAACCATATTAAGCCATGTGATGACACTCTCTCTCTAGGGTCGCTAGTGTTTGTGAGGTGAGTCACTTGTGTACTGTGGAGTCATGTGAACTGTTGTACTTATCTTGCTTGCTTGAGGGTCTACTGCTATCTCCTAGCACGGTGGGGTGGTTCCATTAAGGGATCACATGGTCGGGTGGTAGTGCCACTTCCCATTGGATATCTTGTTCCTACCTTCTTGCGAGGATTGGCTTCGCCAGTGTATCTTGGTTCTTGCTTCGTGTGGCAACTCATGTTCTTGATATTGTACCGTTGAGGCCCGTGTGGTCATTGTATCAGCAACTTTGTAACCTTTGTATCTTATTGTTCTATGGGAGCCATCTAATTTATGATATGTTGTAATTTAAGTTCATGGGATATATGTTGTTTCTATCATCTCTCATCTTATGTATAAATGAATCATTAGAAGTATATATGTTGTAATTCTTTAAATCTATCTTTTGGAGATCAATTTATAAATTTGAGTTATTTAATCGTAATTGGCTTTCCCTATTTTAGATGGATAATTGGTTTAATATTGTGTTGTAGTTTTCTTTAGAAGTAATCTTCATTGGTAACCCTTTAGGATGTCAATGATAGTCTTCTGCTTATGTTTTTATTTGTGCAAGTTATGATTAATTCTCTTAATCTAAAAAAAAAAAAAAATTATTTCTCCCTTTAGTTGCCTTGTAGTGTTGCAATCCTTTAGGGTTCTTGGCGGGGCATTACATTTGGTATCAGAGCCCATGTTTCAACATTGGGTACTCTGGGATTGTAGTGAGCCCATTCAGTTTGACCTTGTGTGTAGATCTTAGTGTTTGGATTTCCCTTGCTTTATCCTTGTCATTGATCTTAACCGTTTTCTCTTTTGTAGTTTTGATCATGGTCAGGAAAGCTAAGGGAGTTGGCCATGTTGGTGGCCGCAATAGAGGTAGAGATGGGGGATGGGGTCGAGGTTCAGACCACCATAGTCCTTCACCACCACCCGCTCATGTGAGTGTGGAGAAGGATCAGTCAGTGCTTCAGGAATTACCGCATGTAGAAGAGCAGGTTCCCGAAAGGGAAGAGCTGAGGCAGATGTTTCAGGAGGTTCTAGCTAGGCTAGGCCCCAGGCCTGAAGGGGAGCAGCCCATCCATACTCAGGTTGGGGAGTCGCATCAACACGTTTTAGAGGAGAGAGAGAGAGAGAGAGAGAGAGAGAGAGGTCTCCTAGGAGGAGAGAGGTTCCAGTTGGCCATGATTCAGCTCCCTTGAGTCACATCAAGGATCTTTTGAGGACCAACCCTCCCTTCTTCGATGATCGAGGCACAGGTCTCGAGGCAGAGACTTGGTTGATTAGTTTGGATAGGTGTTTTTCTATGTTCCCATATAGTAGCAACACCCGAGCGAGATGTGCGATCATGCATCTTGATAATTTTGCTTCAATATGGTGGAAGTTAGAGGAGGAGAAGATTGGTCTGAGTATCAACACTGTTTCTTGGGAGATTTTCTTAGAGAGATTCAGAGCACGGTTTCTCTCACCGCAGTGGAGACAGACTCGGGCAGATGAGTTCTATGCATTGCGACAGTTTGGTATGTTAGTTGACCAGTTTGAGCATAGATTCTATGAGCTAAAACAGTATGCCAGGATTGGCAACGATAAGGCTATGCTCGTACAACATTTCCTGAGAGGTCTTAATAACCGCATTAGTGGAGGGGTTAGAGTTTTTGAGCCAGTTTCAGTGGAGGTAGCGGTGGCAAAATCCAGATTGGTTGAGCAGAACCTCATCCGTGCGCATGGTGGACAGTCAGGAGTTCAGATAGGGAGTGTTCGTTTCAATGGGAACAGAGCTCATGGGAAGCAGTCCCAGTCAGCGGCACCATTCAGGACTCCTCAGGCACCTACTAAGGGTGGACAGCAGCAGTAGCCGCAACAGCAACCGCAGCAGCAGAAACCAAATCAGTCTCAGGGCCAGCAAGGTGGCAACCCTCATCATAAGAGGAACAGGAACTGGCGGAGGAGCAAACAGGGTTTTCCAGGACAGTCTTCTCAGAGTGCACCACAGGGCCCTAGCAGGGGAAGTTTTCAGCAGTCCAGTGGGTCGACTGGAGGTAGAGGACCAGGTAGAGGAGCTTGCTACTCTTGTGGGCAGTATGGTCATATAGCCACGTAGTGTCCTCAGCGTTCCCACCAGACGGGGAGCCAGAGACCAGCTGCATCAGAGCCTACAGTAGGGGATGCTGGTAGATCCCATAGAGTGTTTGCAGCGGTTGATGACCGCCAGGCTGAGCATCAGGGGACAGTTATTGAGGCCGCAGGTGTGTTGTGTGGAATCCCTATCTCAGTGCTTTTTGATTCTGGTGCATCGGATTCTTTTATTTCTTCATCCATTGTGGAGCGGTGTGGACTCGCGTCTGCTAAGCAGGTGGATAGGTGGCAAGTAGAGTTGGCTACCAGGTTGCGCGTGTTCGTAGATGCCTTTGTTCCTAGTTGTGAGTTGGATCTAGGTCCCTTTGTGACTTCTGTTGACCTTCGAGTCATTCCTTTGGGATCCTATGGAGTAGTGTTGGGGATGGATTGGTTATCATCTCACAGTGCTCATGTGGACTGTCGTCAGAAGACAGTAGAGTGTTTAGATGACCATGGCAGGAAAGTGGGGATTGTTGGAGTTCAGAGATCGATATCCTTACGTATGATTTTCGCTATGCAACTTAAGCGGTGTATGCGTAGAGGATGTCAGCTTTTTGCAGTGACTCTTGAGGATATGGATGAGGGAGAGAGTCGAGAAATCACTCTTGATGGTCACCCTATTCTTCGAGAGTTTGCTGATGTGTTTCCGTTGGAGATTCCTGGTATGCCTCCAAAGCGAGACATAGACTTTTGCATTGACTTGGTTCCTAGTGCAGAACCTATTTCGAGAGCTCCATATCAGATGACTACTCAGGAGTTGAGTGAGTTGAAGTTGCAGATGGAGGAATTGTTCACCAAAGGATTCATTTGTCCTAGTGTCTCTCCTTGGGGTGCGCCTGCTATCTTTGTAAAGAAGAAAGATGGTTCTCTTCGGTTATACATTGATTACTGATAGCTGAATAAGGTAACCATCCGGAATCGATATCCATTGCCTCGTATTGATGATCTTTTTGATCAGGTGAAGGGAGCCAAGGTGTTCTCTAAGATTGATCTGAAATCTAGGTACCATCAGTTGCGTATTCATGATGCAGACATTCATAAGACAACATTTCACACTCGTTATGGTCACTATGAGTTCACAGTAGTGCCATTTGGGTTGACAAATGCGCCTTCAGTTTTCATGTGCCTCATGAATGGGGTTTTTCATGCATACCTAGACCATTTTGTTCTTGTGTTCTTGGATGATATATTGATTTATTCTAGATCTATGAAAGAGCATGAGGGTCACCTGTGACAAGTTTTGCAATGCTTGAGGGAGAATCAGCTTTATGCCAATTTGGCGAAGTGTGATTTCTTCCAAACTGAGGTAAACTATCTTGGTCATGTGGTTTCAGGAGAGGGTGTATCTGTGGATCCTTCAAAGATCCAAGCCATAGTGGATTGGCCAGCGCCAACCAATGTTTCAGAGGTTCGGAGCTTTATGGGTTTGGCCGGATATTACCGTCGCTTTGTTAAGGATTTTTCCCGAATAGGTCACCCGATTACTTCTCTTTAGAGGAAAGGGAAGAAGTTTGTTTGGTCAGAGCAGTGTGAGTCAGCGTTTTGTGCCTTGAAAGAACTCCTTGTCAATGCTCCGATTTTGGCAGTCCCTGATCCATCCAGAGAGTTCATGGTATGCATAGATGCCTCTTTAGAAGGTATAGGTGCGGTGCTTATGCAGGATGGACGTGTGGTTGCCTATGAGTCTCGCAAACTCAAGGACCAGGAGTTGAACTATCCAGTTCATGATTTGGAGTTGGCAACTATAGTGCATGCGTTGGTTAGGTGGTGTCACTTTCTGCTAGGGCATCAGTTTGAGCTGCATAGTGATCACCGCAGTTTGCAGTATATCTTCACGCAGCCGAACTTGAATGCTCGACAGTGAAGGTGGATGGAATTCCTTTGCGAGTATGATTTTGAGGTTCGATATATTCAGGGGAAGGAGAATGTAGTGGCTGATGCTTTGAGTCGTAGGCAGTATGAAGTTTCAGCATTGTCCCTTGGAGTGGACTTGAGGCAGAGAATTCTTGGAGTTCTTCCTCAGGACTCTTGGTATCAGGATGTTAGAGCCATGTTGGAGTCCAGGAGGCCTTTAGAGGGTAGATTTTTTGGGTTTAGTCTTGAGGCGGATGGCCTTCTACGTCATCTTGGCCGGATCTATGTACCTCCTTTGGAGGGTCTTCGCACTTTGATCATGACTGAGGCCCATCGTGCACCTTATTCGGCACATCCAGGTGTCAAGAAGATGCATGCAGATCTTAGACAGATTTATCATTGGGCTGGCATGAAACGTGACATTGCCAATTTTGTGTCGAAGTGTTTGGAATGTCAGTGAGTGAAGGCGGAGCATCAGCACCCGGCAGGGCTTTTATAGCCTAATTTAGTACCGGATTGGAAATGGGACATCATTTCCATGGATTTCATTGTTGGGTTGCCTATTTCTTCACGTCGTCATGATGCCATCATGGTCATTGTTGACAGGTTGACGAAGGTTGCTCATTTTGTTCCCATCCGAGCTTCCTATACAGCAGCAGTGGTGTCTCGTGTCTTCTTGGAAGATGTGGTGAGATTGCATGGGATTCTGAGGCAGATAATCTCTGATAGAGATCCAGTCTTTACCTCAGCATTGTGGACCTCACTTCAGCATGCTTTGGGAACTCAATTGAACTTCAGTTCAGCTTATCACCCAGAGACAGATGGTTAGACTGAGCGTGTGAATCAGGTTGTAGAGGACATGCTTCGCATGTATTTTATGGATCAGCAGTCGCGTTGGGAGGATTATATTTATCTAGTGGAGTTTGCTTATAACAATGGATTTCATAGCTCCATAGGTATGTCCCCCTTTCAAGCATTGTATGGTCGTCCTTGCCATACTCCGTTGAGTTGGGATCGGTTAGAGGACAGGGTGCTTATAGGCCCGGATATTCTTTGAGAGATGGAGCAGCAGGTAGAGCGGACTCGTGAGCATTTGGTAGCTGCACAGGATAGGTAGAAGAAGTATGCAGATGCTCACAGGGTAGATCGTCAGTTTTCTGTTGGTGACCATGTTTTCTTGAGAGTGCGTCCGCGGAAGAGTCTGATCTATTATGGAAAGGGTTCTAAGTTGGCGCCTCATTTTCTTGGCCCGTTTGAGATCCTTGAGAGGATAGGACCTATTGCCTACCATCTTGCCTTGCCACCGAGTCTAGCCCACATCCATGATGTCTTTCATGTTTCAGTTCTTCGACCTTATCACCCCGATGTGACTCATGTTCTTGATTGGAACGCTTTGCAAGTTGAGGACGGGTAGCTTTCCATGGAGCCCGTGCGCATTCTTCAGTGTTGGGATTTGACCCTCAGGGGTCGCACCATCAACCAGGTAAGGGTCCTATGGGACCCAAATGATGAGACCTCGGCGACATGGGAGGATGCAGCGAAGATGAGAGAGCTCTATTCTTATCTATTTTAGGCTTCCAGGAGTAAGCCTAGTTTTGGGGGGGAGAATGTAGTACCCCTTCTCGATCGGACTTATTAGACTGATTTTATGTTGCAGTTTTCTATTCAGTTGACACTTTATTGCTCGATATTTTGCAGATGTATTGGATATTATTCCTGTTTATTTGGATGTTAGATGCATGAGTTATTTTCAGTATTTTAGTACTAGTGATTTCTAGTATTTCATGGATTATTGCTTTGTACTGACATCTTACTTTATCTAAGCGATTTGTCATATTTATGTTGCGTGTTTGCAATTGTATTGGATGCAAGGGGACGATTTTCCTTCACTCATTTCGATGAGACAGGGAACGTCACGATTCTCCTTCATCGGTGTGCGTGTCGTGTATTCTATATTTATATGCATGCATGTGTGGTTCGATGATGTAGGATATTGCAGGTACAAGTACCGGGTAGGTACGGGGTATCGTCTCCACCTGGCTTCACAGGTCTGAGCGTGCCTTATATGTCCAACAGGAGTGGAGGAGATAGCTGTTGACCCTTGTCCTTACCCTCAGTCTACTCTTGTGAGTGTCGTCAGTCGGTCGTCCATCCCTTTGGTTTGAATTTTGAGTCTTTTTGCTTTTCCTCGATTTGCGTGCCATAGTGGTTCGGTTATTTATTTAAGTTTTAGTTGTCATTCTTTGTTGGTATAAGCAATTTATTCATTATTATGCCTTCATGCCTTGAACCGAGCTTAATTGATTAATTTATTAGATTTAAAGCTATAGTTGTTTATTTTGGAAAACCAATCATGTCTAAATCCAATGGAAGAAGTAAAATAAATAAAGTTAATTGCTTTTAATAAATACAAATAAAGCTAACTTATTGTTTTCCATCTTAGTTGAAAAGTTGATTTAATTTCTTATATGAGAAAAGTAATTTTCAAAAAAAAAAGGAATTTCCATTTATTTTAGAGGAATATGAAAAAGAAAAAAAAGAAAAAAAAGTCAATTGTTTAATTTAATGTTTTTAAATAGAAAAATATTTCAACCTAGAAAATTAGGTTAAAAGATTGTTTTTTACTAGTTTTACCTGGGCGAAGATTTTTTGAGGATATGCTTGTTTGGAGGAGAAAAACAAATTCTAGAAAAAAAAAAAAATTCTTGAAAGGAGGATTTGGGTTTTTGAATTAGCTTGGAATTCTACTGAAGCACAATAACGTCTTCTTGGGAACTCTAGAGGTTGGTTGAATCCTTCTTGTCTATTTTTAAAAATCCATGTTTTCTTCCAATTCTCTGTTATTGTTTATAGCTTGGTTTATGAGTTTTGGGTGTTGAGTCTTTGCTTGCCATGAGATTGTTGAAGAAGAATTCCATCAATTTTGTTACCAAATTTCAAACTCAAACTCTCTCCAAGTAATTTCATTAATTAATTTATGTTCTTTATTTTTGCTTGTGCAAGAAATTCATGGCATTTGGCTGTTTGCAGTTGGAATTATTGTTTTGGGTTTTAGTAGTGTTATGTTGGCAAAATTTTGCCAAGCATTTACAAAATAGTTCTTCCTGGTAATTTTTCAGTTTAAAAATAATAATTTTGAGTTAAATCTCTCTTTTCCATTCTTGGTTAGAGCAAAGAAATTCAATTGGGGATTAGAGATCAAGTTTATTCCCATTCAATTTAATTTTATGAATGAATTGGGCTGTTTTGGGTGAATTTTTCTTGCCCCTGTTTTGTCTCAGAAGTTTTATTGCTGGTAAAATTGTTATTACCAGTGACTTTTATAATAGATCTTTTTGTTGAATGTTTGTTTAAAAAAAAAGAATTGGCTGGGGAATTATGTGTTATTTTGTTTCTAACAGAGATTTCATCTCTTATCTCTATTTGATTTTTTTTCTTAGTCTCAGACGTTTGTATCTAAAACAGAATTTATTGATATTAAAACCAAAAAAAAAAATTTATTTGAAACAACAAAAAAAAAATGTTTTAGTTTGGGATTGGGGGGGGCGGCGGGGAGCTAGGCTCTACCCAGCCCACACACCCCCTCTCCCTGTAGCTTGTGCTGCTTCCCCAGCTTGGGGTTAGCAGCAGCGCTACTTCCCCAAGTCTCGGGATAGCAGCACTTGCTGCCGTGGGTGCTTTGGGCCCCACGTAGGTTTTTGTAAATTTTTTTATATTTTTTTTTAGTTTAAAAAAAAAAAATGTTATAATAAGAGTTAGTTGTAAAATAAAATCAATAAAAATTTTTTTTAATAATAAATAATAATATATTGTTATTTAAACAGTAATAATAATATTGTTATTATTTAATATTAAATAATAATATTAAGTTAATTGATAGTTATAAGACATTAAGGTTTATTAATAATTCTTTTACTTAGTGACTAAATTTATTTTTGTTGCATTTTGGAAAATGTATAAATGATATGGAAGTGATTATTAATTTTTGGAATTATTTTATATTAGCCTATATATATATCGGTTTGATTTGATTTAAATGTTGACTTGGTTATAGTCGAATTGGGTAAATTGTAATTTTATCATCATCAACCGGTTGGAGGTTTAGAATCGTAAATGTGGTTCCAATTCAACCTTATTAGACATGTGACTTCATCATTTCTTTATGTTAAATAGATGTGAGTTCTTTAATTCCAGAAATCCTTATTGCGAGCATTTTATGTTGTTGACTGCTTAAAAGAAAGATAGCTTGTGTAGGATTTTGTGTTTTATTAATTGCAGTCTAGTTGTTTAAATGTCGTTGCATTATGGTTAAGATTCTCATTATGTCGTTCATGTTACCCTTGGTCAGGTGTCGATGTTTAAACCTTGAGGAGGTGAGCCATCATGTGTTATGTCCCTAATGGCCAACCCTGGGTTTGTGATTGTGAGTCCTTCACCTGTGTTATGTCTGGATTATTTATGGTTGTCAGCCCCACCATAGAGTTCTCATAGAGAGTCTTATCCAGTTAGTGTCCTAGTAGAGAGAGTGGCTTTCAGGCGGGGGCCGCACCTGAAGTGGATGGCAGGATAACCCCTAGAAAGTCAGCTATTAAGTGATAACCTAATAATTTGATTAGGGGTCGGGTAGTTATTAATTTAATTAAGATAATATACCCGATACACGGTTGAGTGCTTGTATAGGCTCAAGGTGTTTGGGAAGGCTTGGAATGGCAAACCTACCACCTTGTCCTCACGAAAGGATGGTAGGGTCTGCATGATGCTTAGATGGAGCCGGGTGTTCGGGAGAGGTTACCAGGATAACCCAAGATGGGGGCCGGGACCTATGGAGACCTACCTAGGGTAACCATCTTAAGCCATGTGATGACACTCTCTCTCTAGGGTCGCTAGTGTTTGTGAGTTGAGTCACTTGTGTACTGCGGAGTCATGTGAACTGTTGTACTTATCTTGCTTGGTTGAGGGTCTACTGCTATCTCCTAGCACGGTGGGGTGGTTCCACTATGGGATCACATGGTCGGGTGGTAGTGCCACTTCCCATCAGATATCTTGTTCCTACCTTCTTGCGAGGATTGGCTTCGCCGGTGTATCTTGGTTCTTGCTTCGTGTGGCAACTCATGTTCTTGATATTGTACCATTGAGGCCCGTGTGGTCATTGTATCAGCAACTTTGTAACCTTTGTATCTTATTGTTCTATGGGAGCCATGTAATTTATGATATGTTGTAATTTAAGTTCATTGGATATATGTTTTTTCTATCATCTCTCATCTTATGTATAAATGAATCATTGGAAGAATATATGTTGTAATTCTTTAAATCTATCTTTTGGAGATCAATTTATAAATTTGAGTTATTTAATCGTAATTGGTTTTCCCTATTTTAGATGGATAATTGGTTTAATATTGTGTTGTAGTTTTCTTTAGAAGTAATCTTTGTTGGTAACCCTTTAGGATGTCAATGATAGTCTTCCGCTTATGTTTTTATTTGTGCAAGTTATGATTAATTCTCTTAATCTAAAAAATAAATAAAAAATTATTTCTCCCTTTAGTTGCCTTGTAGTGTTGCAATCCTTTAGGGTTCCTGGCGGGGCATTACATAACACACTCTTAACCAGGTGTGGTCCTAACAGGGTAGTTGTATGACCTTAACCGATCTGATCTCTAATTTATAGATAGTTGATCTTGTGGGTACTAATTCCCACAATGGTTTTTCCCATTTGGGTTTCTAAGTGAAAAAATTGTGTTATATGGTGTATCTTTTATTGGGTGTTAGCTTATATGGTTATTTTCCTTGCAAGCTTGTTAAGTTTCAAGTTGATTAAAGTGGTGATCATATTTATAATGTTTTTTCTTACACTAATTCACCCTGCCCACCCTCTCTCGATGCCTTATAAGATTATCACATAGAATTATCCTCATCTCCTAATAAAAGGAAACCACCATGGAAGAAGGGAACACATGTGTCTTTTGAGTCAACATGGAAGAGACAAAAACAAATGTCAATGCTTTGCATCATCTTAAACTAGATAAAGCTAGGGGGAAAAAATAGAATAATAAGGAAATAAATAGAAGACGGATCACAAACAAGTAAGAGAGGAGAGAGAAAAAAAATCGATGGTACTAATGAAGCTAATCAATTGTGTCACCCCCCCCAATCTTGTTGATCATTTTTTTGAGAAGGTGCACAATACAAAAGAGGAGCCACATTAAGCACAATAGATGGAGATATCAAAAGTTCCAAACAAGGACCATAATCTAAGTACAAGTCACTTTATTCGTTACTAGGAGCTAGGATTAGTAATTTTGATAATTTTATAGATAAACCATTGTCAAAATCGTATATTCATATTCATCATAAAAAATATTAGGATCCACATTTTCATTATTAACAATATTTTCACCGATTTCTTCATCAAGATTAATAAAGATAGGAGCTCTAATAGGAATATAACTTGACCATCATTTTTCTTAAGAATTTTGCATTGTAGAGAATTAGGTCAAACATATTGTTTAGGAGAAAATGGAACCATGTCAATAGTTGGTATTTTAGGAGAAGAAATGGTTTGGGAAGAAACTTAATGAGCTCTAGAATTGTTTCCTTATCCGTGTTCTCTCACACAATGGTTTTGTATAATTTTTTCTAAAGGCTGAGAAGATTTAAGTTCATCGAGTATAGGATTTGTCTCTTGTTTTAGGGAAGGATGAACTGGCTAGAATCTTTTAGTTTGGGAAATAGGAGAGGAAAGTAGTTTCTCTTTGTAAGATGAAGGAGGAGGAACCACACCAAAAAAAGGGAAAAATGGGAGGTTTAGGAAGGATGAATTGGCTAGAATCTTTTAGTTTGGGAAATAGGAGAGGAAAGTAGTTTCTCTTTGTAAGATGAAGGAGGAGGAACCACACCAAAAAAAAGGAAAAATGGGAGGTGTAGGAAGGAAACCGGGTGTTGGGGCTTCAAATTTATGAATAATTTGAAGCAACCTACTACTAAAAATGGTGGTTACTTCAAGGAAATGGCACATAATGGATGATGAATTATTTGAGCACCAAGAGTAAAGGTGGATATGAATAAATTAATTCCAATGGACCCCATAAAAGACAAGTGTTTTTTATCTGTAGAAATGATGATATGAATAGAGAATTAAAATGAATAAAATATGAATGAAATATGAAAATATGAGAAATACCCATTGCAAAAAATCACATTTCCAAGCTCTAATAAAAATATTAGGTCTATACAATGTGTTTTTGGTTGTAGACCATAAAGAAGACCATAAGAAGGCTGAAAAGCTTGATATTTCAACCTGCCTGAAAGAAGATGTCGACTGGGGATTAAACCTTATGTAAATATCACATCTGATGAAGACCCATTTTAGAAGTGGGTGTTTCATACCACCACACAAATTTTCAGATTCGTAAATGAAATTTAAGGCTTCCGACCAAAAGCAAACCTGAAAGATAGCTTAAAGCAAGGTTATTGACTAACTAGTTTACATATTAATTTCAAAGGATTTTTTTAATTTTAATGTAAACTGTTGACTTTTCACCCCAAAAGGGGTATGGTTTCCATTCAACCACATATATAAGTGGTTAAAAAATTTAGATATCGAGGGAGGGTTAGAATTAGAAATATAGAGATTTTGCAATGTAGACAAGATTTAATACATATTTTCAAGCAATACAAAGCTAGTTATCTTATTTGCAAATGTGTTCTGGATTTTTTCATTTTCAAATCAGTTTTCTATTATTATTATCTATACTTGATAATTGCTTGTCTAAACCTCTGTTTGATGAAATTATGTGATTTTGCATGGTTGGATCATCAAGATACAACTGAGAATCATTTTTCCTATTGAGTCTTGTTTAATTGGTCTTTCAAAAGGAAAGTTAAATTCAATTAAACTAATTATGAAGAATATCATATATTTATATAGGATTGGAGGTTGGTTAGCTCACACATCTATCCAAGGGAGGATTTAAAAATTGTCTTTCAAAGTTATACATAGGGTTTTCAAGTGAATGACTCTATTTCCCAAACGAAATAAAGTATTGGTCCATTATATATAATTTTAATTCAATCATTATTTACTTTTCAATTTCAGTTCCCTGAAAGTAGGAGATAGAAGTAGAGAGTAAAAATAAGAAGTAGACAGATTGAATAAGAATAATTAAAAAAAGTTAGAGCAACCAGAATAACAAGATAATTTATAACAAAGATTATGCCACTTTGAGATAAATTATAAATACAAGATACAACATGAAATATGCTATAAAAAGAACCAAGTAATAAGATCACTTGGTGAGTAGGTACACTCCCCTAGGTCATGCAGAGCCTGAAGTGAGGGAGTTAGTAACCTTGAAAGGTTCACTCTATTAGCTAGCCAAATAAATTGTGGATTTTGAAGATAGGAGTTAGCATTACCTTGGAACTTTTCCAATTTGTTGATTTGAGAACCAACAGATTGGTGACTCTGCTAGGGAGAAGAAACATAAAAAGGACTCTTCTATCAGAAAGAACTCAGAAGAAAAAAGGAATTTTTTCCTCTGTGAAAGAGGTGATGACTCTATGTATAATTAATGAAGAAAAGAATAGTAGTTGAAACAATAACAATCCAAAATGTATTAGTATCCATATTGTTATGAGGCTCTATGGTCAGGGAGACAATATACACATCAAAAGTGGCAACCACAACCTCGAAAGGAGAGATATATTCCTGAAAAAATCAATCCATTAGATTTCTATAATGTTCTTGAATATCTAGATGAACTTCCCTATGAGCTTAAAACTCATATGTCGAGGTTCCATGGATAGGAAAGTGAATCAGCAATTTAGCACCTAAAAGCATTCTACTGGCTTATTGAAATTATTCAGATTTGTGTGGAGGAATTGATCATGAAATTTTTCATTGACTTTGGAAGATGTTGTAGAGCAATTTTTTTAGGTTTTTTTCCCTACAAAGCAACTCATCATGGAAGGAACTAGAATGTTCATTTGTATAGGAATTCTATGGCATCATGAAGAAAATGTATATGTCATCAATCCATCAGTCCATTATCCATAATGTTGTACATTCCATAATCAGATTCAAACATATCATTATATTGATCCATTGGCACATGTTAATGCATTCCTCAACATAAGGAGAAAGGAAGGCAAATATAGAGAAGGATTGATGGGTAGGATGATGACAACTTATTTGCAAATACCTAATTATATAGGTCCTAATATATCTACACTTATGGAATTACTCATGATGGAATGCAGACCTGATAATTTACAATTAGCATGTTCGATTGCTATGGAGATGAATAAGGCACTAAATTATGTTCCTGAGAAGAGTAAGATCAACATAAGAGATGCAAATAAAGATGGATGTATAGGAGAATAACGTATCCCTTTGGAATGCCCATTCGATGAGGAAACAATCAATGATATTCACAATTCAGGGTGAGAACCTAAAGAAATTGTTGCTAACATTGATGAAGAATATTTTACTAGTCATGAGGAAAGTGAATCCATACCTAAGTACCATGATGATACAATTGATAAAGAAGAGGTATGTGAATTTGAAAATGGCTTTCAAATATTTTCAAACCCCTTATGTAATGAAGTGATAGAGGAAAATCATATTCCCTATTGCCATGGTATGTGTGAAATGGATTTTCATGTATTCTCAAATCCTTTATATGATGAGTAAGAAATATTTTCAAGTAATACATTTAATACTAAGATAGAATCACCTACACCAAGTGAACACACTATAGCATCACTATTGCATCAAGAATTGGGAAATGTTTTAAAAACAATAAATGGCATGGCTGATTGGGATAGTACCAGGATGAATGATCATGATGTTTTTGAAAATTCAATGTTACTACATGACCAAAATCAAGTATTTTGGTAGAGGGAAAAATAGATTTTCACTTTTGGGTCTTCGGGCCACCAAATCAGGTTAATGAATAAGGCACATGGTTTGTAGCACCAAAGATCTCAATTCTTGCTATGCCCACAAGGAGTATACATCCCTAGATAGAGCCACTTTTGGGTCTTCAAATTTCAAAATAATTTGAAACACCCTACTATTAAAAATGGTGGTCACTTCATGGAAATGGAACATAATGGATGATTAATTATTTGAGCACCTAGAGTAAAGGAGGATATGAATACATTAATTCCAATGGACTCCATGAAAGGCTAGTGTTTTTTATCTGTAGAAATGATAATATGAACAGAGAATTAAAATAAATGAAAAATGAAAATATAAGAAATACGCATTTCTTAAAACCAAGTTTCCAAGCTCTAGTAAAACTATTAGGTCTGTTCAGTGTGTTTTTGGTTGTAGAGCATACAAAAGACCATAAGAAGGCTGAAAAGTCTATTATTTTGCCTTACATGAAAGAAGATGTTAAATGGGAATGAAAACATGCAAATATAAAATCTGACGAAGACCCATTTTATAAGTAGATGCTTCCTACCACCACACAAATTTTCAAATTTGTAACTCAAGTTTAAGATTGCCAACCAAAATAAAACCCGAATGATAGCTTAAAGAAAGGTTATTGACTAACTAGTTTACATATTATTTTCAAAGGGTTTTATTAATTTTAGTGTAAAATGGTTACTTTTTACCCCAAAAGGGGTGTGATGCCCATTCAACCACAAATATAAGTGGTTAAAAAATATAGATATGGGGGGAGAGTTAGAATTAGGAATATAGAGATTTTACAATATAGACAAGATGTAATACTATTACTATTTACTAAGTTGTTATTAGTTTTATGTACAAAGTCATCCTATATACTCTAGTCGGTTAATACTACCAAAATATTTAGTCAGTAAGTACTAAGGGTGTTGGTTACAGAAGAAAGGCTAGTCACCAAGATGAGAAATACCGAGCTGCCTACCGAGTAAAGTTCTTATGTCTATTGAGCAGCAAAGAAGGTATACCGAGTTAATCTGAACTGAGTGGAAATGTTACCAAATTCAATGAACCTGGACACATATGTGGTAACGTGTTACAAGATTCGAGAACAAGGAACCGTTATTACATAGGGAATTGCACTTAAAGATTTTGTATGATTTTAAGGAAGTTTATCTAATGAAATAATTTCTATGTTTATTCATTCGATACAACATGTTTGTATGATCGATATATGAACAAGGTCACTGCCTCACAGATCTATATATACAGAGTGATCTGAGTATCTAACATATAGAGGGAAGATGATGAGTTGAAAATGAAAATCTTGAGAGAAGTTAAGATGTGATGATTAAACAGAGATATTTAGAGGTCACCAAGAAGGTTTTTCTAAAAACAGCTTAAGGGATAGAGTATATAGAAGAGGTCACCAAGTTGATCTATCAATTAACGAGGTATGCTATGAGCATGGTAATTTCATATTGAGCACATAGAGTCTTCTATAACATTTCAGATGTAAAGCTGCAGATATTTTGTAAAGGTTTTGATTGAATTATTTGAGTTGTAATAGAAACCTTTAACAGGGTAAAAGACTCTAACAAAGTCTATAAACTGTAGAGCCTTTAACCAGGTACAACATTTTGTAAAAGTGTTTGTAAAATCCTTTAGAAAGGTAGATATAAATATCTTGATACTCCTAACAAGGTAAGCTATCAGAAATAGCTAAACATGTATCTCTAACCGAGCAACCTTTATTATTGCAGTAGTGGAGTTGTGGGTGCCATCCCCACCGTAGTTTTTCTCTCTAACTATCTATCACTGATAATTTATTCTCTAAACCTCTTTGTGAAAAAAATATGTGATGTTGCATGGTTGGATCGTTAAGATACATATGAGAATCATTTTGCCTATTGTCTCTTGTTTAATTGGTCTTTCAAAAAGAAATTTAAATTCATTTAGACGAACTGTGAAGAATATCATATATTTATATAGTATTGGAGGTTGGGTAGCTAGCAAATCCATCCAAGGGAGGATTTAAAATTTTTCTTTTAGAGTTATACATAGAGTTTGCGAGTCAATCCCTCTATTGCCCACAAGAAATAAGGTATTGTTCTGTTATATATAAATTCAATTCAATCATCATTTACTTTTCAATTTTAGTTTCATGCAATTAGGAGATAGAAGTGGAGAGTAGAAATAAGAAGTAATCAAGTTAGAGTAAGAAGAACTAATAAAAAGTTAGAGTAACCAAAATAAAAAGATAATTTATCCCAAAGATATATGCCACTTTGAGATAAATTATAAATATAAGATACAGTGTGAAATCTGCTATAAAAAGTACCAAGTATGAAGATCAGTTGGTGACTGGGTACACCCGCCTAGGTCCCCCAGAGCCTAAAGTGAGAGAGTTAGCTTAAAAGGTTCACTCTATTAGTTAGCCAAATCAATTGGAGACTGTGAAGATAGCAGTTGGAATTACCATAGAACTTTTCCAATCTATTGATTTGAGAACTAGCACCAGGTCCATCATGAGGAGGATCATGTTGGGAAAAATGGTGTCTCAACCTTGCATTTATGCGAGGTTACTATTTATAGTAAGTTTTCATTTGAGCACGAAATGGTGCGAAACTTTCCCTGAAGCTTCTGGTTGGTTAGATAAGCATTCTGGTAAAGTTGCGTCGCAGGGACACAGCTAGTTTTGAAGATATTAATGTTTTCGTCTTGGAGGGGTGCAATAAAATATTTAAACTTAATTTTTGGGACTTTAGAGGCTCCGAAATGCCCTAAAAAGTGGCCGTAACCGGCGAAGCCGGTTGCGAGGTGATAGAGCACTTCGCGAGCTTTCCGGCGCTTCAAACGGTTCGTCAATCGGACACCCGGTTCTCAAGTTATGGCCTCCAGAAGTTTGTACTCCTGAAATAGGAAAAATAATTTGTATCGGATACATAAATGAGCTGTAAAAGGGAGCGACACATGTTGATGTGTGCTTTAACATGTCATAGGGCATCTAGAAGGGAGATAAGGTCGGCTACACCTTATTGGGTGGTTTTAGCCCATGGTTTTGTAATACCGTTTGACGGTTTCTTGTATTGTATCTCCTATTTATGAGGTGTGAGAGATAGAGGTTGTGTGTAAGAGTCTTATGGCTATTGAGTTGCCTCTGAATCTCTGATTAATGGTACTCCTGCGAAGAGCTTTCTCTGCAAGTATGTTGTAATCTGTTTTTGATTGCTGAATAAAATATTGAGCTGCCTTTGGAGGGTGGGGTTTTTCTCCCGAAAGGGTTTTCCCCACGTAAATCATTGTGTTGTGGTATGATTGCTATTATATCTATTTCTATTTTCTGTAACTGTTGTAACGATCTGAAAAAGTTTTGCATTACCCTCCTCTCAAGGTTAGCGTAGGAAGTTGTTTCCGCTACTTAACTTCCTTACAAGTGGTATCAGAGCCTGATCACCTTTGGTTTCAATTGTGGGCAGTTGGGTTTTTTGAACTAATCCAGATTTGAGTGGGAGCTTGTGCAGAAGACACTTTTTGATCTTGTTGCAGGAATATTCAGATGGCGAGTTCGTCAGGGAGAATAGAGGTGGAGAAATTTAATAGAAGTAATTTTGAGATGTGGAAGTTGAAGATGGAAGATCTGCTAATAGATCGAGATCTTTGGGATGCTGTTGATGCGAATGTCCAAAGGCCCTCAGATCCTACTGCGGCAGCTCAGTATGATGTTATGGGCCGAAAAGCCAAGGGTCTAATCAGACTGTGCCTGGCAGACTCTGTTCTAATCAATGTCCATGAAGAAAACTCTGCAAAGAAGCTATGGACTAAGCTTGGTGAGATGTATCAAGTGAAATCTTTATTAAATCAAATTTTCTTAAGAAAGAAATTGTATTCCTTGAAGATGGAAAAGGGTGGACGAATTGCAAACCACCTAGAAGCATTCAATATGTTGGTGGCTCAATTAGTATCCGTCGGTGTTAAGATGAACGAAGAGGAGAAATGTCAGATCTTGCTTTGTTCTTTGCCTGATTTGTGGGATTCTCTTGTTATGGCTATCGGTAGTACTTCTGTTGTTTTGAAATCTGAAGATGTGGTGGGTGCCCTACTCGGTGAAGAGATGCGAAGGAAGGTATCCATCAGTTCAAAGGAAGCCCTAACCGTTCGTGGAAGACCTACGGAGAAAGGCAAGAAGAATGAGAAGTGCGACAAGTCCAAATCCAAAGGGAGATCGAAATCTCCTGGAAAGTCCAAAGTCATTTGCTGGAATTGCGGTAAACCGGGTCACATCCGTAAGGACTGCAAAGAAGAAAAGAAGAAGAAGAAAAAGAAAAAGTTTGATTCTGATTCTGAGTCCGACAAGGAAGATGGCGATGCATTTATTGCGGCTTTGGTGACTCATGCAAGTAACGATGCTTGGCTAATTGACTCAGGTGCATCTTTTCATATGACTTCCAATAGAGATTGGTTTTCTGAATATGAAGGATTTAATGGAGTTAAGGTGTACTTGGGTGATGATTCACATCTAGACATTGTTGGTTGAGGTAAAGTTAGAATCAGGTTTTCTGATGGTAGAATAAAAAGGATTAATGGTGTGCTGCATATCCCTGGATTAAAACGAAACCTATTATCTGTGAGCAAACTGATAGATGCAGGTGTGCAGGTAGTCTTTTCTGAAGCAGGATGTAAGATGATTAAGGGTGCTATGGTAGTTGCTAGAGGTGTCAGGTTTGGCACTTTGTATAAGCTTGAAGCATACACTGTTGAGTGTAATAGCACTTCTGTAAAAAGTAAATCTGCAGATACTTCACTGGAAGATTTGAAGGTTTCACCTTCAGCAGATGGAAATGGTTTTTGGGTACCTAAGGGTGCTCTTTCGTCTGAAGCAAAGTTACCTGTAGAGAAGACTATGTTATGGCACCAGAGACCTGGTCACATTGGAGAAAAGGGTCTAAGGACCTTGAAAAATAAAAATCTTGTTGAAGGTTTGAATGATTGTAATCTTGACTTTGATTTCTATGAGCATTGCATTTATGGAAAACAAAACCGCGTTCAGTTTTACTCGAGTTCTCATAAAACTTGTGGTGTTTTGGATCTTATCCATTCTGATGTGTTTGGTCCAGTAGATGTCTCTTCGATTGGAAAATCCACATATTATGTTTCATTTATTGATGATTTTAGTAGAAGGACATGGGTATATTTTCTAAAGAGTAAATCTGAAGTTTTTAGTCGTTTTAAAGAATTTAAAGCAATGGTTGAGTTGCAGACTGGAAAGAAAATAAAATGTTTGAGAACTGATAATGGCGGTGAGTTTTGCTCTAATGATTTTGATAGATTTTGTAAAGACTGTGGAATTAACAGGCAGAAGACAACTCCATATTCTCCACAGCAGAATGGAGTTGCAGAAAGAATGAACAGGACACTGATGGAGAAGGCTAGGAGTATGTTGAGTGGTGCTGGTCTTGAACAAAAGTTTTGGGCTGAAGCTGTTGCCACTGCTTGCTACCTGATTAACAGGTCTCCTACATCAGCTCTTGTTGATAAAACACCTATGGAAGCATGGTCAGGTCACAAGCCTTCATTGAGACATCTTAGAGTTTTTGGTTGCGAGGCATATGCACATGTGCCAAAGGAGAAGCGAACAAAGTTGGAGAACAAGGCTGTGAAATGTATCTTCATCGGGTATAGTTATGGTGTGAAAGGATACAAGCTTTGGGACCCTATTGCACAAAAGGTAATTCACAGTAGAAGTGTAATTGTTAGAGAAATTAAGTCTCCTTCTGTTACATTGCAGCCAGAACAGACTAAAAAAGAAGATGTGATTCAACTTCCTTCTACACCTGAAAGAGTTGAATCGAGACCCCTAGATAGGCAAGAATTTGAGGAGAGCTCGTCTAGCTCTGAATCTTCAGAAGAGGAGGAAGATCCTCCAACTCAGCTTGTTCGAAGGTCTACAAGACATAGACAACCACCTGAAAGGTATTCACCTAATGATTGGACATGTATTTTTGCTCTGAATACTAGTGTGGATGAACCGAAATCTGTAGAAGAGGCATTAGGTATGAATGATGTAGAATCCTGGAAGATTGCTATGGAGGAAGAAATGGCAGCTTTGAAAAAGAATGATACATGGGATCTTGTACCATTTCCTGAAGGACGAAAACCTGTTGGTTGTAAATGGGTGTTCAAGAAAAAGATTGGTTCAGATGGAAGCATTGAGAAGTATAAAGCAAGGTTGGTTGCAAAAGGCTACTCTCAGGTTGAGGGTGTTGATTACGGTGAGATATTTTCTCCTGTTGCAAAAATGACGTCCATTAGATTTTTTCTTTCTATTGCTACTGCTTATGATTTAGAGGTTGAGCAAATGGATGTGAAAACTGCTTTCCTTCATGGTGATTTGGAGGAAGATATTTATATGACATAGCCGGAGCACTATGTGGTGAAAGGCAAAAGTAATTTGGTCTGTAAATTGAAGAAATCTTTGTATGGCCTCAAATAAAGTCCTAGGATGTGGTACCAGAAATTCGATACATATGTGTTGAGTTTGGGATTTGAACGTTCTAAATCAGATCACTGTGTTTATTTTAAATCTGATGGTGATCATTTCTTATTCATTGCATTGTATGTTGATGATATGTTATTCATTGGTAAAGGGAAAGGTATGATTTCAGAACTGAAGTCTCAGCTCGCTGCTAAATTTGAAATGAAAGATCTTGGTGTAGCAAAGCACATTCTTGGGATGGAAATTAGAAGAGATAGGGTGAACAGAAAGCTATGGCTAGGTCAGAGTAAGTATGTGAATTCAGTGTTACAGAGGTTCAACATGCAGAATTGTAGACCATTGAGTGTTCCTTCTACAGTTGGAATGAAACTATCTATTTCAGATTGTCCTACATCCCCATTGGAGATGGAAGACATGAGCAGAGTGCCTTACCAGAGTGCAGTTGGAAGCTTGATGTATGCTATGGTCTGTACTAGACCAGACATTGCCCAAGCAGTGGGAGTACTTTCTAGATATATGTCTAATCCTAGTAGAGTTCATTGGGATGCAGTCAAAAGAGTCTTCAGATATTTGAAGGGTACTTCAGAGTATTCTTTGTGTTATCATGGTAATTCAGTTGGAGACATGACCTCCCTTGATATCCATGGTTATGTGGATTCAGATTGGGCAGGTGATATTGATAGCAGAAGATCCACCAGTGCTTATGTGTTTACTTTGTTTGGTGGTGCAATTAGTTGGATGAGTAAGCGACAGGCAGTGGTTGCTTTATCCACTACTGAAGCAGAGTATATGGCAGCTACTCATGCTTGTAAAGAGGCCATTTGGCTTAAGAGACTGTGTTCAGATATTGGAATAAAACAAGGTACAGTGACAGTTTACTGTGACAGTCAGAGTGCAATTAGCCTAGCTAAGAACCCGACATTTCATGCCCGGACCAAACATATTGATGTTCAGTATCATTTTCTTAGAGATATGGTCGAAGATGGTAGGGTGAAGCTGGTTAAGGTGGAAACTTTGATGAATGTTGCAGATGCTTTAACTAAGGCTGTGAGCACAGAGAAGTTCAGATGGTGTTCAAAGTCTATGGGCCTTATGGCCCCTAGCAATTGATTCATTGTGTTGACATTCCCTTCCGCTCTTGCAAGGTGTTCGACAAGTGGGAGATTTGTTGGGAAAAATGGTGTCTCAACCTTGCATTTATGCGAGGTTACTATTTATAGTAAGTTTTCATTTGAGCACGAAATGGTGTGAAACTCTCCCTGAAGCTTCTGGTTGGTTAGATAAGCATTTTGGTAAAGTTGCGTCGCAGGGACACAGCTAGTTTTGAAGATATTAATGTTTTCATCTTGGAGGGGTGCAATAAAATATTTAAACTTAATTTTGGGGACTTTAGAGGCTCCGAAACGCCCTGAAAAGTGGCCGTAACCAGCAAAGCGGGTTATGAAGTGATAGAGCACTTCGCGAGCTTTCCGGCGCTTCAAACGGTTCGTCAATCGGACACTCGGTTCTCAAGTTATGGCCTCCGGAAGTTTGTACTCCTGAAATAGGAAAAATAATTTGTATCGGATACATAAATGAGCTGTAAAAGGGAGCGACACATGTTGATGTGTGCTTTAACATGTCATAGGGCATCTAGAAGGGAGATAAGGTCGGCTACACCTTATTGGGTGGTTTTAGCCCATGGTTTTGTAATACCGTTTGACGGTTTCTTATATTGTATCTCCTATTTATGAGGTGTGAGAGATAGAGGTTGTGTGTAAGAGTCTTATGGCTATTGAGTTGCCTCTGAATCTCTGATTAATGGTACTCCTGCGAAGAGCTTGCTCTGCAAGTATGTTGTAATCTATTTTTGATTGCTGAATAAAATATTGAGCTGCTTTTGGAGGGTGGGGTTTTTCTCCCGAAAGGGTTTTCCCCATGTAAATCATTGTGTTGTGGTATGATTGCTATTATATCTATTTCTATTTTCTGTAACTGTTGTAACGATCTGAAAAAGTTTTGCATTACCCTCCTCTCAAGGTTAGCGTAGGAAGTTGTTTCCGCTACTTAACTTCCTTACAGATCAATAGGTTTACCTTTAGGAGTAATAGCTTGATAACTGGGAGGAAGAGAATTTGTATCCTTGGGAGGGATAATGGAATCATCTTTAGGAGAAGGAAAATATTTTTACTTAGGAAGAAGAATATTTATTTTCTTAGGAGAAAGGATACTCTTCTCTTTAGGAGAAGGAATATGTGCCTCTTTGGAATGAAGATTATTTCTCTCCTTAGGAGGAAGAATATTCTTATCCTCAAGAAGGGGTATATGATCATCAAGAGGAATGATAAGTGTTGTATTTCTAGGTTTACTCAATGACAAAATCATCTTATTTTTCCAATTTTTATATGATCTAATGAACACATCACTTCTAGGCTCAAGAGGTTGGAATTGTTTGGACCAAAAAGAATCAAGACACACATCTCCATGCATCATTGTAGGTTGATATGTGCTGTGATAGTTATGATTTTATCATTATGCAGAAATTTAAAACACTTATGAATAGTAGAAGTGATTTGTTTCAAGTAAGAGATCCAAGGATTTCACAAATTCACATGAAATTAATCAGATGTAGGAATGATTAAAAATTGAACATCTAAAAATTTAGTGCCAGCATGAATAGGAAGTTTTATAGAACCAATATAAAGACAAGAGAATCCATCAAAAACTTTAACTACCGCATCAGTATCATCATATATCACTTGATGCAATTGCAAAGCCTAAAGAAAGTCTTCAGTTATTAGGTTAACCATTCAAGCAGGATCAATAAGCACTCCCCTATATGGTATACGTTTGATTTTTGAACTAATGTATAATAGGCCATCAAGTTCTTTAAAGGTTTCACTAGGATCAAATGTGATACACAAGTTGTTAGGATTTTCTTGTTGATCTATAAGGTTCACCACATTATTATATTTAAGGCCAACATCATTGGGAGAGAAAGAAAGATGATAAGTCCTAATCACATTAGTGGAATGGGATGGTAATGGATCAGTAAAAATTTCAAGTTTTTGATCGAGAGGAGCTACATATTTGTTTCCTTTATCATTCACACCTACCACATATATGGTATTGTTATCAATCAAATCTTGAATCTTACTTCTCAATAAAAAACACTTTCCAGTGTCATGACTAGGTTGACAGAGATATTGACAAAAATATTTAGCATCAAAGTAAGGTGAAGTTTTCTTAGATGGATCAATTGGATTGATTGGGGAAGTTTTAACACATTCCTTTGTAATAATTGAGACAATGATATACAAAAATTCATTCAAAAGAGTTTTTTTTTTTCTCTTTTAAAGTATTTAGATAAAGGAGGCATACTTGTAGTGGACATTTCATGAGTCTTGTTGTTGTTGTCCTTTATCACTTGATGTGTGCATTAATATAGAAAGGAAGCATGGATAAATATGTGTAGTGTTTAATATTCCATTTGATCGATACTTTTGATATGTATTATGATTACAAAGCCTTTGAACAAAATATTTAAAGGTAGAGTTCCTTTCTATAGACAAAATCATAGTATCATTGGTAGGAAACTTTGCTAGCTCAATATGAACCATGAATTATATGTATGAGTCTATCTTTTGTTGTTAAGATGAATGTATTATGTAGAACTTGGCTCCTCTATTTTGAAACTTAGTATTCTAATTTAAGTAGTCAAATTACTTTTCTTGCATTACTTTTATTTAATTAATCTTGGATTGAGATGGTTTGTGTTCTTAGATTATGTTGTTATAATTGTATTATTGCATGTGTCCAATCTAAATGTGCATTTGGGTTAAATTTTGTATGTATCTATATCATTGTAAATTGTACACCCTTTATTGGTGTGTCCAATTTCATACTCTCCTAGCACCTATTTTAATATTTACCTTTACTCTATGCAATATAGTAACTTTATTGTAATTAATTAATATTTAATTCAATATTATGCATCTTATTCCACTTTATTACATCATCACACTCTTCTTTGTGACCCTAATTCTAGGTGTGGTCCTTATCATTTTATCTTGATTTTTCCTTAATCCTATCCTAATTTCAGCTCTCAAAGAATATTTTACATATCCACACATCTTGGATTGAGCCACCAAGCTATATTTAGCATTATAATCATAATAGCTTGCATCCCTTTAATTTTTTTAAAAAGTGATCAAGATTGTGCCACCCACCACCATGGTCCTACACGTTTTTCGTTGAATTTTAAGAAGATGATCGAGTGGTCTTATCTTATTCAAATTTAGCTCTATGCAAAAATATATTTTCTAAGTTGGCTTAAAAGTTATTTCAATTATGAATTCCATATATAAGGCATCCTTCTCAACTCATTTTATTATAAATCTTTGAATCCAAGCAATTAAGCATTTAAGCATTGAAGTATTCATCATCAATTATTTCAAGATGTCTTCGGGGTTGTATATTCTTCATTCATATATTATGGACTCATATCTTATCATTGTATTCAATATTGTTTTTGTTATTAGGGATATTTTATTTTCATGCCATTCCATACAACAAGTGTGATTACATTCAAGAAGCAAATCATCATTATCATCCATTGCACATCTAAGGTATATATTTCCATTTCTTATATCAACATTCACAATATTTTATTCAAGGTTAATTCCTTAACTAGGGGTGCACTTAGGAATACCTCTATTCCCAAACTATTTCCACTAATTTTTGTATGTAGGGAGTAGGTATGGATTTGTGATCTTCATAATTGTCTTTATTCATAGAGATGAAGAGATCCCCCATTGGAGTGCAAAAATTTCAAAGGACGAGGGAAACCACCACTATGATCTTGACAAATTAAGAGCTCCTTCTAAAAACATGTTCAAATACGCTTATATTCCTCAAATCTAGGTTTATGGCTTGACTTGATAACTGTAGCTCACTGTTCGTGTATTTTTACTTTAATTGTAGCAAATTTACCCTAATTTAAACATCTTCAAAAATTCAATTCAAGTTAAGGGAAATAAGAGGCACATTTAAAACCCCCTAAAATTTTATCAAATCTAGATCTACTAGGTTGAGATATATCAAAATTGTATCTATCCCTAATGTAATGGTCACTAAGCAAAATTAACTATTTCTTCCTTCTATAGTGGAAAGCCTAATTTTCACCATTACATTTTGGTGAATCCAACTCCTTACACCATTATTTTTTATTTATTTTTTCCGATCTCATTTTTTATGCATTTTAAATTTAAATTTACATCAAGAAGTTCAATTTTCAATTATTTAGAGATTAAACTTATAAAAACCCTAATTTTTTAAATTTAAAATTGATCTTGTGGGTTGTTTAATTTGGATCAATTATTTTAAATCTGATTATTGATACAATTTAAAGGTTCAATTTTACACTCATAGATCTAATTGCAAATTGAATTACATAATTTTTTTTGTTGAAGTTACAAAATCCATAATTTAGAATTCTAAAATTTACTTGTGGGTTGCATAATTTTTCAAATTAATTTTTAGATTTGATCTTTATGTTATGCTATGATCTAGATGCATTAATCATTCAAATTCACAAATAAATTTCTTAATTAATTGGTTAACCAATTATTTTTTTACAAAATTTTGTATTGTCTAATCACAATTTCAATTTTCAAATCTAGTTCATTGTGTTTATTTCTCATTGTAAGTTTACTTTTTCTTAAATTGGAGAATGCCAAACTTATTTCAACAATTGGAGGTTATTAAATAGAAATGATTTCAGACATATGAAAATTTCCTTTATGATAATTTCAATGATTCCTCTCCCAAAGTTTCTCTCGCTAAAGAGGACATATTGGTGCAATAAAATATTTCTAACAATTCTCTTGATTATCTTCCTATTTGATATTATCGTAAAATAATTTGACATGACTGAGAATCCCTTTATTAACACTTCACCTTCTATTCATTTCAATAAATCCCCCCCTCTAGATAAAAAATCAGTAAGACATGATTATCCATTTCCTAAGATTTGTCATAAAGATAATGTGGAGAATAATACCATTTCTAATCATGTTTTCAATTCTCTCTCTCCTAAATATGAAGAACCTAACCATGATCCAATCAATGTTATTCATGTTGTTGAAGAATCTAAAATTGTTATTAAGGATGAGGTAAATTGTCACCCTTATTATCATGTAGTTCCTTACATATATAATAATGAAATATTTTCTTTGGAGGATGATAAGAATATACAAATTTAAACACAATATAACTTTTTATTTCCTACAAGTCTCTCTTCAATTTGGACAAATACACCATTTTCTACTAAAAAGTTCTTAGAGAAGAACTCTTGGAGGATGATTGGGGGTCTGTGTGTGTGAAAAGTGGACCTATATCTGTAAGAATAACACTTCAATCAAGTCATTACATGCATGGTTAGATAGATATAAATATGAATATGAAAACCATAACAAATCGACCCATTGCCTTCTAAAAGATGCGAGTATAAGATTGCTCTCAGATTTGTATAAGCAATCCAGTGACTGGACAACACCAAGATGAAGGATTTTAATCTATATGTTTGAACGGTTAAGGCCATATTATGTGAAGTTAAACAAAGTTTTCGATACTTGTTGTTGTTGTTATCACATCGAATTTGACTTGTACTATCAGGTGTTTCGAAAGATTAGAGAAGATAATGATGGTTATGAAAATGCTCCTCCTAAACGAACAAGTCAATTCATAGCATCCATCTTATGTGATAAATCAGATGATAATGCAACCAGTCAAATAAATTGCATAAGAGGAATTTGTGGAACATGCGGGGACTTGGCTAAATTGCCTTTGAGAGATGAAGATACTGACATGAGGAAGATGGTAAATTGCAAGAGTTATAAGTACAAAAAAATTGAAACAAAATTTGGAAAGGAATCTACAAGACTAGATTATGTAGAAGAGGAAATACCTATTGGAACATTTATGGAAAATTTTCATAAGTTGATAAAACCATACATATGCCATGGTTTTTTTGCCAAGTGGCAAGTAGAACAATTTAAAAGATTAAGAGACACTTTCCCACTTGGAACTATTTTATCTGTAGTTGACTTCGCAGAGAATTACTCTTTTGTGCATCAAAAAGAGATTCAATCAGAGTATTATTTTTCAAAGCAAATCACTATTTTCGTGCATGTGTGTTATCGACATGCACAGATGAATTTAGATGGTGTTGATAGTACATTTGAAAATTGTGTCATTAAGAAAGAGTACCACTTCTATATCAATGATGATAAGGAGCATGACACACTTTTTGTACAACATTGCTTTAAGAAGTTTTTTGAATATTTGAAAGATAGAGGCATAACAATAGTTAAACATTTTGTTTGGTCTGATGGATGTGCGGCACAATTCAAATCTTCGAGGCCATTTTATGCACTATGTATATATCATCGAAATGACAAAATACCACATGTTTGGAGTTTTTTTGAGAGTGGTCATGGAAAGGGTGAACATGATGGTGCAGGAGCTTGTATCAAACGTGCTCTAAGAAAGCATCAAATAAAGTACACAGGAGAACGTATAGAAAATGCACATGATGTTGTTGAATTGTGTAAGAAACACTTTGAGCAACCTAATTATCCTGGGGAATCATCATCAAGAACATATAAGCCCATTCCATATAGAGTGTTTTGGGAGATAACCGGTACGTGTTCTCTTTTAGTATTTTATTTAATTTTTTTTAATTTAACAACTTGATCTACATGTACATTCTTGTACACATGTACATTTTACAGATGTGGATAGAAAATCAATGCATGGATGCAAGAGTGTTGAGAGGACAAGATCTTTGCATTGTGTCATGAGTACAGATAATCGCCCATGGACATTATACACTAGAGATTATTCATGTTTTTGTTTTGAATGCATTTTCAAAAACTATGTTGATTGCAAGAACCAAGAGCTTGGATATGTTAGTGAATGGAAAATGGTGATGTTTCTGACACATACGAGGATTCAAATGAGGATGAAAACTTTCAAGACATTCCTTTGATTTTTGGTGATTACGATCATATTTCAAGATTGATTAAAAAGGGTATGTATGTACATGATGTACACATGTAAACATTTCCTTAAAAATGACATATAACTTAGAATTTATTTAACTTGTGTCAAATTGCAGGAGATATTTTTGCAGTCATAGAAGAAGATGGAAATATAGAAGGTGTTAGTTATTATTTATTGTGTTGCACAGAAGAGAGAAAGAAGTTATCAAAATCTGAGATGAGTGATGGAATGTCATTTCCCACAGGTTTGAGTTCTGATTTGAATATGTACATACATACAAATCGCTTGTGTGA
Source organism: Cryptomeria japonica (assembly GCF_030272615.1). Taxonomy (NCBI): domain Eukaryota; kingdom Viridiplantae; phylum Streptophyta; class Pinopsida; order Cupressales; family Cupressaceae; genus Cryptomeria; species Cryptomeria japonica. Next base: position 225,235,152 of record NC_081407.1, on the reverse strand, counting down.
AATTTTTTAATTTCTCATGTTTCTTATATACATGTACATGCAGGATCAGTTGTAGTGCAAGGGACATATTTCAAACAAGTTAAAATTGTTCAACATGGGATTCATTTCACTGAATACCAAACTGATAACAAGGTATATCAGTATAGTCACTTGGTCATTACTGTTGGCCTAATTCTTCAAACAGTTCCATGTCGAGGGCGGTCTCAAAAGTGGAGACTAGATAGTGAAGATCATGACAAAATATTAAGTGTTATTGAAGAGCGTTGTGGACCACTTGATGTGGTATGAACTATGTATACATTTAGTAATCCACATGAATTGAATTTTAATGTACAAGTTCAAGATAAATTCTAGATCTCAAGTAACTTGTTTTGAAACTATTTAGGATAAATATTTTTTAAGTTTATTTATACATTATATCAAATTAGGATGTATTTAAATGTGCACGTTTAATTGTATGTAATTGTATTTGTATTTAATTAAAAAATGCATATTTAAATTAGAATGTAATATGTACATTTGTAAAATTGATATATTTAATATGGAATTAGGACATGTACATGTTGTGAACTATTTAACTACAATATACATACCTAGAAGCTCACATACCTACAAATATACATACCTATGTAATATACATGTACTGGATGTGAACTATTCAATACATGACCTATTAAGTTTAGTTTGTTCATTTCATACATACTCTTTTGTTTGAAAATCAAACATGTATAATTGAATACATAATCTTTTGTTTGAAAATCAAACATGTATTTAAATCTAATCTAATCAAACATGTATAAATCTAATATAATCAAACATGTATAATAGATGATCAAACACAAACCAGGTATATAGAATAATCTAGAGTCTAAACAAGTCGTTGTACATGCATGAAATATACAATCTAATCAAACATGTATTTAAATCTAATCTAATCAAACATGTATAAATCTAATATAATCAAACATGTATAATAGATGATCAAACACAAACCAGGTATAAAGTATAATCTAGAGTCTAAACAAGTCGTTGTACATGCATGAAATATACAATCTAATCAATCATGTATTTAAATCTAATTTAATCAAACATCATGTACATAAATCTAGAATATAATCAAACATGTATAAATATAATATAATCAAACATGTATAAAACTTATAACATGTATAATCTATAGTCTAAACTCCATGTATAAAGTATAATCTAGAGTCAAACACAAACCAGGTATAAAGTATAATCTAGAGTCTAAACTCCATGTATAAAGTATAAAGTATAATCCAGAGTCAAACATAAACCAGGTATAAAGTATAATCTAGAGTCTAAACTCCATGTATGTGCATGAATATATATAATATGAAAGTATATAAAAAGATAAATGTAAATGAGCTATAAAGTCTGGAGCAAATCAACAAGGATCATCATGTCGGCTACGAACTGAGCGACCATCTGAGGGGGAGTCCTACAAAAGTAGAATTTATTTAAATATTAAATATAATATATATATCTCTCTAGACGTGCATGTACATCAAATATATATATACCAAAAACCATAACTAACCTGTACACTAACAGCATCTAAAGAATCTCTCCTACGCACATGCTCAGAGCTCAAGGAAGGAGTGACATGAGCTAACTGTCAATTTAAGGATTAGTCCACAATCAATTTAAATGATCTACAAATTAAAACTTAGAACTCTAGATTATTTATTAAACATGAGATCTATATATATAGATTTATCAGGTACAAATTTGCAATGTATGTATACATATCTTCTAAAATTTTAAACGCACATGTACATGTACATACCTGTGTATCACCTGGAGTAGGCTGTATAGTCTGATCCTATCCCGTGATCATATCAACAACATCACTCATGCCAGCATATCTCTCTCTAGCTGTACGTATCACTGAGGAGTGCAAGGGGCTAACTAGATGAGTGGGCATCGTGGATGAAGTGTCTGACTGTAGTAGCATGTCCATAAATCTAGTATGGCTTAAATCTCTTAGCTGATCCTCAAATGAGTCCAAACCCTCATCTGTGATATGTACCTGATCAGCTCGTATCTCCTCACATGAATCCAACCGGCCCTCATCTGTGATATGGAGCTCATCAGCTCGTAGCTCCTCCTCTGTAGCAACAGAGTGATCTGTAGGTGGGTCAGTGCCTGAAGCATGCGTAGAGTGATGAGAATGCTGTGACTACCTTGGGGTATGCGTCGATGCCGCTATAGCCTAAACATCTCTGAGAATCTCCTCTCTAACATCACCCAATGGTATCCCAAGTCGAGATGAAATAAAACTATAAGCATGTAGTAGGTCCTCGACTAAATACTGCGACATCTGTACATGTCTACTACCTCCAACTATAGCTGCTACCTCATCTGGGGAGGGGATGCCAGCAGAAATATACCGATCATCTAAATATGAAGCCCCCCCATGACTAGAAGATGCATGATCTATGGATGATCGCGAACGTGGTCGACTCATCATATATCTGCCCACCCTGTCAGAAGATATGGTGGCTGCTGCTGATGCAATATGTCCAATCCTATCAATTGCTTCTCTCTAAGAAGCAATCACAACGTGATCTGCTATGGGTGCCATGGTTGGGACTACTACAGGAAATCTTTGGCCAACAAGGTCCCTGTGTCTAGGCGGAGCTCTATCACGCCTACAATATGCATCTCTATCAGCAATCCTGCCCCTCTCCTGTCCATAATATCCTGGAATATCAAGGTAGTTTGGTTTCATCTGACAATGAACCTCAGCAAATACCTGCTGTGCAAAGTATAATGGAATCTGGTCATTATTAGGATAATGACCATGGGCTGCTAAGAATCGTGGGTAAATCAGTGATGCAACCTGTGGGTCGATACATCTAGTAACCTGATATCCCCTCACCTTACTCTTCTTCTGATATTGTGGGAAGCATCTCTCCTTGATGGTCTCCTTCGAGACCACCCCCACCACATCAGTAAAAGAATGAGGACCCCTCACCTCAATCCTCAACTATCTATATATATCCTCTATAACCTCAGGTGAGAATGAGGTATGAGATACTAAGTGGTCCCTCAATGTCTGCAAACTGTCAAAAATGGACGTGCACGTACTCTTGTACATGCCATCAGTACGAGGGTCATCTAGTATGGCCCTCAACCTATGCAACTCTCGATCACTATAATGAATAATAGTAGCAATGTTGGGCAAGGGGGGATCCTGCTATGGAGGATCCTGCTGTGGTGGCTCCTGATGTGGAGCCTGCGCAAGTGGATCCTGATCAGGAGCCTGCGAAGGTGGATCCTGATCAGGAGCCTGCAAAGGTGGATCCTGATCAGGAGCCTGCGAAGGTATATCCTGGGATGCCATCTATCTAGGTACATGTCATAGAGTTAAAATAAATACGTAAGCAGAGAGAGAGAGATCATTTTCATGAGAGAGAGAGAGAGAGAGATTATATACATATAAATCTTCATGACAAAGAGAGAGAGATCATTTTCATTTTCAAAAAATACATGTAAAAATTTCAAATATTTCAGTGAGAGAGAGAGAGAACATATATTTTAGATCTAGAGATAACATATATTTCAGAGAGATAGAGAGATCTAATGTACATGTACATATTTAAATCTTTGACATACATTAAAAATTCAAGAATAGAGAGATCTAACACGTCATATGTATGTTAGGACACTATATTATCCTACGGGGAATGTCATATGTATAGTAGGATGTTATAAGGGGTCATATATGGGTCTAACCACATATGACCCCTTAGGACACTATATGATCCTAAGGGGAATGTCATATGTATAGTAGGATGTTATAAGGGGTCATATGTGGGTCTAACCACATATGACCCCTTAGGACACTATATGATCCTAAGGGGAATGTCATATGTATAGTAGGATGTTATAAGGGGTCACGCATGTGTTAATGCATGTTGACCCCTTAGGACCACATACGACCCCTTAAGATAGTATGTGATGGACTAAGGGGTATGTCTTTCACACTAGGATTCTATAAGGGGTCACGCATGTGTTAATGCATGCGTGAGCCCTTAGGACCACATATTCAACCCCTTAGGACACATAGGAAATTTCATATGTACAGTAGGATGTTATTAGGGGTCATATGTGACCTACTAAGGGGTCACGTATGTGTCAATGCATGCATGGCCCCTTAGGACCACATATGACCCCTTAAGACGCTATGTGATGAACTAAGGGGTATGTTGTTCACACTAGGATTTTATAAGGGGTCATATGTGGTTATAGGATTTTATAAGGGGTCATATGTGGGTCTAACCACATATGACCCCTTAGGACACTATATGATCCTAAGGGGAATGTCATATGTACAGTAGGATGTTATAAGGGGTCACGCATGTGTTAATGCATGTTGACCCCTTAGGACCACATATGACCCCTTAAGATAGTATGTGATGGACTAAGGGGTATGTCATTCACACTAGGATTCTATAAGGGGTCACACATGTGTTAATCCATGCGTGAGCCCTTAGGACCACATATTCAACCCCTTAGGACACATAGAAAATTTCATATGTATTGTAGGATGTTATTAGGGGTCATATGTGACCTACTAAGGGGTCACATATGTGTCAATGCATGCATGGCCCCTTAGGACCACATATGACCCCTTAAGATGCTATGTGATGAACTAAGGGGTATGTCGTTCACACTAGGATTTTATAAGGGGTCATATGTGGTTATAGGATTTTATAAGGGGTCATATGTGGGTCTAACCACATATGACCCCTTAGGACACTATATGATCCTAAGGGGAATGTCATATGTATAGTAGGATGTTATAAGGGGTCACACATGTGTTAATGCATGTTGAACCCTTAGGACCACATACGACCCCTTAAGATAGTATGTGATGGACTAAGGGGTATGTCGTTCACACTAGGATTCTATAAGGGGTCACACATGTGTTAATGCATGCGTGAGCCCTTAGGACCACATATTCAACCCCTTAGGACACATAGGAAATGTCATATGTATAGTAGGATGTTATTAGGGGTCATATGTGACCTACTAAGGGGTCACGTATGTGTCAATGCATGCGTGGCCCCTAGGACCACATACGACCCTTAAGATGCTATGTGATGAACTAAAGGGTATGTCGTTCACACTAGGATTTTATAAGGGGTCATATGTGGTTATAGGATTTTATAAGGGGTCATATGTGGGTCTAACCACATATGACCCCTTAGGACACTATATGATCCTAAGGGGAATGTCATATGTACAGTAGGATGTTATAAGGGGTCATATGTGACCTACTAAGGGGTCACACATGTGTTAATGCATGCGTGACCCCTTAGGACAACATGCGACCCCTTAAGACACTATGTGATGGGCTAAGGGGTATGTCGTTCACACTAGGATTTTATAATGGGTCATATGCAGTTCTAAGGGGTCATGCATATGTTATAACAAATGCATGACCCCTCAGAACCACATATGACCCCTTATGACACTATGTGATCCTAAGGGGAATGTCATATGTATAGTAGGATGTTATAAGGGGTCCTATGTGACCTACTAAGGGGTCACGCATGTGTTAATGCATGCGTGACCCCTTAGGACCACATACGACCCCTTAAGATGCTATGTGATGGGTTTTGGGATATGTCGTTCACACTACGATTGATTTTATAAAGGGTCATATGCGATTCTAATGGGTCACGCATGTGTTAAGACACTATTTGATGGACTAAAGGGTATGTCATTCACCCTACAATTTTATAAGGGGTCATATGCGATTCTAAGGGGTCCCGCATGTGTTATAACATGTGTGACCCCTTAGAACCACGTATGACCCCTTAGGACACTAGATGTGATCCTAAAGGGAATGTCATACATGTACACTATTATATTATATGTGATCCTCTATGACCTCCTAAGGGAACGTATAGTGTCATATGTGGTCTTAAGGGGTCATGTTGTGCGTGTAATAAGATGTGAAAATGGGTCACATTGTAGAGGAAATTTATTTTGTCTAATTTGTTTAAATTTGGTATCTAAATTTTCTAATGTTTATTTAAATTGATTTTTTTAACGTTTTTCTTTTTTTGCTAATGTTTTTCTAAGTTCTGATTTACTACAGGGTAGTTTTCTATGTTTTTCATAACAATTTTTTAAAATGTTGAAAAAAATATACATCTATACAATTATGTAATTTTAAAAACAAATTTACACATTTCAATCAAAACATTAAATTATCAAACATTTTTCTAAAATAATGAAAAACAATAAATTATCAAACATTTTTCTAAAATGTTGAAAACCAATAACTATATATAATTATTTAATTAAAAAATTAAATTAACAAATAAATTATTTACAAATTTAATAAAAAAAGACATTATTAAACCAAACAAAGGGTTATTTTGTGCACCTGATATAACAAAGGTCAAAAACTGAAATAGGAAAGATGCTAACTGCTGCAGACAAGGCTCGATGACGTGATGCTAACGACTGGTTCGATCCAACCCCCACCAGACAGAAAAAGTCAAATTTAATAATGACCTTTTAACTGTCATTTTCGATATTTATAAAATTTTTAAAAAAACCCTAACTGCAAAGGGTTCGAGAGAATGGGGGGGTTCGAGCGAACCCATTAAATATCAATATTTAATGGGTTTGCTCGAACCCAAAACCCGCCCGCTATTTGATCGAACCCAACTGAACAGTTTGGTTCGCTCGGACTCCCAAGGGTAGTCTGAGCGAACATTTGTGTTTCGCTCGAACATTGTCAAATCCAAAATTCCCACTTTCGCCAAATTCTTTCGTTGGCAAAAGTGGGAACCAGCTTTGTGAATTCACCCTTTGGCGATGCAGGAGCTAACTGGTTTACATCGCCTGAGGTGGAATTATATGGATGATGTAGCGGATGCGGGCGTATTGCCCCAGTATAGAGATTATTTGCAGCAGTATTCATTCCCTCAATTCATAGATCCAGGTGAGCAGCCTCCTCATATTGAGAATGCTGAGGATGATGTCCCTGCACTGACATAGGGACAGGGATAGGGCCATAGGTAGGGCCATAGGCAGGGATAGGCACAGAGAGATGAGGCTCCACGATGGAGCGGTGGTGATCCTGGTACTAGCAGCAGCAGGGGTGAGGGTGGATCCCTAGGACATGTAGGAGTGAGATTGGGTGGGACTGAGGAGGAGCAGATAGCTCTAAGATAGGTCTGACAGTGGTGGGATGAGCAAGGTGGAGCTACAAGTGGAGATGGGGGTGGAGAGCCTATGAGAAAGTAGGGAACTGACGCATGGCGGTCGATTTGAGCATGTCTTGCAGAGTTGCAGTCACAATTGACAGTGGCTCAGACTCGGCTGGCAGAGCAAGACCAGCAACTTGCTGAGGTGAGGGCCGATTGGGATCACCAGATTGCATCATTGAGAGCAGAGATAGAGGCTTTACGACAGGAGGTCCTTCTCTAGAGTAGTAGGGCAGCATATAGTGTCACAGTTCCTGTTGAGCAATAGGTGATACCCTACTTGTAGTATATGACATGATTAGAGGGAGAATAGACACCTAATCAGTATCCCAGGCATCAGGATCCTCCTCATCCACCAAGCAATGAGGGAGAGGGTGCTAGCTAAATTATTTATTTTTGTAGCTCGGATATTTTTTGTAGACACACCCATTTTTTTAGCCTATACGATTCTTGATTCGATGGGAGTTTGTATGTGTCATTCGACATCATTTTGTACTCTTATATTTGACATGATATATATACGAGATCCGATTTGACTTCATCGTGCTTGTGTTGATTCGCTTATGAGATGTCTTTTTATATGCTTTATTCTATATGTATTCATTTATTTTTACTATAGATGAATGAAATGCAAATGATTATGGATGTCTATTTTTATTTCTTTTTATGCAAATAAATGAATGTGCATGAGTGATGAATAATGCAAATTTTTCATGTTTTTCTTAATTTTTTTTTTTCTATGCAATGATATGAATGCAAATGAGTAATAATGAAATGTATGAATCTATATAAGATTCTTATGTATGTAGCTAATATCTCAAAAACACAAGTACTCGATTGGAGAAATGATGAAAAGAGACCACTTAGTGAAGAAATGATGATGCTTCCAACTCTCATTCAGAAGATAGACAAAGCATTGTTACTATACCGAAATCACTCGAAATTCCTGAGATACAGAATGAAATGCAAGATGAGATGCAAAACGAGATGCAACCTAAACCTAGTCACTGGATTTTAAAAAGCTTAATTCTCATCATTGAGCATTTTACAATTATAGCAGGCAGAAGAGAGTTTCGTTCTTTTCATGTGCAATATTAATGATCTTGTCCGGAATGAACCTTTTTTCGTTCATATCTTTGGACAGATTTCATAGGGAATTGGATCGCATGATAAAGAAATTCCCTCAAAATGAACAAAGAAATGATGGGAACCTCCCTGTAGCATTCAAATAAGTGGAGTCAAGGTATGTGAGGCCATTCCACCTTGATGTGAAGGCTCTTATCACAGACACCCAGCTAATTTAGATGTTTCCAAATCATTGGGATCATTCCTACAAGAAGAAAACAAGAAAATATTATGCCCCCAATCCTTGCTCCTCTTAGTGAAGATAGACTTCCTCGAGCTACTCAGAGGGATAATAATCGAAAACCAATATAAAAGACAACACTCAAAGAAAATTTTTAAGCATAGCTCACACTATTTAGTGATTGTTTTCAATAATGTTTTGCTTGTATACTCAATGATAAAACTCTTAAGTAGTCAGGAGACAGGTAACTGACTCGGAGTGGATGACCAGGTTTCATTGACGTAAGGTTGACTTGGTTGATACTACTTAGGACATGTAATGTGCTCTTGTCGATTACCTAAGACTATGACAATGATCGGTTTCAAGCCATGAGGGTTCCAACAAACTAGGATGTCACCAAAGTGACTAAAATATGTACAAGCGAAAGCAAAGATGCATGAAGCGGGAATGCCAATGTTGCATTGATAGATGGAGTGCTTGAGTACAAGAGGTGCCTGTTTGCCAAGTTTTCACCTGCTTGGCAGAGATTCCTTCTTTTTTTTTTACCAAGGTTCCTATTTACCAGGTTTTCACAAAGGCATTTTCTCTCTTTTTTCCTTTTTTTTTTTTTTTTCTTTCTCCTTTTGTTTTTTTGAATTTCTTCAGGACATTTTTTGATTTTTAGGATTTTTTAAGGACCCTTTTTGATTTTTAGGATTTTTTTAGGACTTTTTCACTGTATAAGCTACTCGAGCAGAGAATATCTAGGTGAAGAATTTCTTTAAATGGATTGTGTTGATCAGTTTGCGGAGCTGTTCTCCTTCTGATGTTGAGAGTTGATAAGAACCAGAGCCAAAAGTTGTCATAACGATATAGGGACCCAGCCAGTTGGGTTCAAACTTCCCTTTGTTGTTTCAAAACTATTGATTTTTAGGATTTTCTCTTAGAACTAAGTCACCAACCTGAAATTCTCGGCGTCAAACCTTTTTGTTATATCCTCTAGACATTCTTTTTTGATACACTCTGAGATGATCAAACACCACTTGTCGATGCTCATCCAGCAATTCAAGCTCTTGCAATCTAGATATTCTATAGTCTTCATCAGTAACAAGACCTTGCAAGGAAACTCTTAGAGATGGTATTTCTACTTCAATAGGTAATACTGCTTTGGACCCATACACCAAAGAGAAAGGTGTGGCCCTAGTAGGTGTTCTAATATTTGTTCTATAAGCCCATAACGTAGGATTGAGTTGTAGATGCCAATCCTTCCCCAATTTGTTCATTGTTCTGTGTAAGATAGTTAGTAGGTTTTTGTTAGATGCCTCTACTTGTCCATTACCTTAAGGGTAATATACTAAGCACCAGTGTTGTTTGATTTTAAATTTCTGACAGAGTTCGTCTAGATCTTTGTTATTGAATTGTCCTCCATTATCTGTTATAATTGATGAAGGCATACCATACCTCCAGATGATATAATTAAGAATAAAGAGGGCTACTTGTTTTTCAGTTGCCTTGATGAGCGGAATTGCTTCTACCCACTTAGTGAAGTACTTAGTGGCAGTAATAATGAATTTGTGTCAATTAGATGATGCAGGATATATTTGGCCAATCAGATCAAATGCCCACTATTGAAAGGGCCAGTGTGTCACAAAGGGTAGGAGATCTCTTTCAGGAGCATGGATAAGGTGCCTATGTATTTGACACTTTTCATAGGTCTTAGCAAATTTTATAGCTTCTTTCTCCATTTCTAGTTAGTAGTATCCAACACTTAGTAGTTTTCATGCTAAAGTTAGACCATTTGAATGGGATCCACAAATACCTTCATGAACCTCAAATAATGCATATTAGGACTCTTCAATTTCTAGACATCTAAGAAAAGTATTATCTAAACCTTTCCTAAATAAGTTGTTAGCAATGATGACGTACTATGATGCATTTCAGATTAGGTTCCTTTTTTCATTTCAGGAAAGATTATTAGGGACAACTTGGTCACGCAGGTAAGAGTAAATGTGGCTATAAGGAGATGAGTCATGTCCAATAATAGAACATACCATATGGGACTCGAGAGAATCATAGGCAAGGTAATGTAACTCTTCCATGAGGAATTCAAAGAAAAAATTAGATTCTTGTAGCTGTGGTATAGATGCCAAAGTGGTCATTACATCCACTGCTCTATTTGTTGTTCTAAGGATCTGCTGAAATGATACGAAGGTAAAGTATTTCTTGAGATCATCCACCATTATCTTATAAGGCATCAGTTTCTCATCTCTTGTCTCATATAGGTCATTGATTTGGTTGATGATGAGTTGCAAATCTCCATAGATGTGTAATTCAACGATCTTCCACTCGATGGCCAGGTTGAACCCATTTACCAAAGATTTATATTCTACAATGTTGTTTGTGCAAGGGAAGAGAATCTTGTAAGCTTTTGGAATTGAGTATTTTTGGGGAGTAATAAAAAGTATCCCAGCACTAGAACCATGTTGAGTGAAAGACCCATCAAATAACATCTTCCATGATTGTTTAGTAAGGTGCATTATTGATTCATCTGGGAATTCTATATGCAGAGGTTGACTATCTTCAAGTGGAGCCTCAACAACATGGTCTGCAATAACCTATCCTTTGATAGCTTTACGTAACACATATTCAATATCAAATTCTATAAGGACCATGACCCATTTGGCCAATTTTCCTATAAGCGTTTCTTTATTGAGAAGATATTTGAGCGGATCAATCTTGGCTACCAGCTTAATGGAGTGTGCCAACATATAGTGCCTTAATTTTTGTGATGCAAAGACAAATGCTAGGCATGCTTTCTCTATTATAGTGTAGTTCATTTCATATGACACTAATGTTTTGCTGATGTAATAGATAGCTCGTTCCTTTTTATTGTCATCCTATTGTGCCAGAAGTGCCCCTAGTGAAGTATCTGTAGCTGATATGTACATGATCAATGGCTTACCTTGAATCAGTGGCATTAATATGGGTGGATTAGAAAGATATTATTTGATTTATTGTAAATGTTATTCACAATCTTTATCCCAGTTGTATTGAATTCCTTTCCTTGATACCTTCATGAAGGGTTGAGCTTTGCCTGCTACATGAGATATAAAATGCCTTATTGACTGAATACAGCCTTGTAAACTTCTCATTTGACTAATATTCTTGGGTGGAGGCATTTCCATTATAGCTTGGACCTTTTCAAGGTCAACCTCAATTCCTTTTTTTGAAATTATGTAACCAATATATTTTCCTGATGTTACTCCAAATGCACACTTTTTAGGATTTAATCAGAGCTTGAATCTTTCCATTCTATCTAGTATGAGGCCTAGTTCTTGAATATGCATAGTTCTCTTCATGGTTTTTACTAGGGTATCATCAACATAATCTTCCATGTTTTTATGCATCATATCATGGAAGATAGTGGTTACTGCTCTTTGGGAGGTTGCTCCTGCATTCTCTAGACCAAACAGCATAATATTCCAGCAGAAGGTTCCCCATGCACATGTGAAAGCTATCTTTTCTTGGTGTTCAAGTGCTATCTTGATCTGATTGTAACCAGAGAATCCATCCATTAATGAATACATCTCATATTCAACAGTCATATCTACTATCATGTCAATATTGGGCAATGGAAAATTATCTTTCAAACATGGTTTGTCAAGATCCCTGGAGTCTTTGCAAACTCTAATAGATTTGTCTACTTTTGATACAAGTACTATATTTGATATCCATTCTCCATAGTCTATAGCTCTGGTAAATCCAGCTTTTAGCAACTTCTCTAGTTCAGTCTTGACTAGTAGTGCCACATGGGGATGCATCTTATGGAGTTTTTGCTTGACTGGTTTAACTCTTGGTGTAATAGAGAGGTGATGCATGATGAGATCAAGATCTAGTACTGGCATATCTGAGTATGTCCATGCAAAGTTGGTCTTCTTTTCTAAAAAAAAGTTGCTGAAATCTTTTAACTCTTCTGTTGATAGTGATTGAGCTAAATGAATGATGTGTAGCATTTCTTGACTCCCAATGTTCACTAGCTGAGTTGGCTTGATCAATATGGAAGTGACTTGGCAGTATATCAAGTATCTCACCTTTAGGTGCCTCAAAGAGGTTTTCACCCTTAGGTACATCCTCTATTTTCTCTTTTTGAGATTCTGACACTGCCACAATGTGGTTTTTGCCATCAGATCTTTTATTTTTATTTTTCTTGTTTTTGCGACTAAGATACTTGATATCCGCTTCAGACATGTTTTCATTTTGTTCACTGGTGGATGAGTACATGGGTTCAACTAGATTGAGATAGTAGGCTAATGTATAGTCATTGGCAAAAGTAGGTACATTCAAGTGTTGGTTATAAAGAGTACAATCAATCAGTTCTAGATGCATTAAAGATAAGGTTGGAATAGGCTGGAGGGAGTTCATGGTACTATCATCATGGCTTTGGACCAACCAGTCAAGTTCCAAAAGACTACCTTTCATATGTGTCTCGAGACCAGGAAGAGTTACAATATGGTTATCAAAATTCATGTTAGTATTTATTGGACCTAACCCAACTAACCTACTTCTAGCATCGTCACCTACTTCAGACCGGACTACATACCATGGTGTAATAGTAACAGGATCAGCAGATAGTATCTCATTATTCATCATAGAGTAGTCATAATGCATTGTTGAATAGTTGTTGTTATAAATAGAGCTCATGTCTGAGTCATCAGAGTCATAGGATGAAGTTTCTGACTCATCTTCATGTGCCTGAGTAAAGGTATATATAGTGTCAACACCCACATCTTTGATCTTGTAAGTTCCTTCATGATTTGGTTCATTGATTACCTGTATTTGACACACTTGTGAACATAGCTTTGATGGTTATGTTAATCCCTATCGTTTGTTCCATTCAGCTTCCTCTGGACTGATGATTGGTTCTGTTTCTGTAGCTTCTAATTCTTCTTTTGTAGTTTCGTACCTAATTTGTCTTATCTCATTGGGAGGGTTGGTAGGTGAAGGAATTGCTTGTGTTCGATCTTCGTCTAGCTGTTATTCATAGTCTTCTTGTCTTTTTAGTCTAATTTCTTCTATTTCCTTTTGCATTCTTAGGCATATCATCTCTTGTGCATCATCTATGATATCACTAGATTCGTCAAGGGTTTCTGTAGTAGATGTATCTGAGATGTGGTCAGGACCCCATTCATACTCATTTGAATTAGTTTCTGAATCATCTACTTATTGTCTTCCAGTATATGTGACTGGAACTTTTAGTGGTGCAAACAAATCTTTGATCATGTATACTTCATCTCTCATATCCTCTGTGACTTCTACTTCATGTGGTATTATAGCTGATATAATTGGAACTTGATTACCATTTGTTTCCTCTCTCTGGGTGAGAAATTCTTTTTGCTCATCATCAAACTCTTCCTAAGTTTGGTGAGTATTAATTTCTTGTGTTGTTAAAGGTAGTACCTTTTTCTTCCACTTACGTTGATGGTGAGACGTGTGCTTCTGATCTGATTGCTTTCTTGGATCATATCCCAGTCGAGCTTTATCATTGACAGAATTAGTTTGTAATTGAATGGGTTCAACAATACCTTGTTGACGCTTTCCTAGAGGACCAGCACTAGCATATCCCATGTGCTGAAGCATCTTATAGCCTGGACCATATTGTGTCAGAGAAATCTTACAATGTCATATTTCTTTATTTGCATTGTCTTCTTTGAAAAGTGACTTGAGAACATCATCCTCTTCTATTTCAATTGCAAGATAAGTAGAGGACTATATAAATGTTAGGGATCCCATAGATATTGAGAGGGGGGGGTGAATTAGTATCTGACCGATAATTAGAATTTCTTAACTTAAAACATGCAGAACATAATATAACAGTGTACCGGTATGCAAGAAACAATGCAATAAACAGAATCAAGAATATCCACATGAAAAACACACCATAACACAAGATGTTAATGAGGAAACCTTGTGTGGGAAAAACCTCAGTGGGATTTGTGACCCACAATATTCACTCACTGGCCAATAAGAGAATATTACTTACAATAGGGGCCTGCACATGCAGGAAGGCCAATTGCCTAGAGCTCACTTCTCAATGGGAAGTCTCATTGACTTACAATAAGGATTATACAAATCCAATATCTTGTACTACTTTACAATAGCATCTTCTATGCCAGATTCAGGACCGGTTCCTGCTTTGCTCTTTACATATACCCCTTGAACTATATTTCGCACAATTGGTCTGCCTAATATTTTTCTATCTGCTTCTCCTCTATCATTCAAAATGTCTACAATGATCTCTTTTATATATAAGAGTCATTCTACAATTTGCCAAGTCAGCTTACACATTTTTACAATAATAAACAAAATATATTATAACAAAATCCTATCGGCCTCTGTGCCGGTATACTTCCTTTCTTCTATGCCAATGTCAGTGTCCTGAGTGTCGATATAGACTGTGATCTGCTGATGCCAGTATAATACCTTTTCTGGTGCCATAGGATTGCAAGGTTTCCATCAATGACAAAACCTTCAATCACATACAATGTCTCATTAGAGTGTGCATATGCCAACAATTTCCCCCTTTGGCATTAATGGCAACACTCATGAGAAATTTCAAAAAGTATCCTAAAATGTGTAGTCCAAAAATGTTACCAAAAATGTGAGAGCTCCCCCTGAGCATATGATTCCTGTGATTTAAATTTTCTCATCCCACTACTCCCCCTTTGGCATCAATGACAAAGGTTGTCAAGATGTCAGTAGAGTTTGTGGTTTCAACCTTGTAGCTGGGTAGTTATAATTTGAAAAATATCTCCCAAAATCAAGTTTATACTATCCATAAACTTCTTGCTATCCTTTATTGTTGTCTCTAGTCTCTTCACTATACCGGTGAGATGCTGCAAATGCTCTACTAGTGTTTTGCTACCTTGCATTAGTGCTTCAAAAATTTCCTTCCGTAGAGATGCTAGATAGTCCAATCTTGGACTTAGTTTAGATCTCAAATGTTTTGCCTTACTTATTATTCTTTCTTTCTCTCTTTCCAATTTGAGTAGTTCTTCCTCAAAATTTGTTATCTTTTCCTCAAAAATTGATAGTGTATCAGGTGAGTTGACAAAACTATCTACAAGTTTATTGATCTCATCCTATTCCTTGCTCATTTTCTTGTGAATATCTACAGTCAAAAAGTTTGTTTTATATGTATCTTTATACAAATTTTTGTACTCTTTCAATAGATTACATAATTCCAGTAGAAGTGTGTCAAAATCTCTATTACACTTTATTTGTTCATCAAAGAATTTTTGTTTTTCAACTTCTACTTTATCCTTTACTGACTCTTCTTTTATTTTCTCAATGTTTTCTGAGATATATTTACATAGTATATCAGTTGTCCTAGAGAATCTTTGTTATCTATATTACAATTAGGAGCAATTACCTTCAAAATTGGTATGGTATCATCAATTGCTTTGTAAGCCTGTGAGCTGCAGTTGGTTATTTTATTGATAGAATCAAGTAGTACCTCAGTCACATTGGTTAATTTGAAGCTTGATGATGAATCAATAATCTGAGTACCGATGGAAGTAACCAAGCTTGTATTGACCTCTAGTAGGTTAGTTTGTGTCTACATTTCTTTAAGCAATGGTTTTCCTACTTCACTAGTTGCCGGTGGCATGGTTTCCTTATGTACCTATTCTGATTGTTGTTGCTCTAGAGCCTTTAGCTCTGTTTGTTTCTTTGTATATTTCATTTCCTCAGTCTGTTTCTCAGTCTCTGCCTTTATCTCTTTATCTTCGGCTAGTTTATCAGTTTCCTCAGTCACTGGAGGCTCACTAGCCATATCTGTTTTTTTTGTTGTATCTTTGTCTACTACTATGTTGATCTTCTGAGTATCAACATTCACAGTATATAGGACTTCAGGATTAGGATTATTATCCTCTACATCCATACTCTCAGCTGCCGGTTGATCTTTAGTAGTTGTTACTGGTGGAGTAATCAGAGGTGGTGGGGATAAGTTACCTTTTATTTTGATACTAGGAGGTCCACCAACCTTTCCTTTACCCTTATCTTTGTCTTTTTGATAGACTTTGAGAGGCTTGGGGTTCCTGTATTCTTCTTGCTTTTCTTTCTCAACCAGGAATATATCCCATCTATTTTTTGTTTCTTTTGTTACCTCATTTACTCTTCTTGCCATTAGTGCAATATGTCGGTGTGCAGTAGAGAATACTGACCAGTTGGCCTTTGCAATCAGATCATCAATTTCTTATGGAGAGTTTACCGGATATATAGAAAAAAACTTTTCAATTTTTATTTTCTTATCCAATTCTATCACTGCTTGTCTTCTTGCCTCTAGTCTTTTGAATAATTCATCAGGTATTTCATTGACTACTTACATCAAAAATTTCTTGTACATATCCATACGCAATATAAAACTATTTTAAACTTGCTCTTTTTCATCAGCTATTAGAGTGTCATAAAATTTCTCTATATTTTTTAGTTTACCTTCCTCTGTGATTTAATTCAGGAGTATATCAAGAGGGGCCAAGTCTTTGTTTGTCCTTTTCTTCTTCTTGGGTGTCAGTTTCTTCTTTGGTGTGGCCTTTCTTACCGGAGATCTCATTGCTTGTTGTTTTTGCCTTGTCCTCCTGGGTGAGGGTGTGGTTGCTGTTGAGGGATCTCTTTTTCTTACAACTCTTTTGAAAGTTGCACGCATGTCACTTCCTGAAGAAGTACCTACCTGTGATAGATGAGTTTCAGGTTGTGGAGCTGCTAACTCATCCTCTGTTATGCCGGTTTTCTTCAATATATCTTCTTTGATGGCTTTTTCTTATCTGGACCCTTTCCTTACAACTGCCCCAACCTTTTTCACCCTTTTCTTTGATTGAATTTGTCTTTTAATATTTTCTACACGGCCAAATATTTCTTCCTTAGGTTCTTTGGGGGCTTCTAGAAGTGCTTTAGCATATGTTTCAACTATGTGCTCATCTGTTTCATAGCCCATCTCGGTTACCCAAACTATCCTTGGGATGACTGCTTCCATTCAGATTTCATGTTTCTTGGTGACAAAACATATTTCATCTTTGTATTTGTCTACAATCTTCTGTGATAACCTTACTCTTTTCTTCATTTTGGTCTTTAATGCTTGAAAGAAGTCATTAATATTGCTTTCCTTGTTCTCACCCATGTTATTGAATAGTTCTATTAATTGTTTGCCGACCGGTATGTCATATCCAAGTTCTTTGTAACCTATACCAGGAACCTATTTTGTTATAGGTAGCATTAGGCATACTAACATATTTCCAAATCTAAAAGTTCCTTTCTTTTCCTTCTTGATCTTTCCAAGGTTGTCATTTAATTCATCCTTTAACCATTCACATATGTCAATTTTTGCATTATCTATGACCATATCATAAGCACTCTTAATGCATAAACTTGAAACTGAATTGAGTCTATTAGCATGAGTAGCTTTATATCCTAATATCATACTGATGAATCTCACATTGATATCTATTACATCATTTACTCTTAGGGACCTCTTGTCGAATGTTGCACCAGTTAGGTTTATAACTAGGTCATTGGAAACCTTCTTGGTTTTATCTGGTTTTTTACCAGTGGTCGGTAACCCTGTGACAGCTTTCATAGCTTCCTTGGTGATCTTGTGGATTGCATCTAACTAGAAAAATTCTCCATGTACCTTTCTCAAAACTATCCTAATCACATCCTTTGGAAATTCAGGAATGCTAAGGATCTCTGTAAATCCTAGGGTCTCAATGATCTTGTGCTCATCTTTTACATTTTGGGTATTATCACATATCAGGGTTTTATACATGGTTTTAATTTCCTCATCTCCTAATTCCTCAATGTTGCAGTGGATGTACATTCTGGGGTCTTCAGCATAAACAACTCCCTTAGGAATTTGAGAAAAAGCACCTAAGGTATCATCCTTCTTTGCTATCTCGGGAACTAACTGAAATATGGGCCTAGGTCTTTTTATTACTTGAACAACAATAGGGTTTGCTATATATTCAATTGTAGAGGTGGATGCCATGATTAAATACCTTTTACTGCCTTGGATGGATGATTGCTTGGAGTTTTCTTGCTTCTTGCTCGAAATGCCTTAGCTCAGAATCTTCACACTCTTTGAAAATTTGAAATCTCGGTGAAATGAAATGGAGCCAAAACCTTAATTTTATAGTGTCTTTTCACCATCTACCATATTAATTGCGTGCCAGTTAGGTATTCACTTAACATTATTTGCCAGTAATAAGTAATTTCCAACTTCTTATCTCTAACCGAGGGCATAATAGCACATGTATCATTAGATTGCTAAACCCTCAAGGAAACTTTCTTCAATTAGATGAAGAACTTTCTGCCGGTGGAGCACTGCTTTGTCCTTCCGGTGAATCATCACTCTGTTCTGTCAGTGAAGTATTGGTTTGTTCTACCGATGGAGGAGTATTCCCAATATTTAGATCAGCTTTTCTAATCCATTGTTTTGAGAATTCTTGCTTAACCTCTTCAACTTTTTCTTTACCTTTCAAGCTAGAACTTTTTTTGTCTATTGGTGTTCCTTTACTTCTATAGAATTTAGCAATGTGCCCAATCTTGTTACATGCATAACAAGTTACATTATTTTTCTGAATAGCTTTCCCATAACCTATGTCGGTTTGTGTTCTGCATTGATTAGATAAATGTCCAATTCTTCCACAAACATAACATCTCACATTCATTCTGCATTTTTTAGAAATGTGACCAACTTTGTTGCATTTAGAACATTGACCAGTGGGTGTGTTGAAATTCTGATAATTTCTACATCTACATTCATTTGTTCTATGACCATACTTATTACAGTTAAAGCATTTACCATTGAATTTATAAGCATTAGGTTGTCTTACCAGTTTGTTGTGATCCTAAGTATTTGTAGTACTAGAGCTTTCACCAACTTCAAAGCCAATTCCAGAAGTGTCACCTTTAGGTTTTTGACTTTTCAGCAAGGTGCCAAGTTCCTTTGAGCTTTTCTTGAATTTTTTTTTGTGTTGATTTGCAGTTTCTAGTTCTCTTTCTAAGACTTCTTTTTGTCCCATCAGTTCATTTGAGTCATTCTAAGTATGCATCAGATCTGTCTTCAACATGTCATTTTCATAGCTAAGGCTTGTGTTCTCATTTGCTACATCACTTAGTCTTCTGGTCAATTCTTCTTCATTCTTCTTCCTATCCTCAATCTCTTTGCAAAATCTCATAGTCATATCCTGCATTTCATTTTTTATTGTCTTGATCTCTTGTTTCAACTTGTTTATCGTATCATTAAGTGATTCCTTTTTCATCATTCTCATTTTGCAATTTTTCACAAAGTTCTCTTCTCTTATTTCTTGCAACAATAAAGTTTTCTTGAAGTGCTTGAATGATGTCCTGAGCTACTCTTAAATTATCTTCTAATTTGATATTTTTCAACTTTTCTGCATCATAGTCTGTAAGAGCTCCTTCTAGTTGCTTCATCAAATTTTCCATCTTTACCGGTGTCAAGATCTTCCTCAAGCTGTTAGGCTTTTGAAAATAGAGGACCAGGCTCTGATACCAATTGTTAGGGATCCCACAAATACTAAGAGGGGGTGGTGAATCAGTATCTGACCGGTAATTAGAATTTCTTAACTTAAAACATGAAGAACATAATATAACAGTGTACCGGTATGCAAGAAATAATGCAATAAACAGAATCAAGAACATCCACATGAAAAACACACCATAACACAAGATGTTAATGAGGAAACCTAGTGTGGGAAAAACCTCAGTGGAACTTGTGACCCACAATATTCACTCACTAGCCAATAAGAGAATATTACTTACAATAGGGGCCTGCACATGCAGGAAGGCCAATTGCCTAGAGCTCATTGATCAATGGGAAGTCTCACTAACCTACAAT
Source organism: Cryptomeria japonica (assembly GCF_030272615.1). NCBI lineage: Eukaryota > Viridiplantae > Streptophyta > Pinopsida > Cupressales > Cupressaceae > Cryptomeria > Cryptomeria japonica. The sequence continues at coordinate 225,214,700 of NC_081407.1, read as the reverse complement.
AAGGATTATACAAATCCAATATCTTGCACTGCTTTACAATAGCATCGTCTATGCCAGATTCAGTATCGGTTCCTGTTCTATTCTTTACATATACCTCTTGACCTATATTTTGTACAATAGGTCTGCCTAATATTTTCCTATCTGCTTCTCCTCTACCATTCAAAATGTCTATAATGATCTCTTTTATATATAAGTCATTTTACAATTTGCCAAGTCGGCTTACACATTTTTACAATAATAAACAAAATCCTGTCAGCCTCTGTGGCAGTATACTTCCTTTCTTCTGTGTCGGTGTCGGTGTCCTGATTGCCAGTGTAGAGTGTGATCCGCTGATGCCGGTATAATGCCTTTGCTGGTGCCATAGGATTGCAAGGTTGCCATCAATGACAAAACCTTCAATCACATACAATGTCTCATTGGAGTGTGCTTATGCCAACAATAAAGACACCATCATAAATGACTTTTGGAGTTGAAGTTTGTGGCTTCATAACCTCTGATGGTTTTCCTGACTGTCTTGGTGATGGAGGAAGAGACATCAGTGAGAGTATAGGCTCTATCTTGTAGCCATCCATGCCAGTGTCTGTGATTTTCAATTTCTTTTGTAAATATTTTAGCAAAGATTTTGAACTTTCAGCTGTGGAGGCTGCTCTATTATGAGGAACAAAAGCATCAGCACTCTGCATTAATGCATTGCAGGTATAGCTTGTATCAACCAAAATACTAACTTCAACTCCATTATAAGGAAATTTCAGGCAATTATGATATGTAGATGGTACTGCTTTTATTTCATGAATCCATGGCCTACCTAGTAAGATGTTGTATGAAAGATGAAGATCCAGGACTTGAAAAATGACATCTCTTTCCATAGGTCCTACTCTAACTGGTAATAGTACCAGAACCTTAGAAGTTCTTTCTTCTTCATCATAAGCCTTGATTGTTATCTTCTTTGTTGGATCAATAACATTTTTAGAAAATCCCAGCTATGTCAATAGATTGTAGGTACAAATATTCAACCCAGTGCATCCATCTATCAAATCATGTTTAACACAGTGTTTATGGATCATGGCTTCAATGTGTAATGGCTAGTTATGTGGGTGACTCAGTGAGTTATCATCTTCTTCAGAAAAAGTGAGGTAATGAGGTGAGGTCAAGTGACCCACCATAGATTGAAACCGATCTATGTCTAAATCTTTAGGAACACTGGTGGTAAGTAGAGACTTGTCCAGGACCTCTCTATGAGCAAAAGAGATCTTAAGTAGTTCCAAAATGGAGATTTGAACATTGGTTTTCTTCAATTGTTCGACAATACTATAACCAGGAGAAGACGATGAAGCCAATTGTTTTCATTTAGCCATGATTGTGTGTGTTTGTCTATTTGGTAGATTTGATGTTGTTTGATCGAAAGTTGAGGAACTAGCTCCTGGTAGAGTAATCTTCCTTTGAGCGCGAGTCATGGCATTAGCAGTTTGTGTTTGATTTTAGTGATCTGGGACTATGATCACATTGCAATATTCAATTTGAGCAGATTTAATCATGTTGATCACATTATCGTTGTTAGTGTAGGTATAATTGACCCTAGCTCCTCCCTTGGATTTTGAGGAATCTCCTTGTTCATGAGTGGGTAAGGGATCTTTAAAGGCCTTATGATCAGCATTAATTGCATGATTTCCAACAACAATCTTGCCTACGTCAATGAGATCTTGGATTTCATGTCGGAGTTTCATGTAGTTGTTTTTGTTATGTCCCTTGTTCTGATGGTAGTCACAGTATTTGTTTTCTCTCCACCATTTGGGTCTAATTTCTGGGTCATATGGTCTAGAATTGTCTGGCAATGTTATCAAACTATTTACCAATAAAGTTTTAAAAGTTGATTCATATGATTCATCCAGAGGAGTAAAATCACGCTTAGACTTTGAAAGCCAAGGTTTTTCTTTAAACAATTCTCTTGTTTTCTTTGGGGGATTTTATGTTGTAGTTTCAACTGCCTTGAGTGCTTGTGTGCCACTGACCAAGTTAAATATTGTGGATTTTGTTTTCGCTTGGATATTATCTACCACTCCATCATTAATGATGTTCATTTTGCTATCTTTCCCATATTTCCAGTATTTACTCTTTTCTTTAGAGCTAGAACCTTGTTGTGTTTCCTTCCAAAGTGAGATATCCCCTTTCTTTATCAGTACATCTTCCATCTGAATAACATTATCTACCATTTTGTTAAATGATGGGTGTACTTGCATTTGTATACTATATTTCAGTTTTGGGATTAGATTATTGACAAATATATCCATTTTCTCAGAGTCTGGGATAGGTCGTGGATACCTAGAGAACATCTTTCTCCAACATTGGAGGAAAGTGAGAAAAGGCTCCCCTATTTTTTGTTTAGTATTGCAAAGATCTATCATAGTCATAGGATGTCAAATGTTGTATGAGTATTGTTGCAAAAATAGTTGAATTAGTTCTTCAAACATTTTTATCCCTTTGGGTAGACTTGAGAACCATTACATGGATTGACCCCCTAAACTCCTTAAGAAAAGGTGCATGAAGTACGTTTGATCGTGCATGAACTCCATACAAGCTGCAGAAATCTCTCTGACATGATCTTGAGGATCTGAGGTACCATCATATTTGTCAAATTTTGAGATCTCAACTCATGAAGGAAATGGAGACATGTAAAGGTTTTTGTCAAATGGGAATGAGCATATTATGTCCAAAGAATATTGTTTTGGCGTTTTATCTTTGTCTTCTATTCTTGTGACTGCAGTTTGTAGTGCTTGCATTTGTTTGCTTATTTTTCCCCATGGCATCTCTTCGTCTTTAGCAATGAGGACCTCCACATTATAACCAGTAGGGAGTTTGGCACCTTGTTTTGCTAATTCTAGGAAATAGTCTTATTTTTCCCTAGCCATGATGACCTTCATCATTTTTTGGAACTCTTTATCATTTTGACATCTATGTACTTCGGCTTCAAGAGGTTCAAGAAGCTCAGATTCAGTTGATGAGGAATCAATGTCAGTTGCATGATTGCTGAAATCATCGTGAGTATCTCATTTACTAGCTTCTCTTTCTTGCCTTTCTCTAGACATGGTGGGAGATAGGGGCTGACCAAAGATTGGTAAATTGTAAACTGGTATTTGTGATGAGGACAGTTTACTTTGAAAGGGGTTTTCTTTGATAATGGATTATCATTTGATGAAAAGGGTGTTTCTTTTGCTTTATCTATTTTGCTTCGAGACCTTCTGGTTTGAATAGGCATTTGTAACCGACAGGACCGAGAGCAAGATGTGTTGCAGAAGTCAAGATCAAATTGTAGCTAGTAGTTAATTTAACATAGTGATTGAGAGAAGTAACTAAGATCTGGTCTAGTTTCAAGAATGATCTATCATGTGTAAGATGTTATCTAAGTTAACTTAGGTTTGATAAGATGTGTATTTGAACTAGCTTAAAGATGATTTGGATTTTTTACTAGGATAGACTAGTTTGTGACACGGACATAGTTTTGATCACTGAGTTTGTTGATTTGTTTTCTCTAGTTTTAGTATTCCTGTTTTAGTTTGAGGGATGAAAACATAGAAAACATGCAGTATGAATAGTAACTTCAATCACAACATGCAAACCCTATGGAAGTTGGCTTAGAGAAAAAAACCTTTGCTTGCTAACTTAGGTCCACACCTAATAGCTAATCAGAATATGGCCACTGAGTCTCACGTAATGGATTCTCAACACCGTATTAACTGACTCCAAATGCTAATGGGGGCATGATATGGCAAGTGTCTTGGGAGAGTTACTATCTCTCTTGCACAAAGATTATCAACCTTTTGAAGGTGAATCAGGTAGCTTCTAATTTTAATTGGATCTAGTAAGGGTTTCGTTCGGTGTGTTGAGGTATAAACTCAATTAAGAGGTCTCCCAGCCTTGTAAACCAAGGTTCAATATACCCTATGGTACTGAGGAGAGCTATTCCCAAGTACTGTCGTTGACTTGATTTTCATCAAATCACGTTTATTTTATAGTGGGTTGGAGTACTTTGCATTTAGCCATTCCCACTTAGGTCATTCCCCTCACACCGATTGTAATGGCTTTAAGAGTTTTTCAACCCTTCAGGAGGGCAGGCCTGCTAAAGATGTACAAATCTCTAACAAAGAAAAAGCCTCAAGGGTCTAGATTTCTAATTGTCTTAGAAAGACAAGAGCGTACTCTCCTACCTCTCAGAATTTTCCAGAAACTTACAAAGGACAGATTTGTTCATTACCCAGATAACAAGTTAGGTGCCTAAAAAATTAAAGAATACACGATGTTTGATTGATTTCTCTATAGGCAACCTGCAGAAACAATGCATCAGTAGTCATGTTGTTTTTATTCTTTCACAAGTGTATGTTTGATTGATAAATTCTTTGACAAGCATCCTGCAAGAAACTGGTCAGGCTATGAAAATAACAGGAAGACAAAAGACAATTCAGGGTTAGTGTCAGCATAATCCAGATTTAATTCAAGAAAAACCCCTAAAAGTGAAACTTTCTTTTAATCTAACAAAGAACAGAATCGTATGACAATTCTGATAAAATGAAATGATGAAAGAACTTTTATCATACGAGTCATAAATTAGCATAGGATGACAGAGGATAAAACCAAATAACAAGAAACAGTATATCGTACGAGTCCATACTTTGATTTGTACAACAAACTACAGGGTATAATATTATGTCGTATGATAAACCACAGGCTTCAATATAATATCATACAATGCAATGAAACTACTCATATGATATTTCGCAGAGCTTGTATGGATAGAACCTGCAGGATAAAAAGACTGATTCTGAGGCCGAAAAAGTAGTTTTCTGCCCCACAGTGGGTGCCAAAAATGTGTGTGTGAAAAGTGGACTTGTATCTATAAGAACAACAATTCAATCAAGTCATTACATGCATGGTTAGATAGAGATAAATATGAATATGAAAACCATAACAAATCAACCCATTGCCTTCTAAAAGATGCGAGCATAAGATTGCTCTAAGATATGTATAAGCAATCCAGTGACTAGACAACACCAAGATGAAGGATTTTAATCTATATGAGCATGATATTAATGCTAGATGGATGCAAGATTAATCTAACAAGATTGAAGCAATAAATGAGATAAATGATCTAAATATGTATGCAACATTCTTAATGAACCTAGAGCAAAAACAATATAATAACAATATATTCTCTAGGATTTTTTTTTATGAGAGATGAGAGCCTGAATTTATAGAAAATTTAGAAAGAAACCAATGGCTGAGATTAAATGATGATGATCGGTCAAGATTTTCCAAGAGGAAGCACAATCCAAGTGAATTGATGTAATTGGATGCTTTTCTCAGTTTTAAAGGAAGTTCAACTGAAACTAAGATAAAATCAAGAAAAAACTGATTTAAAGGAAATTGACCTAAAATTAAGATAAAATCAGGAAAAAACTGATTTATTATCTATTTCATTCAATTTTAATATTTAATTGTTTTAATTGCTTTCGTTGAGATTATTTATCAATTTTTAACTTGTTTTTTTCAAGATTATCTCTGATTGATTTCTTTTCTCAAATTTGAATTCTTTCTTGGTCAATTAATTCCTTTTTGGATTTATTTCCTTTTTTGAAGATTTGTGCTCATAATTTCCAATTCCTCTTTCTTGATTTGTTTCTTTTTTTGAAGATTTATGGCAAATTGATTTATTTAATTACATTAATTCCTCTTTTTGATGATTTAATGGCAAATTTATTTATTTAATTAAATATGCAAAAGATATTTAATTAAAATAAATAAGATAATTGTTTAAAATGGTTTACTTGGAATGATCAATTAATTAAATAAATGTTTAATTAATATTGGTTGATTAATTTTGCCATGTGACATTGATGATTTAAGAAATTAATTGTGTGCTCAAGATTGATTTAATTGCCTTTGGTTAGGACCTTGGTGACATTGTCGAGATTAGGGGCTCATGGTTTAGATGACCATTTTTAGGGTATTCCAGGGTCATTATATTTCACACGTTTTTGTACAAAATATAAGATGAATAAATTGTATAATTAAAAATTTTATCCTAACACATTTCTAGATATTGATTGGGCCTCTTTTAACTTCAATCTAATTCCACCTAAGAGAAAACCCTCTTTTAACAAAGTCATGAGAAATCAAACTTTACTAATGAAAAGATAGGTTTACAACCTCTTCCTTTGTCAAAATATCATCCTCCATTTTCTTGTGGATTTACATTTTCTCATTCCTATATAGCATCCCAACAAGCTAATTTTGTGTCCAATCCTCTTTATGACAACCTAAATTCTCTTCTCTTCTACAAACTTCAGCTCGGTACCTAGGGACTAGGGTTCCCAATGCCCTGGACCTCCCGAGGACTATGGTACCTAACACCCTAGTCCTCTCAGTGCAAATCCATATTTTTAGATTCTCTTCTAGACTATTTCAAAATCTGTACTTCCATTTTGTTGATCCAAATATCATAAAAATAACATAAAATTAACTAGCGATCATGTATGGTATTATTTTCATGATCATTTCAAATAACACTCAAGTTCCTTTTTATATTTCTCCTCACCATGTGACATTGTTTTCTTACCTATTGGGGGCTCATTGTTATTGATGATGGTATAATTTCAGGTGCAATCACACTTAGTGAGAAACATAATAATTTATTCTTTTTTGTCTTTATGCTTGGGGGAAAATAATATTATCCTATCTTATCTCTTTCTTCACTCATGTGTCACTACTCCCTTTAGAGGTTTCCTCAAAAACAAGAATTTATCTATCTTATACAAGGTTACACATTCTGGAAACTAGAGAAAACAAACTCTTATAGGAGATATTCCTGAGACTAGACATTTGCCCCATAGAATTCACATTTTTATTATTTATCATAAACAGATTGAAGAATGCTCAAAAATAGAGAAAAATAACTCTTATACGAGATGCTACACACTTAAAACTAGACACTAGTTGCACACATGCATGAGGATGATTGGAACTATAAAAAAATTTAGACTATTCCTACTCTCCTCCCCAACATGGATCACCTAGAAAGAAAAATATAGAGTGTGTATCCATGTCATCTCTCCTCCTTCTCATGGATAGCCTAAAAAAACATGTGTATGCTTTATTCATGCTTCTCTCTTTTCTTCTCATGAGCTCATAAGCTTTGTTATTTATAATTCATGGATGATGTGTTCTCTTCTCTTTTATGTGATAACTTTGTGTTCTTGGGATGGCATTTTTAAAGAATGATATTAGTGGTTGATATATTTTGATTATCAAGATCTCTTCAAATAGTTGACTTGCAGTCTTGTTTTTAGTATTAACTCCTTATGTTATGTGTCCTTGCATAGGATTATATGAATTAAGATCCCAAGACTGGGGTTTTGGTTCCTTAAAATTATTGAAGAATTTATATCCTTGTGATTGTGCTCCTATTATCTCCTCTCTATCATCTTTCTATTTCAACTAAATTATGATTGTAAGCTTATACTCCACTAAAGTAAGGGCTAAATATAGCATCATAAATTGTACACCCTTTATTGGCATGTCCAATTCTGTACTCTCCTAGCACCTATTTTAGTATTTCTCTTTCCTCTATGCATTATAGGATCTTTATTATAATTTATAAATACTTAATTCAATATTATGGGTCATATTTCACTTTATCACATCATCACACCTTTATTTGGGCCCATAATTCTAGGTGTTCCCTTTACCATTTTATTGTAATTTCAACTCTCAAAGAATATTTCACATATATTCAAATCTTGTGTTGAGCCACCAAGTTGGATTTAGCATTGGAATCATGATAGCTCACATCCCTATAAATTTGGAAAAAAGTGGTCTAGATAGTGACACCCACCACCATGGTCTCATGCTATTTCTCATGAATTTAGACAAAATGATTAGGTAGTCTTATCCTATTCAAATTTAGCTTCATCTAGAAATATATTGATTCTAAGTCAACTTAAAGTTGATTTAAATTATGAAATACCTTTATAAGACATCCTTCTCAACACATTTAAATATGTCTTCACATCCAGGAAATCAAACATTTGACCATTGAAGTATTCATCATCAAGCATTTTGAGATGTCTTCAAGGCTGCATATTCTTCATTCATCTATTGTGGAGAAAAATTACATAATTCATATGAAAGCATGTGTATGTGATTAGGGCTTTCCCATATTCATGTCATTTCATACAATATATGTGATTACATTCAAGAAACAAATCATCATTATCAATCATTGTAGATCTGAGGTATATCTTTCCATTGTTTATTTTTGCATTTTCAATATTTAATTCAAGGTTAATTCCTGAATCATGATTTCACTTTGGCAAACCCCTATTCTCAACCTATTTTCCATTCTTTATGTGTGTAGCGAGGAGGTATGAAGCTAGGATCTTTAAAATTGGCTTTATTTATAGAGACAAATAGATCGTCCATTGGAGTGCAAAAATTTTGGGGGAAAAGGGTGACAAAAACCATGGTCCCAATAAATCGAGAGCTCCTTATGCGAATAGGTCCAAATACACATATTCGTCATATCTAGGTTTGTGGCCCAATTTGATGAATGTAGCTCACTGTTCATGCATTTTCACTTCAATTCTAGCATATTTACCGTGATTTCAGTATCTTCAATAATTTAATTCAACTTAAGGGAAAGAAGAGGCAAATTGAAAACCCCTTGGAGTTTCATTAGAATATAGATGCACTAGGTTTATATCTATAAAATTCCTCTTTCCCTAATGTAATAGTTCTCGAGTAAAATTGATAATTTCTTCTTTATATGGTGGAAACTCAAATTTTCACCATTACAATAGCTATTATATGGTATTGGTAGATAGAAAAAGTTGAAAAGTGTGAAGAATATTTGAATAGATGATTAACATGATAAGAATCCATACCTTGAGTGAATAAAACAATTCCTTGCCTAGGAGAGTATAGGGTGTTGGCCATTTGGTGGAATTGATTATATGTTGCATTTGGGTTTTATCATTGGTACCAACAATAGTTGTTTTGATGCTTTATTGACACCCTTCTGGTCCCAGTAGGTGGAGTGGTTTCTGGTTGATTTGGATCAAACATGATCTGATATATCTAGGTATTATGTGGATGGATTTTATTATGTGATTATTGTTTATACTTAATTAGTTTAATTGCTATTTTGGTATTAATGTTTTGGGTTCCAATATTAAAGTTTAAACTGCTAATGGTTCCAGTAATCTATGACAACTAATTAACCATGCCCCCTCTCATTTGTCTTCTAGTTATTTGAATTGTCTAACAATTGGTATCAGAGCTTTGGTCCTCTCTGCAGAAATCTTAACCGCTTGAGGAAGATCCAAGGGCAACTAACAATTCAAGTTCATCTAGTTTTTCTGGAGCTATCTTTTGGAGGGATATTCTAAGGCTTGATGGAAAAAACTATATAGTATGGAAGATTCAGATGGGGACTCATCTAAGATGTCTTGGTAAGGAGATTTGGGAGATCACACAGAATCATGTCACACCCTATAATTGGGGATCTGGGAATCCTCCTCTGACAAACCTGGACAAGGAGCTTGAGAATGATTGTAGAGAAAGAAAAGCCCTCTTGTGTGCACTTTCTAATCAACAAATAATGGGATTAATCGACAAATCATCTGGAAAGGCTATATGGGATAAGTTGGAGCCTCTTAATGAAGGTGACCCTATGGTGAAGATTGGTAAACTTGATGGTTACTAGGTGAGATATGAAAACCTAAAGATGGAAGAATATGAAAGGATTACTACATTCAAGGAAAGGGTAAATGAGATTGTTATGTAAATTCAATGTCATGGTAGAACTCTAAGCAAAGAACTTTGAGAAAAGATGAAATTATTTATAAAGTCTTGAGAGCCCTACCACTGGCCTAAAAAATCAAGGCTACTATTATTAATAAGTTAAGAACATTGGCTAATACATCTATCAATAGAGATACCTTGGTTGGGAAACTATCTTCTTTTGAGCTTGAAGAATTTGGACCTTCTGGAGATGTGAAGACTGAACCTGCTTTTCATGCATCTACATATGCAACCGATAAGCAAGGTTGGAAAGCCTTTAATGCAAACGAAATGGAAGATATGAAGAGAGAAGATGGAGAGTTTAAGAAAATTGAAGTACTATTTGCTAGAAGAGTACTTAAAGGACTGGTAGGAAGTAAGTATGAAGGAAAAGAACCTTTTAAATACTTTGCATGTAATAAGATTGGTCATTTTGCATCTAGATATCCTGAAAGAAATTCAAGATTTGAAGAAAGAGTTAAAAGATCATTTAAACCTAACCCTAGATATTAGAACTAGTATAAGTTCAAGAAAAATAGAGACAAATCATGTTACATAGCGGACGAGGAAGGCATTACTGATTTTGATGATGAATCAATAGAAGACTCTGGTAGTGAATCTGGTAATGGGAAGGAATGGGTGTTCTTGGCTATCAAAGAAGATGATCTGACACTGAAAGTGAATTTACCTGAAGAGAAGATACTTCCTGCTAAAATTGAAAACAAAGATGAATGGGTAATTGATAATGGTTGTTCATATCATATGACTAAAGATAAAGCGAAATTTCTATCTTTACAAGAATTTGATGGCAGTCTAGTTAGATTTTGAGATGACAAAGCATGCATGATCAAAGAAAAAGGAACTATATCATTGGATGGTAAGAACAATACTTACAATGTTTATTATGTTGAAGGTTTAAGACATAGTATTTTGAGTGTAGGATAATTGGTAGATAAGGGATTTTAATTACAGCTGAAGGATGGAAAATGCAAAATCATTAATAGATTCATCTTCGAGATTGCAATGGGTACACAGATAAAAGGTAATATATTTCATTTGAACTATGTTGAGAAGACATGTTTGATTACACAAATTGATGATATTTGGCTATGCAATAAAAGTTTGTGTCATGTGAATTTGGATTGCATTGTGAAGATCAGTTCAAATAAGGCAGTTAGGGATATACCTAAGATTATGAAGCCCAATAATCCAGTATGTAAGGAATGTCAAAATGGGTAAATAGGTCAGAACCTCTTTTAGGAGTATACAAGATAAATCAAATGATTTTCTTGATCTTATTCATACTGATTTGTGTGGGCCTGCTAGAGTTAAAAGTTTTCAAGGTGATAGATATTTCATGCTAATCATTGATGGTTATTATAGAATGATGTGGGTTACTTTTTTAAAAGAAAAATCTGAAGCATTTGAAAAGTTTAAAATATCTAAGGCTAAAGTAGAAACTGAGACAAGATTGAAGATTAAATGTTTGAGATCAGATCATGGTGGAGAATTCACATCCGGTGAGTTTAATAACTTTTGTGAGAATCATGGTATAATAAGACAATTTTCTGCTCCCTGGATACCTCAGCATAATGGAGTTTTTGAAAGGAAGAACATAACTATCTTGGATGCTGCTATAACAATGATGATGAAAGATAGTCTACCTCATGTCTACTAGAGAGAAGTAGTGATCACACTGGTTTATACATTCAATATAGTACATATCAAAGGAGAAACTAGTAAGATACCGTATGAGTTATGATTTGGAAATACACCTATAGTTAAGTATTTCCAAAATTTTGGTGGTAAATGTTATATTAGGAGAGATGATATCATTAAGAAATTTGATCCTAGATGTGATGAAGGCATGTTTCTTGGTTATTCTAATGAAAGAAAAACATATATATGTTATAACAAGAGATTGCAAAGGATTGTGGAGAGTGCTAATGTCAAAGTAGATGAGCTAAACAAAAGTCAAATCAAAGTTTATGAGAAGGAACCAGTAGTAGAAATGATTATATCTGAACCGGTAGTACCTTTACTAGAATAGAGAGTTGAATCAGTTACTCTGGCAGTATCGGAGAACTCTATAGTAACTAAAGAATATGGAAGAGGAACAGAAAGCCAGAAGACTCCTAGGTAAGTGAGATTAAATCATTCAAAAGATTAGATCATTGGGGATAAGAGAAATAGAGTGATGACATGAAGAAGACTGGAAACTAATGAGGTATGTTTAATTTCACAAGTTGAACCAGTATCAGTAATTGAGGCATGTAAAGATGAATATTGGTTGAAAAGTATGAAAGAAGAATTAGATCATATTGAGAAAAATAACACATCGACCTTGGTTCCCCGGCCAAAAATTAAAAATGTAATTCAAACTAAATGGGTTTTTAGGAATAAATTTAATGAGAATGATAAAGTTATAAGGAATAAGGCTAGATTGGTTTCTAAAGGATATTATCAGAAGGAAGTAATTAATTTTGGAGATACTTTTGCACCTGCAGCTAGGATTGAAGCTATAAGATTATTTCTTGCCTATGTTGCTTATAAAAACTACAAGGTTTATCAAATGGATGTTAAATGTGCATTTTTGAATGGGGATCTTCCTGAGGAAGTTTATATTGAGAAACCTAATGGTTTTTCACTATCGAATGATACAAATATGGTATGCAGGTTAAGGAAATCTTTAGATGGATTGAAACAAGCACCTAGAGCTTGGTATGTAAGATTGGATAAATATATTTTGAAGCTTGGTTTTACTAAAGGTAGTGCTAACAGTAATTTATATTATAAGATCATTGATGATGATATACTAATTATTGAAGTATTTTTTGATGATATTATTTTTGAAGGTGAAGATAAGTTATACATAGAATTTTATAAGAATATGGAGAAAGAATTTGAAATGTCTATAATTTGTGAGATGGAATTTGTTTAGGTTTGTAGATTACTCAGATTGAAAAAGGTATTTTTATCTCTCAAACTAAACATGCTAAGGAATTTTTGAAGAAATTTGGTATGGGAATTCTAAAGCAGTAAGTTCTCCTATGGTTACAAGTGAAAAATTGATAAGAAAAGATGTTTTTAAACCAATAAATCCTACAAGATACAAGTCTATGATTGGAGGTCTCATTTATTTGACTCAAACTAGGCCTGACATTATGAATGTTGTTTGTATTGTTTCAAGATTTCAGAGTGATCCTAGAGAAAATCAAGAAATTATGGTGAAAAGGATTTTTGGATACTTGCAAGGTACATCAGAATATGGCATGTGGTACCCTAAGGATGATAACTTTACTTTATGTGCATATACAAATGTTGACTGGGTTAAAGATGTTGATGATGAGAAAAGTACTTCTGGTGGAGCTTTCTTTCTTAGAAAGAAGTTGGTTTCATGAATCAAAAAGAAACAATCATGTACTTCTTTATCTAATACTAAACTTGAATATGTTATTGTTGCTACTAAATATACACAAGTTTTATGGATGAAGCAAATGTTGAAAGATATAACGGTTGATTGTGATGCACCAATAGTTATTCACTATGATAACTCTGTTGCTATTGATATATCAAAGAATCCAGTATTTCATTCTAAAACAAAGTACATATCTATCAAGTATAACTTTTTGAAGGAAAAGGTGGAGGCAAATGAAGTTAGATTGGTTTATGTGAACACTAAAGAGCCTATTGTAGATATTTTCACTAAACCTTTGCCCAAAGAATCATTTAAGTACCCAAGAGAAAGATTGGGAGTTTTTGTCCCTTCGATAGAGACTTGATTGGTGCAGTTTGGCATTTGTCCAATATGCATTATCTGTAATAACCCACCATAAATTAACTCAACAAAATTGACCATTCATTTTTTTTTGTTTAATTTAATCATTGTGTTTGATTCAATTGCATACTCTGGGCATCCATCCATTTGGATTAGGCATTCATCCATCTAGGATGAGTATCTAACCATACAGGTTAGGAATTGGTCCATACGGGATATAAGATTTCATCTATCCAATACGGGATAGGCATCTACCCATATCAGGTAGGCATCTATCCAATCGGGATAGGAGGTGCTCTGGCCAGAGACTTAGACTCATCGGGACCATTCGGGTCCTGAGCCACTCACTAAGTACTACACTCTTCTAACAAAAGTGCACCAAGGTCACTGTCCTTAGGAGTAATTAAATAACATAATTCAAGCTTGAATTCTGCCTCAAAATTTGGCTCAAAGCCTCGAGAAGTCAAGCAAATCCATATGGGATTCCTTCTGAGTATGCATTGAATTAATTTTTCCATTTTATTATACTTATCTTTCAAATTAAGATTCTTACTCAATCCTTCTTTTTACCAAGCCTAGACCCCACCCATGAATACTTGAGTACTAGGGACAACTCTGTCGCAAGACTGCCTACATGCTCATTTCGGCACGTGATCAAGGCGTAGAATATGTAGTTCTATTTTCTACTCTAAGGTTTGATGTAAACTAATTAGTGGGTACGCAACCCTTTCTAGGTTCAATGTCCTAGATAGTTTCTCTGTGGTTGCTACCCACGATGGTAGCGCTTAAGCAAAGGCTCAAGATGGCCTATTGCTTGTGGCCTAAAACAACTAGTTCCTAATTATTATCATAAGCGTCACCCTTGACCAATTGTCAATCGACAACAATTCTTTGAGATTAAATCAATTTCATAAAGCATTTCACTCATCATCCCTATAGGAGTTTACTATGGTTTAACTCAGTGGGTGAAAGATAATTTTAGAATTATCTTATTAAGTTATCAATCCAAAGGGGATTACCCACCCCTTGGATTTTGACTTCCAAGTGTCCCTTATTACTCCCTGATGATTTATAGGGACGATGCCACAAACATTGTTGATGTAGCTTTATTAGGTGTTAATTGCAGTAGTTCAACACAATGGCATTACCCGTAAGCGTGACCCAGAGGCACTGTATATACCAAACGCTACTAGGTTTTCGTTTTCCAACTTCCTTTATTTAATTTTTTTAATTTATGATAAATATCATACTTGGAATTAATTATGAATTGAACGCGTATAATTAGACATTGCAAAGCTCAATTAATTTAATTAACTACTTGATGAATTACATGGAATAAAAACCATAACTAAAATTATTTATTATTCAAAACTTGATTTATAACTTGCATAATAATAACAATTAGGAAACTTGCATAATAATAATTAAATGTGTAACTTGCATGGAGATGGAAATGCCAATAAATGTAATCAATGAAAGGAATTTGCATGAGGCAAAGGTAGTGTAAGTTACATGCAAGAATATCGCCTATAAAGTCACTAGTCCCAAAAATAGACTTTAGCTTCAAATCATATTGACATGGATAAATTACTAAGTGGATCTTAAGAAGGTATAATTTAATTTACAATTTATAAATTTTCTAAAACTAATTATAAATCTAAAAATTTACCTAAGTTTAAAATTTTTATTAAACTAAAATTTATATATATAAAAGAAAAATTAACATTATACAAATTGCCACAAATTTAATTGAAATGGCTTTTAAGATAAAAAAAGGATGAAAGGGAGGAAGTGGAAGTGGGACCCATGGGTCCCATCACCACAACGGGTACTGCGAAAGCAGGCCCACAGTGGTGAAGGGACCCCGTGGTCCCCTCCACTACCCTGCAGCCATTGTCGTGACAGTGACCGTAGGGGAAGTGGAGGGTACCATTTCCCCAGCTATTACTAAACCGCCTCCACTAGCCTACACGCCACCTGATACTCATGAATGACATGATCTCAAAAATTAAAATTGCTTGCAACATTTAATATGTTCATTTTTTGTTATATATAAATTTAAAAAAATACACACACACACACACACACACACACACACACACACACACACACACACATATATATATAGATATATAATTAAATGTGGTTATATATTTCTATTTTATTTCCAGTCTATTGACAATATAAGAGAGATATAAATATAACAAGAGGAATATATTATGTGAATATGAAGTTAATCATAGAGACGATACAACCCAGGGAGACTAATTCATTCCCAGCAATATACAATTAATTGAAAAATAGATGATTATGCAGAGTTGAATGAAGCTTTCAGAGGAAGGATTTTAGGAGCTAATATTTACAGAGAGAGATTTATTTCCTTATTCACAGAGAGATTTATTTCTACATATAAAAATAATCATGAAATCAAATGAGGGTAAAGATTCATTTAGAGGGATGAATAACACAAAGGTTTATTCAAAGGGAGATATATTCTTGAATTTCAATTGATATTCATAGAGAGGTTTTCTTTTAGATTTCTATTTGAAGAGCCAATGAAATGAATTTAAGGGAAGAAATAAGGATTAAGATTCAAAGCACACAAGGGAGAGTTTTAATCTCAGAAAAGAGATTTAAAAATAAAGGAAATATGATTTTGCACAGATCTACAATCTTTGGAAAAACAAAAAAGCAAGATTATGTGCATATTTCCTAAATAAAATAAATAATAGAGCTGCCTGTTATTCCTAAATAAGAAGAAGAGATTTATTTATTCATTCATAGAGAGAGATTTATTTATTTTTATATTCAATATCATCTCTAGTTTTCAAGAGAAAATAGAAAAGCAGAAATCTGATTTTCTACCTTTTAAATAGATTAAATAAAATATGCAAAAGAAGTCTGCATTTGTAATTAAAAGGAGAAAGAATTATATCACTGCAATTCTTTAAAGAAAACAAATAGATTTTATTCCTATCTAGCAAAACTATATATATATATTTTGATAAATACAAATTCCTCATGTGACAAGAGGAGAGAACCTGGTTTACTAAAGCTTGATGTTGAATCTTCTAGCTATCGTTTGATCCTTCCTTGCAACTTGAGAGAGATCCTTCAAACAACAACTAAAAAATCCTGCAACAAAAATGAGACTACCAAAGAAAAACTTGGGAAATTTCCTTCAAAACATAATCAACTCTCTTCTTTGAAACTTGCATATCATTTTATAAGAAAAATCCCTCCATTCCACTATCTAAAAAATTTAATTAAAAAAAGAGATTCTTTTCCAATATTGGACTCATGCAAATTGATTAAACTTAGTGGGGGAGTTACATGCAAGGTGATGGAGATTCATCTAGAAGCTTCTTATTCTTCCTACAACATGTGCCATAATTGGGAGTGGAAAATAAATAAATAAAAATAATGCCTTTTGAATTATATTCTCCAAGTGTGTGTGTATGTATTCATTTTATTCTCTTATAACATTTATTCAATCATTTAAATAGCTTAACCAAAAATATAATAGAATTGTATTTAAATCAAAAAGTGATAGAGGAGGGTTGTGACATCCTCCCCCTCTTAATTTTTGCATCGTCCCGATGTACTTATTGAACGCATCCAAAAGAGTCTATAGTTCATGATTAAAACGAAAAAGGAAACAACTACTGCATCTTTCTAGTATCTTCCCACGTGGCATTCTTCTCATCATACTGGTTCCATTGTACTTTGCATTTATCAACCTCTCTGTTGCGCAATTGGCATTGGTGCCTCTCCAAGATTTTGAATGGCTCTATCATTATTCCTCCCGTTTCCTTGACCTGTAAAGCATCCCAATTCAAAATGTGTTTCTCATTAGGTACATACTTTTTAAGAAGAGGTACATGGAAGACATCATGCATTTGGCTCAACTGGGGAGGTAAGGCCAACCGGTATGCAATTGGATTAATCCTTCCCAATATTTCAAAATGCCCAACATAATGAGGTGCAAGCTTGGTCTTTTTCCCAAACCTTATGGAACTCTTGTGTGGCCTAACCCTTAAGAAGACTTTCTCTCCCACCTCAAACTCCTTTGGTGTCCTCTTTTTGTTTGCATAACTCTTCTACCTATCCGAGGCTTCCTTCAATCTCTGCCTAGTTTCCTTAGTTTTCCTTTCCATTTCTTTCAACATATCTGGTCCAACAATTACTCTATCTTCAAGACTATCCCAACTCAAAGGTGTTCGACATGGTCTACCATACAATGCTTCAAAAGGTGTCATTCCCAAAGATGTTTGATATGTGTTATTGTAAGCAAATTCTACCAGAGGTAGGTACTCTTCCCATTTCTTCTGTTGGTCCATGCAGTACATGCGAAGTAGGTCTTCCATAATCTGATTTGTCCTTTCTATCTAACCATCGGTTTCAAGATGGTATGTAGTGCTAAAATTTAGTTGAGCTCCCAGAGCTGATTGAAGGGTGGTCCAAAACCTTGAAGTGAATCTAGCATCTCTATCTGATATGATTTTCTCTAGTATTCCATGCAACCTAAATATTTCCTTAACAAAGTGCCTAGCCAAGGTAGGTGCACCATCCGTCAGGTTCCCTAGTATAAAGTGTGCCACGTTAGTGAGTTTGTCAATTACCACCATTATTGTATCATGCCTAAAAGGTGACATGGGCAACCCTTGCAAAAAATCCATACTGATAACTTGCCACTTGTGTTGAGGTACATCATGTAACTGTAATAATCTAGCTGGATTTCTATGTTCTGCCTTTACTCTTTGACACTCCAAACATTTAGCCACATATTTTACTATGTCATTCTTCATCCCTTGCCAAAAGTATAACTTCTTTAGGTCTGCATAGAGTTTGTTAACTCCTAGGTGCCCTGAATAAGGGGCATTGTGAGCCCCCTATAAGACTACTTCCCTTAAGTCTCCTGAATTAGGAATATAGATTCTATTATTGTATCTGAGCAACCCATCTTCGTCTAATGTATACCCTTCAATCTTAGGATCGGTTGGATCGTGTTCTAATGTAAATTTGACTTGCTCATACCATGGGTCGTGACTCTGCTCATCCATCACTTGCCTTTTGAAAGAAGTTTTGAATGTTGCTATAGTCATCAAGTGTCTCCTCCTACTCAAAGCATCTACCACCCTATTTTCCTTCCCCTTAATATATTCAATTTCAAAACTATATTCACTTAGAAACTCTAACCACCTTCTTTGTCTGGCATTTAAGTGGGGTTGGGTAAAGATGTACTTCAGTCCTTGGTTATCTGACTTCAACTCAAAGGGCTTCCCTAGTAAGAAGTGTCTCCATTTCTGTAGGGCATGCACAGTTGCTGCTAACTCTAAGTCATGGGGTGCATAATTGACCTCATGAGTCTTTAGCTTTCTGGATTCGTAAGCTACTACCCCTTCATCTTGGAAAAGTACTCCTCCTAAACCTTCAATAGAAGCATCAGTTATGACTATGAAGTGTCCATTCGGATCTGGTACTTTTAGAATGGGTGCTGAAGTTAGTTTTCCCTTCAAGATTTGGAATGCCTTATCACTTTGTTTTGTCCACACAAACCTTTTACCCTTCCTTTGTAATGAGGTGATGGGGTTTTCTATCTTAGAGAATCCTTCCACAAACCTTCTATAGTAACCTGATAGCCCCATAAAGCTTCTTACCTTTGAAACGTTTTTAGGGACCGGCCATTCTACTATTGCCTTTATCTTATCTGGATCAACTGCTATTCCTTCCTTTGATATTATATGCCCAAGGTAGTTAATCTTTTCCTCGAAGAAGGCACATTTTGACAATTTCCCATATAACTTATGTTCTATCAACCTTTGCAAAATAATTTGTAGGTGTACTAAATCTTCCTCCTCATTCCTACAGTAAATCAATATGTCATCCAGAAATACCAAAACAAATTTATCCAAGTAGTCATGGAGTACACTATTCATTAGGTTCATAAATGCATCTGGGATGTTGGTTACACCAAAAGGAACTACTGTGAATTCATAATACCCATATCTAGTCCTGAAAGTTGTCTTCGGAATGTCTTTCTCCTTAATTCTGAGTTGATGGTACCCTTACCAGTGGTCTATCTTTGAGAAAACTACTGCTCCTTTCATTTGGTCAAAAAGATCATCTATGTGAGGTAAGGGATACCTATTCTTTATTGTGACCTTGTTCAACATCCTATAGTCGATGCATAGTCTTAAGGTTCCATCCATCTTCTTAACAAACAAGATTGACGCTCCCCATGGTGATACACTTGGCCTTATTAATCCCTTAGCTAAGAGTTCCTCTAATTGCATCTTGAGTTCTTGCAATTTAGTTGTGTTCATTCGGTAAGGTTCCCTTGATACTAGTTCAGCTCCCATTAGTACTTCGATAGAAAAGTCAAACTTCCTTTTAGGGGGTAAGCCGGGTAATTCTTCTTGAAAAACATCCTTGAATTCTTTTACGAAAGGGGTATTTTCAAAGGTTGGGGTATTTTCCTCTTTTCCTTCATCAATTTCAACCATATAGATTTGGCCTCCTCTTCTTCTTTCCTTCTTTAATTGCATGGCTGATATGGTTTCTATACTAATGGGGTTAAACTTTCCTTGGATTTTGACCCTTTTTCCCCCATCATCCAAACATTCAACAACTTTATTATAGCAATCTACATTAGGTTGGTGGTCTATTAACCAACTCATTCCAATAATTACATCATATAATCCCAGGGATGCCACATAGAGATCCACCCTTGTTTCGAACTCTGGAAATTGTACCCTTACCCTCAACAAACACTTAGTTACTTCCCTAGTTGCCTTATCCCCATATTGAACCATTCATGATAACCCATTTGATTAACTTTTAATGTATATTTTCTTACTAATTTAGGTGAGATGAAACATTAAGATGACCTAGTGTCAATTAGAATTGAAATTGGTTGTTCAAATAGTGTACCTGTAGTCTCCACAAGAACATTTTGGTATCTTCCTCTTCGGTTCCTAACTGTTGTTTGAATCCTTTGTTGGGGTCCTTGTTGGGGTTGATTGGCCATAATATGACCTTGCATCCTGGGACACTCTCTAGCAAAATAGTTTCCCCCACACATGAAGCATCCACCTAGAGGACCCCTCCTGCCTTGATTCCTAGGGGGATCATTTCTTGTTTCATTGGCCCTGGGTGGATAAGTTATCCTATTCTGCTGGTCATTCCTGTTATAGTTGCCTTTGTTACTATTGCCCTGGTAATTATTATTATTTCCATTCAACTGATATTGATTAGGGGGTGGCCTTCTTCAGAAGAATTATTCCTTTGACCTTTGTTGAGGTTAGTGTTCCCATTGAATTCCCGCTTCCTTTTAAATGAGTGGTTCCCATTATAGTTTTGCCCTGCTAGTGTTTGAATCTTCCTTTCCTACCTTAGGGACTTTTGAAGTACTTCATTCATGTTTTTGGGTCCATGCATGTCAACCTCTACCCCTATGTTGGTATTTAGCCCCAAAATGAACTTCCTTGCTTGGCCTTCTTCATCTTTCTGGTGCATAGGAACATATTTAAGCAATTTGGCGAACTTATCCCAGTATTGTTGGACTGATAGGGGCCCTTGACGTAGATTATGGAATTCTGTCACCTTCTCATCAAAGAACAATTGAGGGAGCCACCTCTCTCGGAAGTGGTGAACAAATTGATCCCATGTGACCATATCCCTGCTATACCCATTTTGTTCTTTAGTGTTGGTTCACCAACTAGCTACCTCCCCTGTCTGTTGATAGGAACCCCATAAGGCTTTGGTTGTTTTGCTAAAATCCCTTAGTTCAAAATACTTTTCCATTTCATTTAACCAATTCTCGGCTCCTTCACCAATTTGCCTCCCATCGAACTTAGGAGGGGTGATTTTCTTTAGATCCTTGGAAAGTTCCAATATGTTATTTTCTTTTCTATTACTCATCGTATTCCCTTGATTGCTATCAGGGTTTCCATTTTCAGTACCACTTCGATTTTCAAAGTCATTCTGCCTTGCCCTAAGGTCTTGCATTGATTGTTCCAAGAAGTTGATTTTATCTCTTTTCTCGGTTAGAAGGTTAATTATAGCCTCGACCCTATCTTCATTATTTCTTAGGTTATGTTGATCCCCTTCATGGTCTTCCTCATGGTTTTCTTCATGGTTTTCCTCATGTTTTTCTTCCCTTTCACTCCTAGCAGTAGTACGTCTTCCATTACCCCTTCCTCTTCCTCTTCCTCTTCCTCTTCCTCTTCCTCTTCCTCTAGACATTCTAGGTTTTTACCTGAAAGTTAAATTATGTAGCTAGTTCTTTGTTTAGGATTTTAAAATTTAATTTCTACCATTGCAAAACATTCCATTAGTTGTATAAATTGAAGTGAGCACAATGCCTAGATTTGAACCTTTGCTCTGATATCACATGTAATAACCCACCATAAATTAACTCAACAAAATTGACCATTCTTTTTTTTTGTCTAATTTAATCATTCTGTTTGATTCAATTGCATACTTTGGGCATCCATCCATTTGTATTAGGCATTCATCCATCTTGGATGAGCATCTAACCATACGAGTTAGGCATCGGTCCATGCGGGATAGGCATCTACCCATATCGGGTAGGCATCTATCCAATCAGCATAGGAGGTGCTCTGGCCAGAGACTTAGACTCATCCTGACCATTTGGGTCTTGAGCCACTCACTAAGTACTACACTCTTCTAACAAAAGTGCACCAAGGTCACCATCCTTAGGAGTAATTAAATAACATAATTCAAGCTTGAATTCCACCTCAGAATTTGGCTTAAAGCCTCGAGAAGTCAAGCGAATGCATACGGGATTCCTTCCGAGTATGCCTTGAATTACTTTTTCCATTTTATTATACTTATCTGTCAAATTAGAATTCTTACTCAATCCTTCTTTTTACCAATCCTAGACCCCACCCACGAACGCCTAAGTACTAGGGACAACTCTGTCACAAGACTGCCTACATACCCGTTTCGGCATGGGATCAAGGCGTAGAATATGTAGTTCTATTTTCTACTCCAAGGTTTGATGTAAACTGACTAGTGGGTGTGCAACCCTTTCTAGGGTCAATGTCCTAGATAGTTTCTCTGTGATTGCTACCCATGATGGTAGAGCTTAAGAAAAGGCTCAAGATGGCCTATTTCTTGTGGCCTAAAACAACTATATCCTAATTCTTATCATAAGCATCACCCTTGACCAATTGTCAATCAACAACAATTCTTCAAGATTAAATCAATTTCATAAAGCATTTCACTCATCATCCCTATAGGAGTTTACTATGCTTTAACTCAGCAGATGAAAGATCATTTTAGAATTATCTTATTAAATTATCGATCCAAAGGGGATTACCCACCCCTTGGATTTTTACTTCCAAGTGTCCCTTATTACCCCCTGATGATTTATAGGGACGATGCCACAGACATCATTCATATAAATTTATTAGGCATTAAGTGCAGTAGTTCAACATGACAGCATTACCCGTAAGCGTGATCTAGAGGCACTGTATATACCGAATGCTACTAGGTTTTCGTTTTCCAACTTCCTTTATTTAATTTTTTTAAATTATGATAAACATCATACTTGGAATTAATTATGAATTGAACATGTATAATTAGACATTGCAAAGCTCAATTAATTGAATTAACTATGTGATGAATTACATGGAATAAAAACCATAACTAAAATTATTTATTATTCAAAACTTGAATTATAACTTGCATAATAATAACAATTAGGAAACTTGCATAATAATAATTAAACATGTAACTTGCATGGAGATGGAAATGCCAATAAATGTAATCAATGTAAGGAATTTGCATGAGCCGAAGGTAGTGTAAGTTACATGCAAGAATATCGCCTATAAAGTCACTAGTCCCAAAAATAGAATTTAGCTTCAAATCATATTGACATGGATAAATTGCTAAATGGATCTTAAGAAGGTATAATTTAATTTATAATTTATAAATTTGCGAAAACTAATTATAAATCTAAAAATTTACCTAAGTTTAAAATTTTTATTAAACTAAAATTTATATATATATATAAAAAATTAACATTATACAAATTCCCACGAATTTAATTGAAATGGCTTTTAAGAAAAAAAAAAAAAAAAGGATGAAAGGGAGGAAGTGGGAGTGGGACCCATGGGTCCCATCACCACTGCGGGTACTGCGGAAGCAGGCCCGTAGTGCTGAGGGGACCCTGTGGTCCCCTCCACTACCCTACGGCCACTGCCGTGATAGTGACCGCAGGGGAAGGGGAGGGTACCACTTCCCCGACGATTACTAAAGCACCTCCACTAGCTTGCATGCCGCCCTATACTCATGAATGACATGATTTCAAAAATTAAAATTGCTTGCAATGTTTAATATGTTCATTTTCATTTGATATATTAATATAAAATTAAATGTGGTTATATATTTTTGTTTTATTTCCAGTCTATTGACAATATAAGAGATATATAAATATAACAAGAGGAATATTTTATGTGAATATGAATTTAATCACAAAGATGATACAACCCAGGGAGACTAATTTGTTCCCAGCAATGTACAGATAATTGAAAAATAGATGATTATGCAGAGTTGAACGAAGCTTTCAGAGGAAGGATTTTAGGAGCTAATATTTATAGAGGGAGATTTATTTCCTTATTCATAGAGAAATTTATTTCTACATATAAAAATAATCATGAAATCAAATGAGGGTAAAGATTCATTCACAGGGATGAATAACACAGAGGTTTATTCATAGGGAGATATATTCTTCAATTTCAATTGATATTCATAGAGAGGTTTCCTTTTAGATTTCTATTCGAAGAGCTAGAGAAATGAATTTGAGGGAAGAAATAAGGATTAAGATTCAAAGCACACAAGGGAGAGTTTTAATCTCAGAAAAGAGATTTAAAAATAAAGGAAATATGATTTTGCATAGACCTACAATCTCTAGAAAAACAAAAAAGCAAGATTATGTGCATATTTCCTAAATAAAATAAATAATAGAGATGTCTTTTATTCCTAAATAAGAAGAAGAGATTTATTTATTCATTCACAGAGAGATTTATTTATTTTTATATTCAATATCATCTCTAGTTTTCAAGAGAAAACAGAAAAGCAGAAATCTGATTTTCTACCTTTTAAATAGATTAAATAAAATATGCAAAAGAAGTCTGCATTTGTAATTAAAAGGAGAAAGAATTATATCACTGCAATTCTTTAAAGAAAACAAATAGATTTTATTCCTATCTAGCAAAACTATATATATGTTTTTTGATAAATACAAATAACTTATATGACAAAAGGAGAGAACCTAATTTACTAAAGCTTGATGTTGAATCTTCTAGCTATCCTTTGATCCTTCCTTGCAACTTGAGAGAGATCCTTCAAACAACAACCAAAAAATCCTAGAACAAAAATGAGACTACCAAAGAAAAACTTGGGAAATTTCCTTCAAAACATAATCAACTCCCTTCTTTGAAACTTGCATATCATTTTATAAGAAAATCCCCTCCATTCCACTATCTAGAAAATTTAATTAAAAAAAGAGATTCTTTTCCAATATTGGACTCATGCAAATTGATTAAACTTAATGGGGGAGTTACATGCAAGGTGGTGGAGATTCGTCTAGAAGCTTCTTATTCTTCCTACAACATGTGCCATAATTGGGAGTGGAAAATAAATAAATAAAAGTAATGCCTTTTGAATTATATTCTCCAAGTGTGTGTGTGTGCATTCATTTTATTCTTTTATAACATTTATTCAATCATTTAAATAGCTTAACCAAAAATATAATAGAATTGTATTTAAATAAAAAAGTGATAGAGGAGGGTTGTGACATTATCAGAGATAATATTAATTTTGGCACTGATGTGGGATTCTGCTGCTCAGCAAGAGTAATCAGCTTTGTGATTCAGTGGTTTATGTTTTTTTTGCATTGATACTTTTGTCATATTTATAGAATTGATGTCAAAGGGGGAGAGATATTAATGTGAAAAAGACAAAGAAAGGAAAAGAAAAAGTCATAGGGGGAGAGTAATGAATAAGAAAAGTAAAAGGGAGAGATACTAGCATTTAGAGTTGTATATGGGATATTGTTGGTTGTCTTCCATTGCGGGAGACTTGTTTGGAACTTCTTGGTACTTAGGATTTTTTTACATCTAGTGTTGACATCAATGCCAAAGGGGGAGATTGTTAGCTATTTGGTGAAATTGATTATGTGTTGCATTGATATTTTTTCATTGATGCCAACACTCATTGTTTGTATGCTTTATTGACATCCATTTTATCCCGATAGGTTGAGTGCTTTCTAGTTGATTTGGATCTGGCATGATCCGATAGGCTCTGGTATAGCTTTGTGTTATGTGGATGGCTTCTATTATGTGATTATTGTTTATACTTGATTGGTTTAATTGTTATTTAGGTATTAATGTTTTGGGTTTTGGTATTAAAGTTTAAACTGCTAATGGTTCCAGTAATATGCGACAACTGATTCAACCCCCCTTCCCCCCTTCTCAGTTGTCTTCTGGTTATTTGAGCTTCCTAACATAGGGTAGACTCCCTTTGAGTGTAGTATAAAGAAATACCTCTCTAGTTTAAGTCTATTGATATTTAGTTAAACCCATATGTTAGTTGGAAGTACACAACCATTCCTAAGTAAGGCAAGTAAAGGTGGTGAACACGGACAATACTTATCGTGCTAATTATAAAAATGTTAGGCAAGGTAGTGCAATATTTTGCATGTATTTGGCAGTTCATAATAGTTAAATACACTAGTAGCTATAGTGTCATACAAGTTAGGAGTTATCTTTGGTGTATGACTAGTTATTCAGTGTAGATTACAAACCCCAAGCTCTCAGGGTCACTGGCATTTGTTCCATCTTTTATCTAATTCTCTTGTGACCGGTTAGGCCCTTCCAATAAGAAATGGCATGAGGGGCTTAGGTCTGTGGTTGGGAGAAAAATTCCTTGATGATTATCTCCCTCTCCCTTACATTATTTGTATAGCTTCTAGCAACGAAAAGATTAAGCTTGATATTTTCTTAGCTCTCTATATTTACTTTAAGTTATGAAAAATGAAACATGTTAGTTATTGTTTTCTTTTTGTTGATATAGTTAGTTAATTGTAACATATAATTGAACATAAGTGCCATTGCTCTTTGATAATTTTTTCTATAATTTCAAGCCCAAGTACTATGACATGATAATAGAAAGGTCCCCAAAGAGTCTTAAATATTGTTTTATATTGATCCTAATAAGAAATTCAATTCTAATTATAACATTATAATTTTTCTAAAAGCCCTCCCCCAAAATATTTTGAAAATATAAACTTAAACCAAAAAAAATGAAATTTATAATAATCATGTAATATTTGAAAAAAATAATAACTCAATTAAGTTAAAAATGTCAACATATGCATTTCTTACGAAATCTTCTAAGCCAATTTCAAATATACAAATCTATCTATTGATTGCTCTAATATGGAAGGAGACATTAATATAATATTTTTTTTTTTTATGGTGATGTAATTAAAAATAATAATTAGAAAAAAAAAATGGAATCAATCAAAATTGTTGCAACTAGGTTTCTTGCCTTTCCAAATGAATTGTTTGTATTGGGATTTTCTTTTTGTCCATTATCTAATACTAAATCGATTTGATATGTTGAATTAGGTCTTGTTTTTGTAAATAAACGACCTCCAAGCTTTATATTTTTTGCAGATGTGATTCTAAGCTCCTTCATATGATTATCCACTTCCCTAGCATAATATTTGCATATTTATATTAAAGAACTCTATGTATAGAAGAGTGAGAAATATTATATTTGGGTGTCTATTTTAGTGTATTCTTATGTTTAATATGATTTGAAATCTTAGTGAATAGTTTTCCAAATCTTATATATATTTGTAATCTCAAAATAACAATTCTCTTAATTGAAATTTATGCATAACCTTAATTGATTTACAACATTAATTGAACTGTAACCTAATTCTATCTATAATTTATTTCCAAATGATACATAACCTGAATTGAAATGTAAGTATTATTGAACACTTAACCTTACCTAACCAATAATATAATCCTCTAACGAAATCTTATGTCTAACCTAATAAAAAAATAAAAGGTTTAAGTACAACAGCAGGTGCAGTGGTGCTTTTAGAAATAATAAATATGAAAAGGGAATGGCATAACTGGGCTACTTAGGATTAGCCATGACAACATAACTGTGCAAAAACATATTTATTGCTCTAGAGTGTGGCCAGAACTTGAAACGTTTTGTAAGAGTTCTTGAATAAAATCCTTTTATAGTATCGACCAGTTTACCAGTTTAGGAGATCCTGGCAACTGTAACTTTACGTTAGTCTGCTGAGATAATCTGTGTAGACAGAATTTTTTTTGTCAAGATAATGATAACTTGTGAACATAAAAGTGAATTGTGTCATGTGGACAATTTAACAAGAACTGTGCTGCAGTGTAGTTCCTGTTAAATGCTAATAGGCCAGGTTTGAGAAATAGGTTACGAATATCCATTACGCTTTAACGGGTTTTTTTATTCAGTGAGATCTTATAAAACAACATTGATTGTAATATTGTTGGTATCATTAATGCAAACATTATGGATTTTCACCAAATGTACTACAAGTACTTCATACTAAATTGTATATACAAATTATTATTAATTCTGTATCTAATATTCAATTAAATGAAATATTTTAATCTTTAAACAGTTTTTGTTTTCATAGAAATGTAAGAATCTTTCAATATTGGATTGTTTCTTAGGACTAGTTTGAAAGCTTATAAATAAACTCAATTTAAATCCAATAGAGAGTTACAGGGATACAACTCTTAAGACGAGTTTGTCAAGATGTGATATACATCTCACCACAGACATACAGCGCCTTCACAGTTTATCTCCACCATGAGTTTGCCCAGATTGGATAGATTCAAGGTCATGAGTTTGCCCAAAATTATATGGATTTTACATATATATTGAATGAAATGAAGCTTTGACATGGTGTATTACGTGTTTAAAATACCATCAATTCTTCTTGCGGTATTGTCCCCTAAATTAACAAAATAATCCAGATAAAAGCCAGGTTTGATCATTTCAGGTGTATCTATCTAATTGACTCTAATCATTTCTCAATTTACAGTATGGTGTCTCTACAGTAAGCTCAAAACTGGTGATCCCAACATTAGTAAGGAGCGTTTCTTTCCACGTTCATGTTAGTCATCTCACAAGACAATACTCTTGTTCCTGTCATGAAATTAGACTTCTCAAGTCAGGATGACCGAAGATTTGAAAATGAGGTAACGTCCATTGGCATCATGTATATCTGGTTTGTTTCATAGGCTTATACTTAGAGGGAGTAGATTGGTGTCTCTTGGCTGTCAGGCAAACGTTTTACCTTCTAAACTATAGATTGTACCTGTATTATAGACTTTCAACTGTAAGATCTTTTGCAACCAAGCATAGATTCTAACACATGTTGAAAAGCATGTACCTTATTATCAAGTTTTTGTGGATTGCTAAACTGCTGCAAACTAACAAAAACATATCATTTGTAAGATAAATCATATGCAATGGTGCTGCCATTTGTACACGTAAAAAATACAGCCATTGATGGCCTTTCTTTATCTCAAATTTGCCAAGAAATATTTAAGAGCAGTGGACTTGCCAAGGATTGGAACTTCCATCTACATAATTCCAAATAAATTGTGGGTACACATTTTGAACCAGACTGGCTGGTGGTTTTTATTTATTGCTTTCCAAGATGATGCCTGGCATGTCACACATTAACGGGACTATAGAGTGGAGGAAGAGAACCTACTTCAATCTCCCTTACCCAGGTGAATAAAAATGAACAGTAGCATTTTGGACTCCATTTTTGCCTAGACAAAGAGGCCATGTCAAGATTGAATCAGTGTTTCTCAAGCAATGATCCTGATTACTGTGAAATCAACCAGGTTTTAACACCTTAGACTCTTGGTAAAAGAAATCTCAAGCAATGATCCTGATTGCTGTGAAATCAACCAGGTTTTAACACCTTAGACTCTTGTTGAAAGAAATCTCTAGGAAAGGCTCTCATCTAGCACCTTCAAGTTGCATGGCAGCATTTTATTTGGAAGATGATCGAGCAATGGGGTCCATTGCCTTTCAAGAGGGGAGGAATGGTAGGAAATAAGTCAAGAGTGTTCAATTAAATGAAATATTTTAATCTTTAAACATTTTTTGTCCTCAAAGAAATGTAAGAATCTTTCAATATTAGATTGTCTCTTCGATTTCCAATGTGTACAACTCTTAGGACGAGTTTGTCTAGCTGTGATATGCATCTGGTCTGTCCAGTTAACCAATTCAGCTCTCATGAAGTCCACAGGCATACAAGTTCTTCATGAGTTTGCCTAACTTGTATGGACTCAGGCATACATCTCCACCATGAGTTTGCCCAAATTGAATAGATTCAAAAACATACAGCTCAATTGTATGGATTTTACATATATATTAAATTACCTATTTACAATACCACCAATTCTTCTTAGGATATTGTCCCCTGAATTAACCTTATAATTCAGGTCAGTATGAATTTGTGTTTTCAATGGCATCAACATTAACAAAAACTCTTGTACACGTCTGTGTTTTCAATGGCATCAACATTAACTAAAATAAGTCCAGGTTTTAATTCACCATTTAAAAATGAAATATTATAATTTTATTATTTGAACTCCAATATAGCTGAATTCCAACCTCAAAAAGTGAATAAACTTTGCTAGCGGCACCAATAATCATTTTATTGACAAGCTGTCCCAAACATAATCATTTCGGTACCTACTAATATCCTGTCAAATAGTATGACAAAATTACTAAACATGTGAAATGGATGCTCGCGCATCAAGCCTTCATTTACTAACGTTTCCAACACCTTAAAATTTAGGGATTACCATATTTTTGACCGATTTCATGTTACATCATGTCAATGCATTTCTTCATAAAGGATTTGTAGTTTTAGTAAGACATGAATGAAAGTAAAGAAAAATATATTAAAAGAACAGAAAACATATTTTATGAAGTAAAAAAAAAAATCCAAAACTCAATCTACTACTATTATCCGATCTTAAAAACCTTTTATCAAAAGTCCAAAACTCAATCTACAATTTTATCCGGTCTTAAAAAGCTTTTAACAATAGATGACCTATTTTCCTGTTCTATCAAAAACCTGGTAAATTTTGATGATCTGTGAAAATCCCGATAATGTATCATGATCAATGGTATGTTTTTTAGGAGCACATAAAAATAAGTAATTGATCATAGTAAAATAACAACATTCTACCATTTCAGAGAAGAATCTGAAATTCTTAATGGAATAGAATTATTTCATTATCGGAATTACCCAGGCTAATATTAAAACCTATTTAATATTATTGTTTTCGGTTGCTTTAAATTATTTACAATAAACCTCCTCCATTTGGATGGAGAGGAAATAATTCGAAGATTTTCTCATCTTCTTCTTCTACTATAAACCTCTTCTATCAGGAGAGGAATTACTTACAATAAACCTCTTCTATCAGGAGAGGAATTACTTACAATGAATGATTTTCATCTCACCCTTGGCATTGCCCAGATCTGGTCGATCTCTCCCATTGGAGCCAGATCTGATTATGACCTGATTATGCATAAATCTCTTGCAGATATCATGCAACCAATGTTTCAAGTAGACTCATCCAACCAAAAACTTTGTATTATGCAACAATTACTAGGATAGTTAATATTTTCGAGTTGTTTCTATAATTTTCCAATAAATTTATGCAATGATCCAATAATCAAGAAGCTTAGGTAAGAGAAATATTATTTTATTTTTAAGAAAAATCAATCATTTGGATTTTCAAAGAGTTTCCTATCTAATAATCCAATCATTACATAGGGTAATTAAGATTTCCAAAGAGTTGTTTCTATAATTTTCTACTAAATTTATTGTGTGTAGGACATAAGTGATTTGGTTATGTTGGATAGTTAAGGGTAGTGTTGGTTATTCTGATTAGCTATGGGAATATATATATAGGTGAAATATTTTCCTATCTTATGAACCAATGGTTAAATAGAGTACTTCAGATTTTCTAAATTATGAAAACGTATTCTACAAATTTTAGTGGCTAATGTAATACCACTAGTGTTTGCAACAAGGTCACTAGAATATACTTCCTTTAAGGGTGATAATATTCTTCAATCTAATGCTTCAAGTGTATTGAAACATCCCAAGTGAAAAAACATTCATATGAAAAGTTAATGACATAGGAATGTTTATATAATAAAAATTCTTCTATTAATTGATGTTGCAAGACATATAATTGATAACTCACTTTTCCACATATTAGATTCTAAATTTACTAACATGGCCAATTTTCTTATAGACTTGTGAGAATTATTATAGAAATTACATATTTCAATCTATAAATTTTGGAGATGAGCTTAATTTTTTTACAAATGTGCTGAAATGTTTGAGAGAAAATTAAAGTTATAGATTCATATTCTATTGGTATATAGTTTTTGATAAAGATACACTACTTTTAGCAATAATGTAAAATTGATGTAATAGATGATCATTTATTGACCTTTAGTATCAATCTTTAGTAAGAAGAGTATCAATCTTTTTCAAGGGATTGGTTTGGTTTTTGTTGGTTTTTGAGGACTTTGGGCTATCATTTCACCTTCTTTCTTGTTCTATTGAGGTGGACAACTTTCCTATTGAGGTGGGGAGATGGTTGGAAGTTCAAGTTGCATTTCACCTTCTTTCTTGTTCTGTTGAGGTGGACAACTTTCCTATTGAGGTGGGGAGATGGTTGGAAGTTCAAGTTGCTAGGGGATATTGTCTATTTTTTCTCTCATGGTTGTCTCTACTAGAAGGTATGGGTTTCTCTTTATTGTTGTCTTTTGGTTTGGCCCTCTTATTTCAAGTTTTGGGAGCCTTGACAAACCCTTTGTCGGGCTGTGGGAGCCTTATTTTTCTCTTAGGCAGGATGGATGCTCATAGTTTTCAAGGGTCTAGCCTGGCCTATTGTTGTTCCTATTTTTGGTTAAGGGCTGGTTTTGAGTCTCGTGACTTATTTTCTTTGTTGAAGGTTAAGGGATAATGAGAAAACCCTTTGATGGTTTTGGGTGCCAGTTCAAAACCTAAATTCAAGGTTAGGGGATCCTTTCAAAAACCTTTGTGTCCAGATTGGGTTTGTATGGTGAATTATTGTAATTTGGAGTTTATGATGGGCGTTATGGGTGTCTGGATCTACCCATAATTGCAATTGTAAGTTATGGGTCCCCTTCTAAAACCCTTGTGTTGGTTCTTGGGGCTGATCCTTTCTTTCCTCGATCTGGTAGGCCTGCTTGTTTTCTATGTCTACTCTTTTTAGCAGCATCGTTATGCATTAGTTAGAAGCCAAAGAGTAAGTTTTGTTGGTTTTTGGCTATGGTTTTCTTTGTTAATATCATCGAGCAACCTTCTTTGTTGGGTTCTAGATCCCATTAAAATCTTTTCAGTTTCGGGTCCTTCAAAATCTATTGTATGGGGTTTCTGGTCCCCTTAAAATCTATTTTCCCTTAATCAAAAACAAAAAACAACTAATGCAGCTAATATATAATGGTCTCCCTTGGATATGGATGCAAGATATACTATTCCCTTGTGAAAAGGTTGTTGACAAAATGTATAACACTAGTGGTTGCATATAGGGCAGAGTATTACATCTTTTAAGGGTGAGGAAGATTCCTCAACCTAATCCTTTTTTTGAATATGAACCCTTAGAGATTAATTTCAAGTGTATTGAATCACCCAATGTAAAAATAGACTCATAAAAAAAGTCAACAACTTAGGTATGTTTATCTACTAAAGCTACTTCTACAAATTGATGTTTCATTACATATTCCTTGATTACTCATTTCTATATATATTCTATTGTAAATTAACTTATTAACATGACCCATTTTTATTATGGCTTGGGATCTAATTATTCAAAATATTATATATTTTAGTGCATCAATTCATCTCTCTCTCTCTCTCTCTCTCTCTCTCTCTACATTAGTAACTATTTGAAAATTTGGTGCATTTAAAATAATGTGTTAATTTATAGCTTCTCTCTCTTTCTCTCTCTCCCCTTGTCTTTAAATAAGACCGCTCTCTAGATTATCAAATATATGGAAAATTGCTGTATTTAAAATTCGATTAGCAAATAAGACCATGTCTAGAAGAGTGGTGTTGACAATACATTTGAAGAACATGTAATAAAGAAAGAATACAATTCAATTTGAATGGTGTGGATAATACATTTGAAGAATGTGTCATTAAGAAAGAATACCTCTTCTATATTAGTGTTGATAAGGAGTATGACACACATTTTGTTGAGCATTGTTTTAAAAATTAATCTCATCAACATGAACCAACAAATTGATAATAAATGAACAACATAATCACAAGATGAACACCGTATTTTATATGTGGAAAACCCAAATGGGTAAAACCTAGACAATTAACTCAAGATAATAAATCTAGTTTTATGGTGTTTACAAAATGGGTGGCTCACTCTCAAATGGCTCACTGCCTAATTACAACATGGATAACTAATAAATTACAATACAACTCACTACCATAATACTCACTGCAATAGAAGTGAACTAAGGAAAATTTGCATCTCCAAATGCATGAGGTTAGTTCCAAGATAAACTCAGATATGAAAATAAAAATTTATAGTACATCTAGTAAGGGATCTCTACAACACTTTCTCCAACCTATGAACACAATTGCTTGCAATATATCTAGTGAGGGATTACTACAAAGTTTATCAATTTAACTACTTGTGGTAGATCCAGTAAGGGATTAATGCAAAATTGTATCTGTACTCGCACACTTCACTCTCACACATACACCTTCCCGTTGCACACTTTCGATACTACACATACTACTCTCGGTCTTACTCCACTTCACAGTTTTTCTTCCCATACCTGAATAATAATGTACATGCATATATATATGTTTATATGTACTATTGGAAACCATGAAGACAATATATTGACCAAGCATAAAAGGGTTACACAATAATGCATTTATGGAATCCACACACTACTTAAACATGCCTTAACCAAGATAGGTAACCAATTAAGTCTTCATTGATCTTCTATACACTTCCTTATCATTAAAACACATACTTCAATTACCTAAATGAAATCGGTGTCAATAAAACCCATAGAAATGGATCCATAGACATAAATTCCAAGCATAACAAGTTTCATCTCCAAGATACGAATATCACAGATACCAGAGCATATAACTCATATAACATATTAAAATACAAACATCCTAATAGTAACTAAGCTATCACAAATAATATCAATACTTGATACAAAAAAAAGACAAGATTTCAAAGAAAAGGATCTTCCACAAATAACTCCTATAATCCATACATTTTTATGTTCTCAATATCATATGCATACCTGTCTTCCACTGCTACTCGACATGCTACATCCATTCCCAACTGAATCATAGAGATTGACATAAATTTATCAACATACAACACAAGTCTAACAATATCCCCCTTTGTCATTGATGGTAAAATATCTCAAAAAAAAAAAGATCACAAAAAGAAAAACATGTTTGGATATACTAAAAGGAATTCTTAATTTCTTTTCTTTTGAAAAATCCTCTTGTATTTCTCTTTAAGTTCTTGAAGGAGGATGGAATTTGTTCATACTCAATTGCGTCCTTAAGAACTCCTAGAAAATATTCACAATGTCCTCTTTCTGCCATTGTAGAGATAACAACTTACGTTGCAAATAATCTATCTTTTCGTGTAGATACATAAAATTGTCTTATCGTAAATAAATAAATATTATTATTTATTTAAATTATCCTTTTCCTATATTAAATAAATATTTTATTTTTTAATTGGCCCCACTTCCTCTATTAATTAAATAAATCTTCATTTGTTTAAATAATTCGTTAGCTTTTTCCCTCCATGACACTTGTCATTCATTTTTTTCATTTACCTCCAACTGCACTCTCATTATTTTATTGTTTTCTCTACCTACTATTTAATCCTATCCGACTATTTATTCGTTCACCTCTCAATGTTATCCCTAGATTTTCTAAAGTGTTCTATTAAATATTTGAAATGGTTTTAGTAATGGTTGGGGTCTTCCACTTTAATAATTCTAGAAAGGAGGCCTAGTAGGTGTTGCTTGCTATCTCATTGGAAAAGGTACTTAATAAGCTCTCCATATCACTTACCCCCACTACTAGGGAAGTTGAAGTAGAAGAACCACTTAGCTGAGTATTAGGATAGCTATACATAGATTGTTGGGGTGTGTGAGTTCTTGGAGGTTCTTGGTCTAATATTTGACATCATAATTTAGGGAAGACATGCATGGGTGGTCTTGGTGAAATATTCCTAGTGTCAATTAGGTTATTCTCGATCTGAACTACAAGATTATAAGCATCTGGAAGGGTATTTCCGCCAAGAGACTAAATCATGACAAAAATGTGAAAGTTAACAGCTTTAAGATAAAAGACAAATGTCATGTTAGCAGGAGGATGAGCAGTTATTGGGATCCTTTGCCAAGTTTTATGAAACTTTCTATTGAAATTAGTCACGGCCTCTTGGGGAGCTTTCTTGAGGGTTATCAATTGATACAAATAAGAAGATTTGTGCCCATTTTTAGTAAAACATTCAAAGAATTGATCTCCAAGTTGGTCCTAATCAATAATTGAATTTGGGTATAGAGATCTATACCAATCTTGTGCTTTCTGTTTAAAAGAGGCTACAAGAGGCCTTAGTGCCACATTTTTCTATGTGACATTATGCACCGTACAAACATCCACTACATCTTGAAAATGTTCTACAAGAGTTTTGGAATCTTCTTCAGTAAATTTCAACAAAGATTTCAAAGTAGAAGTCAGAATAGGGTCCCATTGTGTAGGAGGCATGGATGGAATAAGAGGGCTCTCATACATTAACTTTAACACCTTAAATGCACAGTAAACCATCCATGAAATGCATAATTTAAAGGCCAAAAACTTAATAATTACAATTTGAAACAAGAATTCACATGTAGCATAAGGTAATTCAAACACAACCAACACTGAATTAAAAGATTTGGTGAAATCATTCAAACAACATAAATTATACTTGATATTATAAAATCTTATATAGATCATCAAATTTTAATCCTTTAATCCTTTATATGACATAAAGCATTATCCCATAATGATCATAAACAAAACTCATATAAAGCATTATCCCATAATGATCATAAACAAAACTTGAGGAAAGGTTGAAGTTGGCAGAGTTCGACTATCAAATATGCATGAAAATAGAGAAATTCTTAAGCTTGAGCTAGAGAGCTAAAACGTGTGCTCTGAATGTGAATCTTCCTTCAAAATATCTCTAACTTCCCCTTTTAAAGCCCCCATACATAAGCGTGGATTCCAAGATAATAGCAAAGATACCCCTCACAAGTCGCATGATTGCTTGTCATGCTGTTTATCCTTGTATCCCCACTCGTTTTGTGCCATCATTACAGGTGGGGAGTTTTGGTGGGCTTGAGTTGAAGTGCGAGGCCCCTTTCGGAGGCCAAAACAAAATGTCAGGAGGAGATGCGTGGCATCAAGGCGGAGCTTCGTGAGAACAAAAAAAGAGAGAAACTATCAGGCGGAAAAGGAAAAAGCTTTAAATAAAACTGTGTGATATCGAAACAATGGAGGGGCCCGAACATATTGGAAGAGAATTTTGTCAAAAACCCTTCCCTAAGATTTTTGGAAAATAGAAATTTAAACTAAAAAATAAAAATAACACGAAATTTATAATAATTATATAATATTTCAAAAAAATCCATAAATCAATTATGTTAAAATTTTCAGTTTATGAATTTTTTTAAGAAAATCTCTTCCAAGACAATTTCAAATATACTAATCTATCTATTGATTGCTCTAAGATGGAAGGAGGCATTAATATACATTTTACCTAAAAAAAATTGATGATGTAATTCACAATAGTGATTAGAAAAAAAAATTATGGAATCAATCAATATTGGTACAATTGAGTTTCTTGCCTATTCAATTGAAATATTTGTATTGGGAATTCCTTTTTGTGCATTACCTAATAGTAAATCAATTTGATATGTTGAGTTAGGGATTTGATATGTTGAGTTAGGTCTTGTTTCATGTCTACTTTATTGCATTTTTCTTACTATGTTGACTCAAACCTTATAAATAATTGTAATCTCAAAACAACCCTTGCCCTAATTAAAGTTTATTTGGTAACCTTAATTGATTTATAACATTAATTGAACTCTAACTCTAATTCTACCTATAATTTATTTACAATTAATGCATTACCTGAATTAGAATGCAATTATTATTAAACACTTATTACCTAACCAATAACATAATCCTTTAATGAATTTTTTCTCTAACCTAATAAAAAAATTAAAAAATAAAAGATTTAAGTACAACAACAGATGGAGTGGTACTTTTCGAAATAATAAATATGAAAATGTGCTACTTAGGATTAGCCAGGACAACAAAACTGTCCAAAAACATATCTACTGTTGTAGAGTGTGGCCAGAACTTGAAACCTTTTGTAAGAGTTCTTGAATAAAAACCTTTTGTAATAGGCCAATTTTTTATTCAGTAAAATTTTATAAAACAACATGATTGTAATATTGAAGGTGTCATTAATTCAAACATTATGAATTTTCACTAAATATACTACAAGCAGTTCATACTTATTTGTATATACAAATTATTATTAATTTTCTCTCAGTGGGAAAGTACTCGAACTCTTGTACACGTGTGTGTTTTCAATGGCATCAACATTAACTAAAATAAGTCCAGGTATTAATCCATCACTTAAAAATGAAATATTATAAATCTTCTGCGCCTATGACAAAGTCTACAGATATTTTGGTACCTGCTAATATCCTTCTAGTTTTACAATTTACAGCAGGAAGCATTCTTCCATATTCTATCTATGTAAAACTACTTTCTTATTCAGAATTACAGCACCTTAAAATTTAGGGATTACCATTTTCATACACCAATTTCATGTTACACAATGTCAATGCATATCTCCATGGTAGTTTATGGAAGTCTTCTAGTTTTATTCAGACAGGAAACACATTTTATTATGTCACAAAGAAAATCCAAAACTCAATCTACAATTTTTATGCGGTCTTAAAAACCTTTTATCAATAAATGACTGATTTTCCTGTTCTGTCAAAAACCTGGTAAAATTTCACGATCTGCGAAAACCCCGATAATGCATCTTGATCAATGGTATGTTTTTAAGGAGCACATAAAATCAAGTATTTGGTCATAGCAAAATAACACATTCTACCATTTGAGAGAAGAATCTGAAATTCTCAATAGAATAAAACTAAGTCATTATAAGAAACAACCAGGCTAATACCTATTTAATATTATTGTTTTCCTTTAACTTATTTACAATTAACCTCCTCCACTTGCATGGAGAGGAAATAATTCGAAGTTTTTCTCCTCTTCTTCTTCTACAATAAACCTCTTCTATCAGGAGAGGAATTACTTTCAATAAAACTCTTCTACAATACAATGAATGATTTTCATCTCACCCTTGGCATTGCCCAGATCTGGTTGATCTCTCCCATTGGAGCGAGATCTGATTATGACCTGATTATGCATAAAATCTCTTTTAGATATCATCAACCAATGTTTCAAGTAGATTCATCCAACCAAATACTTTGTATTATGCAACAATTACTACATAACATACTTGTACCATGGTCTGTGACAAGAGAGAAATAGAGGTGTGTCTTGGCAGGGAAGGCAGGGGAAAACAGTTCTCTGCAAACTCCTCTTGAGATTTCTCGAGTTATTCAACAATTCTTTCCTTCACAACTGCAAATGATGTAAGCAATCTGGCTGCTGTTGTCGGTCTTGGAGATCTGCTGCCTATGCACATTTTTTCAGAGAATCTCTTCCCTTGCCTCGGCTGCAAAGAAATACATCTATTTCTCTCTTGCCATGTAGACCATGTCACCATGGTACCAGTATGTAGTAATTGTTGTATAATGCGAAGGATTTGGTTACATAAATCTACTTGAAAGATTGGTTGCATGGTATCTGCAAGAGATTTTCCTGTAGGAGTTCTTGATCTAGAAACATCCAGTGCTAAATCACTATAATGGAAAGAAATATAGAAAGAAGAAAACAAAACAGATAAAACAAATTATTATAATGTAAAAACATGGAAAAAGATGAATTTAAAATTGAAACTATTATTCACTCACCTATATTAGTCAACACATTGAAATTTTTTTTCTGTCACAGTCCTGCAGCATTAAATTCTCTATTTCTAACCCATAAGTCTGCATCTCCTAGGCTATTTGAACAAGTGAAGGCCATTAGATAGAGGACAACACATTCTGAAAAAAATTGATGAATAGAACAAAATAAGTAGTTGAATCAGTAAATGGAAATTACTTAAATAGATAGTAGGTAGGTAGATAAAGTAGATGGTTCGAAATAGGTAGTCCAATAGTTTAGAAGGGTAGGTAAGAGAAATATTATTTTATTTTTTAAGGTAAATTAGTAGTTGCCTTCGTTGTGATCCAATGTTTCAATTGAGTAATGTTCCTAATGAATTGTTTCAATAATTTAACAATAAATTTACGTTAAGTGGTAAATAGGCCATGCAATAGCTTAAAAGGGTGGGTAAGAGAAATATTGTCTACCTATTGAGGCCAATCAATAGTATTAAATTTTTAAGAGTCTAACTTTTTATTTAATGGTTACACAACATAGTTAATATTTCCAAGGAGTTTTTTCTATAATTTTAAAATAAACATATGTAGTGTGACAAATAAGTGATCTAATAGTTAATAAAGTAGGTAAGATAAATAATTTTTTTATTTTTAAAGAGAATCAATAATTCCAAATTCCAAATAGTTGCCTACCTCATGATCCAATGGTTACATATGGTAGTATATATTTCCAAGGAGTTGTTTCTATAATTTTTAATTAAACTTATGCCACATGGAAAATAAGTGTTCAAATGGTTATGTTGGGTGGTTAAGAGAATATTGTTATTATTTAGAGGAGAATGAGCTAGTTGTCTTATGATCCAATTGTACATAGGATAGTTAATATTTTCAAGGATTTGTTACTATAATTTTCCAATAAATTTATGCAAAAGGGAAATAAATGATCCAATAATTAAGAAGCTTAGGTAAGATAAATAATATTTTATTTTTAAGGAAAATCAATCTTTTAGATTTTCAAAAAGTTTATTATCTAATAATCCAATGGTTACATAGGGTTATTAAGATTTTCTAAGAGTTATAATTTTCCAGTAAAGTTATGTGGTTATGTTGGATAGTTAAGGGTAGTGTTGGTTATGCTGGTTAGCTATGGGAATATATATATAGAAGAAATATTTTCTTATCTTATGAACCAATGGTTAAGTAGAGTAGTTGAAAGTTTCAAAGATTTTTTTTTATTAGTTTTCACTTCCACTT
Source organism: Cryptomeria japonica (assembly GCF_030272615.1). Lineage (NCBI taxonomy): Eukaryota > Viridiplantae > Streptophyta > Pinopsida > Cupressales > Cupressaceae > Cryptomeria > Cryptomeria japonica. The sequence continues at coordinate 225,173,581 of NC_081407.1, read as the reverse complement.
ATCTTGATATTCTAAATTATGAAAATCTATTGTACAAATTTTAGTCGCTAATGTAGTACCACTAGTATTTGTAATAAAGTGTACTAGTATATACTTCCTTTAAGGGTGATAAGATTCTTCAACCTAATCCTTCAAGTGTATTGAATCATCCCAAATGAAAGAAGACATATTAATTGATAACTCATTTTTACACATATTCCATTCCAAATTCACTAACATTACCCATTTTTCCTATAGACTTGTGATAATTATTATAGAAATTACATATTTAAGCCCGTCACTTTTTGAAGATGAGCTTAATTTTTTGACATATAATATAGTGCTAAATGTTTGGAGAGAAAATTATTTCTATACATTATTCCATGGGTATATAGTTAATCTTATAGACCAATAATATATTATTGATGTAATAGATACTCAATTATTACGAGTTTCCCTTAATCACTCATTTTTATATATATTCTATGATAAATTCACTTATTATCATGACCCATTTTTACAATGACTTGTGATCTAAATATTTAAAAATTTAGATGTTTTACTGAATCAATCTTTGAGATGAGTTTGATTTAGTAACTTAGAAAGTAGTGTTGATGTTTTTGAGAGTTGAATATAATCTCTCTCTCTCTATATAGGACCTCTTTTTTGAGGATATCTTATTAGAAGCTTTCTCTAGATTAACATATTTGAAATTGCATTAAAAATAATGAATTTATAATTTAACTTCTCTCTCCCACTCATTATCTCTTTCCTTTCTTTTTAGGACCCCTCTCTATCCCCTTAGCTCTTCTCTCTCTCTCAAGTATTTTTAGGATCTCTTTTTAGGACCTCTTTCTAGATTACTAAATATTTCAAAATTGGGGGCATTTAAAGTAATGTAGTATTAATTTCTAGTCTATTTCTTTTTCTCTCTCCCCTTAAAATTGTCTTTAAATAAGACCACTCTCTCTAGATTAGCAAATATTTAGAAAATTGATGCATTTAAAATAATGTTGTTTTAATTCTCTCTCTCTCTCTCTGCCCACCTTAAACTTGTCTTTAAATAGGACCTCTCTCCCCCCTTAAACTTGTCTTTAATTTATATGACCCCTCTTTGTCTATGTCTTTGTCTTTGTCTTTCTCTCTCTCTCTAGATTAGCAAAAAATGTTGTTTAATTTAGCGTGCTCTCTCTCTCCCTCTCTCCTTCAACTTTTATTTTAATAGGACTTCTCTCTACATGCATACATGCATATAAACACACACATATAGAAGGAAGTATTCATATACATTTTTTAGCCATAATTTATTTCAATTGATACAATATCTGAATTAAAATATATGAACACTTAACCTTACCTAACCAATGAAATCTTCTCTCTAACCTTATTAAAAAAAGGTTAGTACAACAACAGTTGTAGTGGTGCAAACGGAATGGCACAACTGGGATACTTAGAATTAGCCATGACAACAAAACTGTGCAAAATCGTATCTACTGTGGCCAGAACTTGAAAGAGTTCTTGAATAAAAACCTTTTAAATTATTGACCAGTTTACCAGTTTAGGAGATCCTGGTAACTATTAGATAAAGAAGATATAAAGAGAAATGTAAATTTATGTTAATCTGCTGAGATTTAGAAGATAAAATGAGAAATTCTGTATGATTATCTGTGTAGATAGAAGAAATTCTGTCAAGACTGAGATAATTTGTGAACATAAAAATGAATTCTCTCATTTTTAGCTATTTGCTGTTAGTGATTTGGACAATATAATTATCTCCTCTATCATCTGTGTTAAATATTTGGACAATATAGCAAGAACTGTGCTCCAGCTCAATTCCTGTTAAATGAAAAACAATGTATGAATATCTATTACGCTTTAACGAGAGATTTTTATTCAGTAAGATCTCATAAAACAACATTTATTGTGAAACCTTGGCTATGTTAGATCATGTATTACATAATCTTGAGGTTTTATGTTGTGAAATAAATCTTGTAAGTGAGTATTGAAGGTATCATTAATGCAAACATTATGAATTTTCACTAAATGTACTACAAGAATTATTATTTATTTTGTATATGCTGAAAAGTACTCAAACTCTTGTACACGTATGTGTTTTCAATGGCATCAACTTTAACTAAAATAAGTTCGGGTATTAATCCATCAGTTAAAAATGAATTGGGAGAATTTATGCATTGGTGTAAGTGATCAAAGTTGATATTACTACCTTTTTTCTATAAAGAGATATATTGATGTACCAATGTGAGTAAACAGAAGAAAAATATAAATAAAAATTATATTGGAAAAGGCACAGTAAGAATTACTTGGACAATAGAAGATGAGAGTTCTAAATATTAGTAGTACTAAATGGGAGTGGAAAAAGAAATTGTTGGAAGTTTCTTCAAATTATGAATGGTATTTTTCGTCTCAAATGGACTTATGATCTTTATTGCATTATTGGGAAACATATAAGTACACAAGCATAATACCATTTTAGAAGAAAACATATATTATTGCGGATGTGTACTTGAAGGAGAATAGGCAATAGAAAGAAAACTATGGGAAAAGATTTTAGACCTCTACTCTCAAGAGAGGTGATTAGCACCTTGCAACCAAATGCATTGGCCAAAGCTAAAGAAAATGAAAATTCCCTTTCCCAACTAATAAAATATGTTGTAAGTTGGAACAGTGTTTAATTCTTCTTTTAATTTATATTTGGAAATCAAAATACCTTGACCATATACCCTGGAATCCATTCATAAAGATTAAGGCAAACCCACACATGTCCAAACTAGAAAGACCTTGTCAAAGTTGTTGATCATGGCTCTTGTATTCTTTTTGTTAGTTTAAATTGAGTAGAGAAATAACATAATATGATGACAGAAAAATTAAATTAAAGAATGAGACACAAGACACGATTTATGGTGGTTTGGCAAATGCCTATATCCTCTCTCAAGAAAGGAAATCATCTATTAACTAATATCCAATCATACAACGTCATACATGACTGCACTCACTCATTCATACAATCAGATTCAGCTATGAAAGACTAGTTTGGGGAAGTCGAAAGGTCATCTGACTGTTGGGCTTCATATACCCAACAATCTCCCCCGTGAAGGCCAACCGGTACAAAACTTACATTACATCTTGCTTGCAAGATTTTAACTTCACGAACTCTTGTTCACGTAGCCCTCAGACAAGCCTTATCCAAGTCAAACTAGAGTTAAAAACACTTTCGCACACAAATTCACTCATTATGCTAAAACCAGAAATATCACTGTGTAATACAAAATCTCATCCAGGCATAAATCTGTTAATAGATTTGAATCCCATGAAATATTGCCTTCATTATCACCTACTTTTGTGCTCCCTCATACTAGAACATATAAAAGCTTGTCATATTCTTATTGCATGCCCTCCTACCATGGAATCCCATGAAACCTGTCACGAACCCTATTTTTTCATAATTATTTAATTAGGAAAATAATGTTTATTTTTTGCAAATGAAATGGAAATGAAATGAAATTAGAATTGTCAATGAGATTGAATGCATTGAAATAAAATCCAAGTTGCATGAGTGATTTTGAAATATTATGCTTTATTGTTAAAAGAGATGACATGTGTAAATGATTTAAAAACGAATATTGACCCTAAGTTTATATGTTATTTTTGTTCAGATATGTATAAATGTATGAAAAATCGTACTTATGAATTTACTTTTGTAAATTGGATAATAGTATAATATATATATGTATATGAGAAATTGATTCAATCATATACATATAAAACTATATAGTTATTATATAAATATCCAATGATCGTGAAATTTAATTATGTCATGAATTTTGTTTTATCTATACATAATAATTTGAGATTAAATATGTATATGTATGATATATGTATCAGAGTTATAATAATGATTTAATCATGGACTTATAAGTATGTATGTGATTATCGAATATGTAAATAGATTTGCGAAATTAAATTATTTAATGAAAATCAATATTATATATATATAATCATGGGAGACGGTTTATTAAAGAATATGCTAACGAGTTTAATGTTTTATATATATATGAAGTCATTATTTATGTATGTAAATATAAAATTAAAATTAAAAAAATAATGACAAATGAGTTATTAGTGGCGGATTAAGTTTAAAAAAAATAAAAATTAAACAATAAGGAGGGTGATCGATAGTAATATCGACCACCCCCCTTATTTAAAGGGAGGGGTCGGTATTACCACCAACCACCCCTCCTCCCTTTTATTGAAAACAAACCATGTTGCAATAAACACCGACCACTCCTATTAAAGCATAAACCACGACGGGTAATGTTGTTCCAATCACCAACCACGTAGCAGCCATTAAGACTTGGGAGATCACTATCCCTATAATTGACTATTTGCATGCAGAAGTCGATAAGTATATCAACAATATATTATGTTGATTTTAATGAAGACTATGTTGAATGAGTTATTGGTGACATATTTGGAAGCCACGAAGCCGATATGGTGGCAGTGTTTTTATGCCAGTCATAGTCGAACCGACGTTGCAACTTTGGTTTCATATCGACCATGTCAAACAAGCTATGTACGTGGTAGGAATTCATAACTTTTGGTCTTGAAAAACAATACGTGCAGTTTGGAATATAGTTAACTTTGCCTATTTTAGGGAAGTCATTTTTAGTAAAGTCGACTTAGGATGAGAGTTAAAAGCTACATGGATAATAAATAATTATGAACTTAAGAAATTTAGTGGTTTGGTGTCATGAAATAGATAATGAATAACTTTGTATGGTGAACACATAGGTGTTCGAATCCGATTAGGATTGTTACGTTGCAATAAAACCATGAGTGGTGTCATTCAGAATCAATGCACCACTAGGAGAGATAGCCCAAAAGTAGGAAAGAAGGTAGACAACAACACTATATATAGACATTTAAGTTTGAAGAGAAGGGAGATACATAGATGCAAATAAAGGATTAGAGGATGGAATGTAGAAGAGAAAAGTAGTGGAGATTTAGATGTGTTTATGATCAAGTCGTAAATGATCGATGACGATCATCTCAGATTTAGAGTCGCATGTCAAAGGAAAGAGTTGAATTCCAAACAAGGAAGAGTGGTAGAGATGCCAGAGGAACAACGACCTTCTTGAGAACTTTGTGAGATAGAAAGAACATAATAATAAACTAAGTAGAATTATTCAGAGTTAGGCATTGTTCAAATAAGATTTTTGTAGAAATCTAAAGAGAAAATGTTCTATTTTTATTAGACTTAGATAGAATTAGAGTCATAGTTTGTAGATTTCTCATTATGAGAATTTTGTCGAATGACATCAAAATACATTCTTAGAAAATTATATTCTATACATAAATGTCTTATGGCAAGATATTTGAAAAGATTTTTGATAAACATAAGAGAAAGAAATTAGACCACCAAATCGTCCAGAAACAGAGTAAGAAGATAGAATGATTGTGCAGAAAAAACTTGTAAATTTAAATCATGAAAGGAAAGCACTAGGATAATGAATTATTAGAGTGAGTTTCTAATTTTGACCTTCCTCTTAAGTGTGCTTTCTTTAAGAAGATGAAGTATTTTGATAATAAATTATTATCAAAATTGAAGCTTATTTTGAATTTGAATAGAAAAGACGTACACTTTCAAATTAGATCCTTGCATGAAAAGTAAAGATGGTTATGAGGAGTCTCATTTGAAAAGCCATATAGATAGGCACTTTATGAATTTTCATCATGTTGGATTGTTGTTATGGAAAAATTAGTAAAATCAGTTAGTTGAGTTCTTAAATAATGGAAAGTCACATATTAGTATTAAACTAAATATGTTATTCGAGAAAAGAGGTAGACAAACCAAAAAAAATGGAAAGATAGAGAGTTTAGATGAGTTAAACTTAGAATTCTAAACCATATCTAATGGAATGCATCTTAATGAGTATGTTATTTAACTGTTTTTATAATTGAATAAAAGAATGTGTGCTCATTTTATTCAATTTCTATGTGAGGATACATATATATGTTACACCTTCTTAATATTTAATTCTTGTCTTTAAATTGCTTGAAAGATAGAAGCGAAAGATTGTTTTTCTTTTAGATGTATATTTGTTTATCCGTGAAAGATTGTTTCCTATCAGATAGGATTGATTTTAATGAAAGATTGGTTTTAACGAAAGATTGGTTCTATCTATTTCTACTTAACATAAATATTGTCTTCTTTAAACATTATATTTTTATCTTATGAGAAATGGGAAGCTATAATTGAAAGGCGAAAGATTGTCTTCTTTCAATATTGTATTTTTTGGAGAGATAGGAAGCTAGAATTGAGAGGCGAAAGATTACCTTCTGTAATTTTTTTATTCTAGATTCATGTGAACAAAGATAGATAGGCTTGTGTTTGTGGAAAGAAAGCTTCCAGGACGCCTGCTGAATATGGAATTCTAGAGAGAATAGTTTTCTTTTTCCAAACTATCTTTTATTGCTATGCATGGCATTATACTTGATCGAGTAACTTATTGACCATTGAAACAGATGGATTTATTCACTCTCTCTACCACATCCTTGATTGATCTTGCATGTTTCTTAACAGAATTAGAAAAATGAATTGCATGTATCATCTAGGCATGCACCAAATTCCATCTTGTCTTTTGAATTCTTTTGCTAATCAATTCATGCAGGGTCGGGTATTCTTGATTGACTAAGAATTTCGGGGAAGCATAAGCTTCAAGGTTGGGTGGAAAAAGCATCTTAATCCTGTTATCGTCTTCATGATACATATTTCATTGAAGATAGCTTGGGTTGTAGATCAATGGATGCATCTCACCCTTTACTTTGTATTATTTTGTTATTGAACTTACGACAACTTAAAATGCCTAAGTATTGTATGATTGAGATACTACTTTTATTGATGTATTCAATGAAGAATCTTTATATTTTATATAAATTTTGTGTTTATTACAAAATAACAGGAATGATCAAATGAAGCTATGGAAGGAAATTTGGAATGAAATATACTTATTAACTAATTTATGAGATTATTTAAGAATAAAGAGTATTTCGGATATTACTGGAGTTAGCATGATTTATGTCTTTACATTATGGTATCAAAGCGTGGTTTATAACTCTAGGGCCTATGAGTCTATTTCATGAATGAAGTCATGTGCTTGACAAACTTGCCATTGGATATCTAACATATGATACTTGCAAATAAAGGAGCACAAAGCCTTTTCAAGGTGAATTGATTACAATGACCTAGGAGAAGGAGGATGGTTGATTAAGGAAGAAAATTTTCCCTTCTACTATAAAATGAATTCAGGATATTCCAGATTAGAATAAGGTCAAGGAAAGTTGTTTTCTACTTCTAGGATGAAAGAATAAAGGAATCAAATCCTAAACGGATAAAGAAGAAATAAATAAACCAAGCTAAGTAGGGTAATGGAAATCTCATCTACCATTTCCTTGGGAGACAGGAATAGTGGGACTATATTATTGAGGAGACAGACGAAGAAAGAGTATCTCCCTACTGAGTCAACTATATTTAGCTCAAGTAAGTCAAAAGGATGCACCCCATTGACTCTATGAGAAGAGATATAAATTTGGGTGATATCATTTATGAGCAATCGATAAGTAAAGTTGCTTTTTGCAAAATCAACATGGTGTCTAGATAGATGGAGAAAGAGTATCTCCTAGAATGACATACTTAATGGACACATTCGTTGGAAGATAGTTTATTGAGTAAGAGGTGGGTTCTTATATAGTAAAGTTGTAAGCTAAGATTTAAATTAAAATGGTAGTTGTTATTATAATCTAGATGCTTGAGAGGTTTGATTTATTAGACTGATAATTATTCTAACTTGTCTCTTGTGAAGGATAATAGTCTATGTCTATAGTGTACTAGGTAGGTACTATATGGATAGGAATTATGGATGATATGATGAAATCTTCATAGGACTTTTGTATTCTAGTTTTGTGTCCTTATCTTCAATCATGAAATTGTAGGTACTATGTTTGATACTCTCTCTAGCACACTCTGGAAAGGATACCTAAGGTGCTGTAACACTCCTTCATATGTAACTACTTCTAGTCACTTAGTACATTTGATATGTATTCAGTTTAATGCTTTATTTGGTTTATTGATGAATTATTTGATCATTGTTTTTTGGATTAGTTTTGACTTTTTTGACTTGATTATTTTTTCTTTTTCTTTTTCTAAATGGATGTGTCACCAATTTTCTATTTTATGGCCCTTGGTCACACTTGACTTAATGTTTTATAATGCGCATTTAATAATTTACTGTTGAAATTGATAATTTATTCTCATAACGTTTATGATGCCTGATCTAATGTCAAAATTTTTTATTGTCTTTCAGTTGCATATTGCATTCCATCCTTATCATGTTCATAGTGAACCCCTGATAGTATGTCCAAGAGAGTAAGAGCAGAGAGTGTATCAAGCATAGGTGTTGTGTCAGTGAGGGAAATAATACCATGTGTTTATGTAATTTTTAGTTTGAGTAAATTCAATGTGTGGAATAAGAGGATAGGCCTTGCAAAGGTAACTATATTTATATATATTTAGTAGAAAGACAAAATTTGAATTAGTTCATCAATTATATGAGATCTTACTTCCTTAGTTTTCACCTTTGAGATCATGTGACCATGAAAGATGTCTTTTGTTAAAAGTAAGTTTTCGAGTCTTGAACATCCAAGAATATCTGGTCTTTGGCATAAAAACATAGTTGAGATAATTAAGTATAAGGTTGTGCTAGTAGTTTTATAACATATGTTATGATGTTAGGAAACTTTTTGTCATCATGGTTACCTTGTTATTTGTCGACTAAGAGAATACATAGTAATTTGGAAATCTTATCGATTGATAGAAGTTTGAGGTATGAAGCAAATTGAGTTGGTTGGAATAGTTGGAAATAAAAAGAAAGTCAAATGATGGGTTCTTATAGATCAAGGAAATTTTATCTACCATGGCTACTATAAGGTCAAACCTGAGATAGTAATAGTTGTGGAATCACTTGAAAGTGAATGTTATCTAAGGGTTAAGTAGGTTGTGAAAGTAGATATTATGGATCATAAATGTGATAGATTTGAGATAAGAACTTGAGGGTAATTAAGAATGTCAATTAAGGATATACTCACTTAGAGGCGGAAACTTGAGGAAATTAATATTGCACCTTATTTAGAACATTTGGAAATATCTAATTAATCTACAAATTGTTGATTAAGATGTGACAAACCTAAGAACTTTGGAAAAGGTAGTTGAGTATGTAGCACAATGTTCAACAAGTGAAAGTTAAGCATGATCATATAATAGGACTTTTATATCAAACCTAAGTATAGGAGGAAAGAAATAAATATGAAATTTATTCAAGAATTCCTTGTGATTAAGAATAAGCATGATATCATAATTGGTTAGAGTCAACACATAGATAGAGATTGCATATTTCATACTTGGAGATATTTAAAAATGAATCATTGAATCTTGTGAAGAAATTTACTTATTCAACTTATCTATTGCATGGAGTTTCAAAACAGAAACATTAAATAGGAATGTTTGGATGACATTTTGGATTTGGACAATATTGAATACATCTTTGGGAGCTAGATTAAATTCAGCATGACGTCTTTAGATAGATGACCGAAGAAAAAAAAATTAATCAGGTTGTGGAGAATTATTTTTGATGTATCAGATGGATTAGAAATGCGAATGGAAGAAATATTTGCCTTTGGATTGAGTTGGAATACAACAAAACCTTTTCATACATTTTTAAGGAATGATACCCATTATGATGCTTTATCACAAAAATGATTAACATTTGTGAGTTGGGATAGAATAAAGATAGTGTCATCATTGGTTCTAATATGCTTAAAGAAATGGATGAGTGGATGAAATTGATCAAGAATATATTGAAAGAAACAGTCGGCAGACAAGCTATGATAATAAAAACAAGCTTCTTTGATATTTGTTACCGAAGAAGAAATTATTTTGAGGGAGAAGCCGCATAAGAGCTTTATTTTATCGAGGAAATCATCAAAGTTTGTACAAAGATATGTAGGAACCTTCGATGTGCTGGAAGTTATGAATCCAGTTGCTTATGGATATAGGATCTAGGAATGGTGCTAGTGGAGCACATCCAAATTATTGATCAATGTAGCGTTAAGACTACATAACAGAGATTTCACTTAGTATTAGGTCCAACGAGACCGATATTCTGATGATAGTGCTACTTGGGAGGATGATGCGATGATTGACTATTAGATTCCTCTTTTGTTTTCTTAGAGTAATATTTGCTTGATGCATGAAATACTTGAATACTCTAATTTTGATTTACGTTCTAAATTTGGAGAGTATAGATGATACTATTTCTGTTATATTTGATTGAGACCACGATGTATGGTTAATATTCATGATGCTGAGAATGTATGTGCTTATTGATAGAATAATAAGACATCAAGACAATGTCTCTTTTAAGAGGGGAAGGATGCCACGAACCCTATTTTTCCATAATTATTTAATTAGGAAAATAATGTATTTTTTGCAAATGAAATGAAATTGGAATTGTCAATGAAATAAGATAGGAGATTGAATGCACTGAAATAATTTATATACAATCAATTGATCAGTAATAATTTTTATTAAAAATTTGGGATCATCATTGCTAATTAGCAATTGGGTGCAAGTGAATGCAGGAACTGGTGAATGCAGATGAAGGCGAGAACATGGTTCAGGTAGAGTTCTCTTAGCTCTTGTATTTTGTTAGAATAGATGGAATCTCTCACACACCATAGTAGAAAAGTTTCATTGTGCATTTGTGATTTCATCAATGCAAGATTTAAGTGGTGACTGAATTAAATCCAAGTTGCATGAGTAATTGTGAAATATTGTGCTTTATTGTTAAAAGACATGAAATATGTAAATGATATAAAAATGAATATTGACCCTATGTTTATATGTCCTTTTTGTTCAGATATGTATAAATGTATAAAAAAATGTACTTATGAGTTTACTTTTGTAAATTGGATAATAGTATAATATATATGTATATGAGAAATTGATTCAATCATATACAAATATATCTATATAGTTAAATTATATAAATATTCAATGATCGTGAAATTTAATTACGTCATGAATTTTGTTTTATCTATATAAAATCATTTGAGATTAAATATGTATATATAGTATATATATATCAGAGTTATAATAATGATTCAATCATGGACTTATAAGTACGTATGTGATTATCGAATATGTAAATAGATTTGCGAAATTAAATTATTTTGTGAAAATCAATATTATATATCTATCTATGTATATATATATATAATCATGGGAGACGGTTTATTAAAGAATATGTTAATGAGTTTAATGTTATATATATATCAATGAAGTCATTATTTATATATAAATATAAAATTAAAATTAAAAAAATAATAGCAAATGAGTTATTACTGGCAGGTTAAGTTTAAAAAAAAAAGAAATTAAACAATAACGAGGGTGGTCGATACTAATATCGACCATTCCCCTTATTTAAAGGGAGGGGTTGGTATTACCATCGACCACCCCTCCTCCATTTTATTGAAAACAAACCATGTTGCAATAAACACCGACCAATCCTATTAAAGTATAAACCACGATGGGTAATACTATTCCAATCACCTACCACGTAGTAGCCATTAAGACTTGGGAGATCACTATACATGTAACTAACCATTTGCATACAGAAGTCGTTAAGTATATCGACAATATATTATGTTGAGTTTAATGAAGACTATGTTGATTGAGTTATTAGTGACATATTTGGAAGCCACGAAGCCGATATGGTGGTAGGGTTTTTATGCTAGTCATAGTCAAACCCACATTGCAACTTTGGTTTCACATCGACCACGTCAACCAAGCTATGTACGTGGTCGACATTCAAGACTTTTGGTCTTGGAAAATAGTATGTGCAGTTTGGAATATAATTAGCTTTGCATATTTTAGGGAAGTCATTTTTAGTAAAGTCAACTTAGTATGAGAGTTAAAAGCCACATGGCTAATCAATAATTATGAACTTAACAACTTTAGTGGTTTGGTGTCACAAAATAGATAATGGATAACTTTCCATGGTGAACACATAGGTGTTCGAATCCGATTAGGATTGTTACGTTGCAATAAAACCATGAGTGGTGTCATTTAGAATCAATCCACCACTAGGAGGGATAGCCCGAATGTAGGAAAGAAGGTAGACAACAACACCATATATAGACCATTGAGTTGGAAGAGAAGGAAGAGATAGAGATGCAAACAAAGGATTAGAGGATGGAATGTAGAAGAGAAAATAGAAGAGAAAAGTAGTGGAGATTTAGATGTGTTTACGATCAAGTCGTAAATGATTGATGATGATCATCTCATATTTAGAGTCAAATGTCAGAGGAAAGAGTTGAATTCTGGACAAGGAAGAGTGGCAGAGACGCCAGAGGAACAACAACCTTCTTCAGAACTTGGTGAGATAGAAAGAAGATTATAATACATGAAGTAGAATCAGTCAGAGGTAGGCTCTGCTCTAACAAGTTTGTTGTAGAAATCTAAAGACAAATTTTTTTATTTTGATTAGACTTAGACAAAATTAGAGTCATAGTTTTGTAGATTTTTTATTATGAGAATTCTGTCAAATGACATCAAAATACGTTCTTATAAAATTATATTCTATACATAAATGTCTTATGGAAAGATATTCGAAAAGATTGTTGATAAACATAAGTGAAAGAAATTAGACCACCAAATCCTCCAGAAATAGAGTAAGAGGATAGAATGATTGTGCATACAAAACTTGTAAATTTAAATCACAGAAGAAAGCACTAGGATAATGAATTATTAGAGTGAGTTTAATTTTGACCTTCTTCTTAAGTGTGCTTTATTTAAGAAGATGAACTATTTTTTATAATAAATTCTTATCAAAATTGAAGCTTATTTTTTATTTGAATAGAAAATACGCACCCTTTCAAATTAGGTCCTTGCATGAAAAATAAAGACGGTTATCAAGAGTTTCATTTGAAAAGCCATATAGATAGGCGCTTTATGAATTTTCATCATGTTCGATTGCTGCTATGGAAAAATTAGTAAAATCAGTTAGTTGAGTTCTTAAATCATGGAAAGTCACATATTAGTATTAAACTAAATATGTTATTCAGGAAAAGAGGTAGACGAACCAAAACACATGGAAAGATAGAGAGTTTAGACGAGATAAACTTAGAATTCTAAACCATAAGAAATGGAATGCATGTTAGTGAGTGTGTTATTTAAATGTTTTGATAATTGAATAAAAGCATGTGTGCTCATTTTATTCAATTTTTATGTAAGGATACATACATGTGTTACACCTTCTTAATATTTAATTCTTGTCTTTAAATTGCTTCAAAGATAGAAGCGAAAGATTGTTTTTCTTTTAGATGTATATTTGTTTATCAATGAAAGATTGTTTCCTATCAGATATGATTGGTTTTAACGAAAGATTGGTTCTCTCTATTTCTACTTAACAGAAAGATTGTCTTCTTTAAACATTATATTTTTATCTTATGAGAAATGGGAAGCTAAAATTGAAAGGCGATAGATTGTCTTGTTTAATTATTATATTTTTATGAGAAATAGGAAGCTAGAATTGAGAGGCGAAAGTTTGCCTTCTATTATTATTTATTCTAGATTCATGTGAACAAACTTAGATAGGATTGTGTTTGTGGAAAGATACCTTCTAGGACGGGTGTTGAATATGGAATTCTAGAGAGAATAGTTTGCTTTTTGCAAACTATCTTTTATTGCTATGCATGGCATTATACTCGGCCGAGTAACTTATTGACCATTGAAACAGATCAATTTATTCGTGCTCTCTACCACATCCTTGATTGATCTTGCGTGTTTCTTAATGGAATTAGAAAAATGAATTGCATGTATCACCTAGGCACACAGAAAATTCTATCTTGTCTTTCGAATTATTTTACTAACCAATTTGTGTAGGGTCGGGTATTCTTGATTCACTAAGAATTCCGGGGGAAGTGTAAGCTTGAAGGTTCGGCCAAAAAAGTGTCTTAGTCTTGTTCTCATCTTCATGCTAAATATTTAATTGAAGATAGCTTGGATTGTAGATCAACGGATGCATCTTACACTTTACTTTGTATTATTTTCTTATTGAACTTACTACAATTTCAAATGCCTAAGTATTGTATGATTGAGATACTACTTTTATCAATATATGGAATGAAGAATCTTTATCTTTTATAGAAATTTCGCATTTATTATGAATTAAATGGAATGATCAAATGAAGCTATGGAAGGAAATTTGGAATGAAATAGACTTATTAAAAAGTTAGCATGATTTACGTCTTTACAAAAAAAAACATCTCGTTCAGATGTGAATAGCCTACACACATCACTCTCAATTCCCATGGCTAATCGTAGATAATTTTGCTGATTATCATCTATCAAATAAACTGAATATGCCAAAGATGCGATCACAAAATGGACAACTGCAAAGATGAAGTGGACATCCTTGGTTACAAAGAATTAAAACTGATCATTTCCCTAGAAAATAGTGAATGCGAAAATTTGTAGATTGTATCCAACTTCAGCTCCACATCAACCCGCTCCTCCTTGTATAGCCTCCTCCTCACCATTCCTCTTCCCTACGTTCTTCATAATGTTTATCATCAACTTTGTGAAATCATGGGAAGCCTTTGTTTTTTTTTAATAAAGGGGTAAAAACTTTATTGAAATAAAACTAGAAGAATTACAAAGAGAGTTAGAGCCTAGAGGCCCCAGCCCGAGGCCACAAGACCAGCCCCAACTTAACCAACTTCAAAACCATCCCTCTCCTCCGTAAGAATCTTTTGCAAGTCCTGACTATAATCCCCGGAGAGAAGCTCCCAACCATCAACTTTCCAGTCACTATCATGATCCGAAGCCCATTTGGCCAAGCAATCCGCAGCTCTGTTCCACTCTCGAGGGATGTGGATGAAAGACACTTGTTCCATTAAAGTACTAAATTGGAGAATCTGCTGGACAATCCCAACCAACTGCCACTAAATCCCACTAAGCTTTTGATCATTTAGCAAGTTAACAACCACTTGTGAGTCTGATTCACAAATCACTTTCCTTTGACCCCTCTCCCAAGCCCTCTCTAGTGCATAGAGAATCACCAATCCCTCCATAATGTTATTGGACTGCCACCCTCTGTGCACCGAAAAGAGGAACACAACCTCCCGCCTGCTGTTCCTGCCAACACCACCAACTCCAGCTAGGCCTGGTATCCCCCTTGAAGAACCATCAGTATTAATCTTGAGAATCCCCTATGGGGGTGGAATCCACCTTCCCACCCTTTGCACCTTCTTCATAGCCCCTCTACCTCTCCTGACACAAGCTAAACTAGAAGACATCTCCTGCAGACCAAGCCTACTCACTAGATCAGTCTCCTCTCTACTCAGTGGAAAATTTACCTCACATTTAGCTTCCACTATCTCCCGGACCATAGCAATGATCCTATTCCAAACTTGTTGAACAAACAATCTGTCCTCCCAAAAGATCCTCCTATTCCTCTCAAGCCATATCTACCACAGAATGAAGATGGGCCCAATATACCAGATAGTCTAGAGGAAGGGGGACAGGATAGGAGGTCTTCCGAACCTGTTCCAGAACTCTACTAGAGAATCTGCGTGGGCATAAGGATGCTTCCATGCCCCCCACTAGTAATGCCAAATAAGTTGAGAGAAAGGGCATCTAAAGAATAGATGTGAGGAATCTTCTTCCCCATAACCACACAAAGCACAGATAGAGGGTCCCGAAAATCCCCGCTTGTAGATATTGTCCCAAGTTAGACATCTGTTCCAAGCCAAAGTCCAAGCGAAACAATTACACTTCAGCCAAGAAACCTTATTCCACACCTGTTTCCACCAGACCACCTCTCTTCCCTCTAGTCTTCGTTTCACCAATTCCCGGTAACCACTAGCCACAGTAAAAATGCCCTTAGGATTTGGTAGCGAAGCCAGCCCATCCCTACTCTTAAGGGAGCTACAATGTCTACTCACCAAAATGCCTTGCAGCTCAGCGCACTCTTCCTACATCTCAACAACCAGCCACTCAGTAGGAACCTTCCACCACTCCAACTCCAGCCGACCACACCTATAAGTAACCTCAAAGTCACTCACCCTTGACCAACCCGCCTCCAAAAACCTCAGGAAAAGATTCCCAAGGTTAGGAAACTGGTCCAGAATGGGAGGATAACCATCCCAAGAGTTGTACTAGAAAAGGGCCTCTTCCCCCCTTCTGCATATCCAAAAGAGTCCATCCTTAATGAGAGAGGCCCCCCTTTTGAGAGTATTCTAGATCGAAGAGCCCTTTCCCTCCAGTGGATATCTAGTGATTTCCTCCCTTGGGATCTTCTCCATATACTTGTTAGCCAAAATCTTGGCCCACCCTCGATCCTGCTCCACGCACCACCTCTAGTAAAGTTTAGCTGCCAGCGCTTCCCCAAAAAGAACTGACTACCTTAAACCAAGCCCCCCTACCTGCTTCGGGCTACACACCAAATCCCAATTGACCAGACTCCATTTGGAAGAGGAGAGATTGCTTGCCCATAAAAATTGCCTAGCTAGAGAGTCTAGTCCCTTCAGGAACCACTTAGGAGCCACATGAAGCATACAACGATAAATCGGAAGAGCCTGAACCATCAACTAAATCAACTAAACCCTTCTAGCAAAGGATAGCCATCTATGAGTCCAATGTTCAACCTTCGTGCGAAATTTATCCAAGAAACCCTCCCAAGCCTCCCTAGGAGGGTTGCCAGGAGAAATAGGAATACCCAAATAAATCAGGGGAGCAGCACCAACTTGGAATCTCAAGATAAAGGCAATCCTTCTCTGAATAGCATCAGGAGTGTTGAAAAATAGGATTGAAGATTTATCCTCATTGATCAGCTGGCCCAAGGCCGCAAGATAAACATCCAAGACCTTACGCAGATTAGTAGCTTCT
This sequence comes from Cryptomeria japonica, assembly GCF_030272615.1. Lineage (NCBI taxonomy): Eukaryota > Viridiplantae > Streptophyta > Pinopsida > Cupressales > Cupressaceae > Cryptomeria > Cryptomeria japonica. Next base: position 225,156,579 of record NC_081407.1, on the reverse strand, counting down.
CTAATCTGACCAAGCCCCATCAAGGCCGTATCATCCACAAACTACAAATGAGATTGCGGTTACAAGTCATTACCCCAATTCCATCCCTGAATAACACCTAGCCCAACATTATGCTTGATCAGCCTTCCCAAACCCACAGCCATAAGAATGAATAAATAGGTGGATAGGGGGTCCCCTTGGCGAAGACCCCTAGAAGCCCCAAATAACTCTGTATGGTCACCATTGATAAGCATGGAGAATGAGGTCGATGTAACACAACTCATAACCCACTGGACCCACTCATTAGCAAAACCAAAAGCCCTGAGGATCTTCAAAAGAAAGGACCACCGAACTCTATCATATGCTTTAGCCATATCCAGCTTGATGAACATAGCTCTTTCCTTGGATGACGCCATAGAGTGAATGGTCTCCATAGCAATAACCACACCATCCAAAAATTTTCACCCTTCCACAAAACCACTCTGCTCCTCAAAGATAACAATCCCCAGGCACTGCTTCAATCTATCTGCAATCACTTTAGAGATGATCTTATACGTCACATTGCAGAGAGAGATAGGTTAGAATTGGCCTAACCAGTCAGCCCCCTCACATTTGGGGATAAGAGCAATGAAGGTTGCATTCAATGCCCTAAGCATCTGCTTATTTCATTGAGACTCCTGGACAACCTCCAACAGATCAACTTTGATAATATCCCAGAATTCTTAGAAGAATTCAACTGGGAACCCATCCGGTCCAGGAGCTTTTCATTTCCTCATGTGAAAGACAACCCTTTCTCGCTCTTCCAGCAAAATAGGACACAAAAGCTTCTCATTCATCTCCCCTATGACCAGAGAGATAATGCAAGCAAGAACCTGATTCTCCACAACCACTTCCCTCTGTGAGTCCTCCCTGAAGAGGGTCTAGAAAAAATGAAGCGACTCCCTCGAAATCTCCTGTAGGGATAGGCACTGCTCGCCTCTATTGTTAACCAGAATAGGGATGGAGTTTCCATGTCTTCTTGCTTTCACTGAGTTGAAGAAGAAAGAAGTGTTCTTGTCCCCCTCCTTCAGCCAATCAATACGAGCTCTTTGCTTCCAATAAATTTCTTCCCTAAGCTCCCATTCCTCAACCACCTTGAGAGCCCTGTCCTCCTCCCTAAGCAAGTCCTCGGACAACCCATGCTCTCTGATTTCACTGGTGATCCCATGCAGCCTGCTTTGAGAAGCTTCCTTAGCATGAAAGATGTTCCCGAAACCCTGACGGTTCCACCGCTTAAGCTGAAGCTTAACAAATTGCAGCTGCTTGAGAAAAGAGTACATAGCTATGCCAAAGGCCGGCCTCCCTTTCCTCCACCACCCCGCTACCAGATCCTGCAAAGTAGGATCTCGGAGCCACATAAGTTGGAATTTGAAAGAAGGTGAGCGATCAATCTGAGCTAAAGAAGACACCAACTTGATGGGCCAATGATCTGACCCTCTCCAATCTAGAATCTCAGAACTAGTGGACCAACCCCCCACAATCCAAAAATTAGAGACCAAAAAGCGATCCAACCTCTTTGCTATCCAAAAATCTCCCACCCTCCTATTGTTCCAAGTGAACAACCCATTGCTAGGCTTAATGTCAACAAGGAGAAACAAAGATATATTATCCTGAAATAGGTAGGAAGAGGGTTCCAACCTCATAACCCCCCCCTTCTTTTCACTCAACTCGAGGATTGCATTAAAATCTCTTGCCATAATCCAAGGGTGAAAGGGGGCCAATCTTCACACACCTGAAATATGGGCCCATAAATTTTGCTTACCCTGATAGTCTATAGGGTCATAGATGTTAGAAAACAAGATAAGTTCCATAGTCTCCAGACTAGACATAACTCCGGATATCGAGGATCTGGATGCAACCCACCAGACCGGGTGAACTCTTAATGGGTTCCAAAGGCAGGCCACTCCTCTAGAAGTACCATCTACCCCAACACATTGACACTCACCTTGCCCCCATAGCTTTGGCACCTGACCCATCATACTTTCCACTGAAAGTTTAATTTCTTGCAAAAATAGGACATCAGGAGAATGATTCCTAATCAAATCCCGAACAACTTTTTGTCTAGGGCCACTGTTCAAGCCCCTCACATTCCATGAAAGCACAATCATTTAGGAGGGTTGGAAAAGTGAGTATCCAAAATCTTCACTGACCCTGACTCAACCAGGTTCTCCCCCATCAATTTGATCTTCTCCAGATCTTTCTTTCTGCCCACCTTTGAACTCTTCTCTGAAGCACTTTTCTTAATATCCTTCTGATGCAGCCCCAGGTGAATAGAGGGCTTATTACTTCTAGCTCCAGCTAGTTCCATTTTCAAAGCTAGTGGAGACCCCTCCCCCATGACCGAGTTCACCTCAAGGCTTGGAGAGATTTCCAATTGGGCCTCTATAGGCTGATCCATTTCCATTTGCTGACTTCCAGCCACAAGCAAGGCTTGGGAAGGATTCTCAATTACTCTTTCCGGAGCCCCCCCTGAAGCACCTTGATCCAAAGGGGTAAACCTCGGATTTACTTCCTGATGGCTAAGGTCATCCAGGACTTCAAATCTGTTGAATGAGTCCCCCTCTGACACTCCTATAATGGCCTCTTCTGCCCTCAGTTCTTGTTCTTTGTCTTAACTGGGACAAACCCATCAGCACCCTCGCCCTCAACCATCATGGGAGCTTTCCCCTTCTCAACCCTATCTAGGCTTGGGTCAGACTGCTGAGGTTGGTGCGCAAGTGGCTTATATCTAGTACATTTACGCTGTAGATGACCATACTCGTGACATAGCCGACATTGGAAAGGTAGAGTCTCATAATCTAACTGTTGAACCCAAGAATAAGAGCCTACGCACATATCTATAGCATCTGGCAAAGGCTTACTAAGATTGATTTCAACACAGATGCGAGCATAGGTCATTACCTTTCTCTTGAGGGTTTGTGTTGATGAACCCATGGGCCTCCCGAGTAGAACAGCAAGCATCTGTAGCACATCCTCCCGGTAGGATTCTACCAGAAAACGTGGTAGCCGAACCCACACTAGAACCCAATTTGGTAGCTCCTCAGAGGGATTAAACCCCGCATGCCAAGGCTTGATGAATAATCCCACCTGGTTGTAAAAATATGGGCCCCCTTCAAAGACCCTATTGCGATCCTCCATGCAATTGAAAGTAACCATGAAATAGTTATTGGCTAACAACATGATTTCCATTTCCCCTTCCGGTGCCCAAGTCCTCCGCACCCAGTTTTCCAAAAACTGCAAGGAAACCCTCATTCCCAAAAACTTCTAGTACAGCGAGTGTTTAGAAAAATACTCAATATCTTCCGCTATCAACTTTGGAGGGATAACTAACTTTGGCCGCTCTCTACATCTCTCCAGACAACCATTAATCTTCGTCATGTGAGAGTTTGCACCACTCCCCAGCCCAGAATCTGATGCATACATATTATTGTTAAAGGTCTTCATACCATGAGGTGGGGGTTTTGATCCCACCGCTGCACGAAAATCCAAAGTAAGTGCAACCTGTGAGGCCTCACCCCCAGAACTCGACATCGCAGCGACAAATAGGATAAGAATGTCTAAACAACCACACCCCAACCAGCTGTTCCAAAGCGGCTCGGATCCCTAGACCCCACCTTGCCCGAGCACCACCGGAGGTCAAAGCCAGCCAGCCCCCCAAGCACACGGGAGACCCACGAGCCACCCCTATCCGGATCCCCACCCGCAGGCCACCTAAACCCCACCCCTGCACTGCTTCAACACCACCCCCACGCAGCCAAGGCTCCACGCCTGCGCAGCCTCCGCCTCACCCCGCTGCCCCGAAACCCTCCCCACCGCTTCTGCTCCCCACCTAGCACTTCCAACCCTGCCAGACCCCCGACACCTGCAACTCCCTCCCCTACCACACCAGAGTCGATCAACACGCGCGAGCTATGGCCGTGAAGCCCTACCTCGGCCGCACGCAATCGCCCAGATAGCCATCCGGTAAATCTCAATGCCAATCCATGGGAAGCCTTTGTTGCAACCAACACCAAGGCAATAATATATTAAGGAGTTAGAAAAGAGGATAGATCACAAATGTCTTTATCCGAAGACTCAAAAAATTCCCTAAAGAATTATTGCCTAAATTTTTCCTGAAGATTGTCCTTTTTCGTAAAGACTTCTTTGTCCTGGATCCCTTCGTTGAGAAACAAAAAGTTCTGATCAAAGCACTATATCCTAAATCCATTGAATCCAGTAAGAGCAATATTCACCGTGAAATTTGAACCTCGCACACTGTCCATGGTCTGCAAGTCTGAATTCTCTATACACTCATAGATGTGATGATGTGTCGAAGCTGCTTCTGCCGCCCATGCATCCTCTAGCGTGTGGTTGTGGAGTTGTTCTTGCTCACCATTCAATTGCCAGGAGGACAATTCAACTCCACCTATTTCAGTAGTCACGAACTTCACCTCTTCCTTGGGCTCCTCAATGGATTTACCTTTACTCTCAGTTGTCGGTTCTCCCATTGGGGTATACTCAACAAATTCATAGTTTTGATGGCTTCCTCCACCTATACCTTCAATTCCTGCAAGGCGTTCTTCTCAGACTCCCCATAAGAACCTCGATGCCTACCCACTGTAATGCCCATCATTTACACCACAATTACGTCCAACCCCTAGGTTCGAAGGCGTGGGAGAGGAGAGTGAAATCAATGTATTCCACTCCGCCTCCACTTTTGTAATCTGCAAAAATAAATAATCACTCTTTTTTTTTGTTTTGAAATCCAATTTTCTCAATGACCTTATCCTCAGCCTTTTCGAAGTCTTCTAGATCCTGTGTGGCTTTGAACCAGAGGATATCTCTGGCCTGAGCTCTAAAATCCCTACTCTCCTGGGATCTTCAGTCGCTAGGTACCCCAAATCCTCTTGTGGTTTCTTTCCACAAAGGAAAAAAAATTCTCTCAACAAGACATGCATTTTTGTGCGGAAAGAGTACTCTATTAAGAACTTCCCATCACTTTGCTCTTCCTTAAATAAGGTCTCTTAAGAAAATTCCCCCTCTTTCTCAAAATTTTCTTTTTCAACATTTATTATACAACACAAAATCTTCAACTTCTGATCCTTTAGCGTCAGCATCCTTCTCTTTGTCGGATCCAAATTGTTAAGAAATCCTTCAATAACCAAATCAACATCATCCTCTTCTTCTTCCATCTTTGCTCAAGCCAACTTGGATGGATCTGATACCAATTGTTAGTTTAAATCAAACAGAGAAATAAAATAAAATTAAAGAATGAGACATGAAACACAATTTATAGTGGCTCGGCAAATGCTTACTTGACTTATTTTCTATCTATCCTATATATTTGTTTCTCCTTTTTATGTAATGGTGAGAATTACATATTTTTTTATTTTTTTTTGTGATTTTGAATGTAGTTTGATTGAATTCTTTTATAGGATATGTTTTGTCGATAGTTAGTATATAATTCAAGTCTTAAATCTATTATTCATTTCCATTTATTAGAAGTGAATTTGATGTTAAATTCAAAAGCATGCTTTCCAACTAATGAAAAGCATTTTATATGAAAATTGCTTGAAGAATCCAAGAATAAAATAATATTTGAGTACATCATTCTACTTTTTTTTTCTTCTCACATTTGCAAAAGCAACACAAAATGACAATAATATAAGTTGTATATCCAAGGTGAAGTAGAAGTTTCTAAGGCCAAAAAAAGATTTATACATTTTATCACTCGCAAATCTAGATAGGGCAAGAAATGATGATTATCAAATTAGGTGAATAATAGTTACATATAATATTCTCCATACCTAGGGCAGGTGCATTGCATGCATGTTTTTGTTAAATCTAGCCAGTCCATAGTTTGGAGGAAATTGGGTAACTCAGAAAATAATTAGTAGGGCAGGTGCATTGCATGCATGTTTTTGTTAAATCTAGCCAGTCCATAGTTTGGAGGAAATTGGGTTACTCAGAAAATAATTAACCTCATAAAGTGTAGGAATACATATCTTTTTACAAGGTTGTGTAGCACCTTCTATAGATACTTCATTAACTTGTTTCCTCAATCTTCAACCTTCCGTGAGCTTGTCTGTCTATGATTTTTCTCATTCTTTAGCCTTTTATGTCTTTCAAGTTGGTCTTACATAGGAATCAAATGATACCATATTTGTTATGTGCTTGTTATTGTTACAATGTAAACTATTTATGAATTTATGATGAGTTTGATGATAAGCCAATTATATTATAGATTATTAATATATTTTTAGTTTTCACATATATAATGCATAAAATAATAAATTACTTCTCTTGCTATCATAAAGATATATCACACATTAAATAAGATATGCGATAACTTAAATATTAATATTAATTTATTTTCCATAATGCAAAATGGGTCATCCTTACAAAGCTATTTTAGTCTTACTAAGAGACTTGACAATGCCATAATTTGAAATTGGTAAAGATGATGCTGAGCCTTTTCAGTACTAACGTTAATTACCCTCTTTCCAGTGTAGCATAATTTTAAATCGGTAAACATGATGCTAAGCAGAATGTGCAGCATAATGCTGTGAGATTGAGACGAGTACCACGCCTACCACATTGCCAGTGGCAAGCCAGCATAATTTTATTATTGTAATTGGAGTGTGGAAAATGCGCAGTGTTATTCAATCCACGCCTACCACATTGCCAGTGGCAAGCCTGTGAGCATTTTCACTTGAAGCAGAGATGATTGCAGACACAAATTAACGAGCAATTTTCGTAATAGAAATCTAACAACTTACCTCACTACCTATCCCTTGCTACACACATTTACCCGTGTAGACAAGTCATGGCAGGGTATTGGCTTTCCATGGCCACCATACAGACTCTGCATCTTAGAAAACTTTTTTCTCTCTCCTACAAATAAAAACAAAATCAAGAGTAGACCATCAGTACCAAAGAAAATATTTCTAAAAACCCTAACACCAATGAAACGAATCCCTTATAACAACTATCAACCCATGAAACCACACCTTCCTGATACAATCCAAATTAGCAAAAAGATTTTACACGTAGGCCACTAACACAGTGGCTGGAACCAAGACAAATCTGAGTGCTCCCATTTTAAACTGTAAATAAACCCAATATAGAAAGTGCACAGGAGATAGCCTATCGGCTAATAAATTTTCTGCGCGTATGAAGCAATCTCTGTCAAGAACAGGAAAAACATTTTATTATGACACAAAGAAAATCCAAAATTCAATCTAACATTTTTGTCCGGTCTTAAAAATCTTTTATTAATAGATGAGTGTTTTTCCTGTTCTGTCAAAACCCTGGTAAATTTTCATGATCTGCGAAAACCTCGATAATGTATCTTGATCAATGGTATATTTTTAAGGAGCACATATAAATAGGTAATTGATCATAGTAAAATAGCACATTCTACCATTTCATAGAAGAATCTGAAATTCTCAATAGAATAAACCTCCTTCATTTATATGGAGAGGAAATGATTCGAAGATTTTCTCTTCTTCTTGTATAATAAATCTCTTCTACAATGAATAATTTTCATCTCACCTTTGCATTGCCCAGATCTGGTCGACCTTTCCCACTGGAGCCAGATCTGATTATGACCTGATTATGACCTGATTATGACCTGATTATGTGCAACCAATCTTTCAAGCAGATTCATCCAACCAAATACTTTGTATTATGCAACAATTACTATAACAAATAACATATTGGTCCCATGGTCTGTGACAGAGAGAAGTAGAAGTGTTTCTTTGTGAATGATGTGTGCTATCTAGCTGCTCGTCCCATGATCTTGGAGATCTGATACCTATGCAGATTTGGTGTGGTGTGGGAAAAGATGATCACTTAACCCTTCGGCCAAAACATTTTACATGGAATCTCTTCTCTTGCCTCCCCTACAAAGAAACACATCTATTTCTGCCAGTATATTATGTAGTAATTGTTGCATTATGCGAAAAAATTGGCTGGATAAATCTACTTGAAAGATTGGTTGCATGATCTCTGCAACAGATTTATGCATAATCAGGTCAATCAAATCTTTTTGGCAGGTTAGTTGAAGCTCATGTCGAATTATTGGGAAAGAATATAAACCTTTCTATCAAGATGCACAACAATTCAGAAATATCCCATTCCTGCTAAATTCATCATTCATTTCTCCTTCCTACATAAGCATGAGCATGTGTAAGTTTAATAATACAAAGATTTTGAAAAGAAACTATTTATTGTATTAAAAATCAAAAACATTATAATAGGCAGAAATATAGAGAGGAAAAAAAAAAAAAATATCATTGTAATGTGTAAACGTGGAAAAAGATGAATTCAAAATTGAAAGGATTATTCACTTACTTATATACTTAGTCAACTCACTGAAAGACTTTTGCTGTCACAGCTCTGCAACATAAAAAAATTTGAACACTCTACACCTAATCCACAACTTTGCATCTCCTAGGCCATTCCAACAAGTGAGAGCCCATTGGAACAAATTAATGAATAGAACAAAATAAATAGTTGAATCAATATATGAAAATTATTCAAATACATAGTTAGGTAGAAAAAGTAAATGGTTCGAAATAAGTAGTCCAATATTTCATAAGGGTTCGTAAGAGAAATATTATTTTAGTTTTTAAGGTCAAACAATAGTTTCAATTTTCAAAAAGTTGCCTATCTAGTGATCCAATGGTTCAATAGTGTAGTTAATATTCTCAATGAATTGATTCAATAATTTAACAACAATTTTTTTTCAAGTGGTAAATAAATAGTCCAATAACTAGCAAGGTTCGGTAGGAGATATATTGTTTACCTATGAAGGCCAATCAATAGTATCAGTTTTTTAAGAGTTGCCTATCTTGTTATTCAATGGTTACACAACATAGTTGATATTTCCAAGGAGTTGTATCTATAATTTTAAACTAAACTTACACAGTGACAAATAAGGGATCCAATACTGAGTTAGCATTAAGAAATTATTATAGTACAGGCAGAGGGTTAGGCTAGTCCTATTGGAATGGGTTAGCCCAATTGTCATTAACTCATTATTTTTTCTTTAAATATTTTTTTTTTAATTTTTAAATAGTTATGATGCATGATTTTTATGTTTTCTAATTAGAAATCATTTTTCTTCAATCTAATTGGCTCAAATAATTTGCATCTTATTTAAGTCATTCAAATAATATGGTTTAATTTTCAATTCAAATTATTTAAAATCTGTATTTAAATCTTTCCTCATCCAATTTGATAATATTAAAATATATCTTTGATGAATATATTAATATATATTTTCTATATATAGTATATAATTAAATTAAATATTAGATAAAATATGAATAAATAATTTTAATATTATAAATATTATTAATATATTTAACTCTATATATACAATAGTATAATTAAAATTATTATATTAGAATTAAATACATTTTTGATATTCAAAGAAAATCAAAATTAAATATGTTAATTATATATAATCAAATGAATAATAAAATTATATATAATAATATATTAGTAAGGTTAAATATATTAAATTATTAAAATAGAATAAAATTAGAGATTAAGGTTTTAATAAATAATTTAATATTATGCATATTATTGACAAATATTATTAACATATTTAATATAAAATATTGTATAAATATTAATATATTAATTATTAATAATTTATTAATAATAACAATACCCAAAATATATAATAATAAATCTATTATTTATAATTGTATTAAAAAAAATCATTAAATAATTATTAATTGAAATTAAGATTATTATTAATTTTACCGTTATAATTTAAATAAATGATTATAACTTAATTTTTAATTTTTAATAATATTATAACTTTAATTTTAATTCTTATTTATTATTATTTAATTTTAAAATTATTATAATAATATTAGGATTAAAACTAGGTTTCTTAATGAGGGTTAGTGTAATATGGGTTAAGTATAGGGTTAAAAATAAGGTCCAAATTATTTCTAAATTATATTTAGGCTTAGAAGTAGATTCATAATTAGGGTTAAAATTTAAAAAAAAAATGACTAGGGTTGTATTTAATGTTATATTTAGAGTTAGAATTAGGTTAAACATTTGGGCTAGTGTACAAATTAAGCTTAGTTTTAAGGTTATTTTTAAGGTTTGAATTAGTTACAGATATTATTGTAATTTATAACTATGTTATAATTATGGGCACTCTCTGTTATATTATTTCAAAAAATTTATTACTGCAATACTAGGCAAGTATTGGACATAAGTGATCAAATTGTTATGTTGGTTAGTTAAGGGTAGTGCTAGTGATGCTAGTTAGTCATGAGAATATATATATATATGAAATATTTTCATATCTTATGAGCAAATGGTTAAATAGAATAGTTAAAATTTTCAAAGAGTTGTTTTATTAGTTTCAACTTCCATTTATCTTGATATTGTAAATTATTAAACCTATTCTACAAATTTTAGTAGCTAATGTCATACCACTAGTATTTGCAATCAGAACACCAATATACCAGTGAAAAGGGTTAAACCTTTCTATGCAATGTAACTGGTAAACCCTATCAGCTGTTAAACCCTAACCGATCAAGTTTGTTGGTTATTTATCTGATAAGTAGTAATGATGGAGACACGTGTGATCATTGTATGAGGATAAGTTCAAATTGTTTTGGCGCATTTGGTTATTGTCTAGGGAAGGAGAAAAGTGGATTGCATCTAATGCACAATGTGTGATGTGTTACAAAGTCTGATGAAGTGGTGATCATGGAGCAGTTCAAATTTTCTTGAAGAATGTGAAGAGATTGTCATGATTTCTAAAGAGATTGTCATGATTTCTAACAGTCAAGATTTTACCAACTTGTTTGTAATCTCGATGATGAGAATTAAGTTTTCGTTGAAATACCAACCTAACTGATTTGTATTTAAGGTCAATGAAGTTGTTTGTAAAGGTTGTTGGCAAGATTGGCAGAAACTTGTTGAGTGTGTATTGGCAGAAACTTGTTGAGTGAAGACATATTGAAGCTTAAAAGGATTTGATCAAGCAAATGTAGTGCTATTTAGACAGATCAAGAAAACCTGTTGATTTCTAACAATTACAGCAGAAGTGAAATCCCTTAACTGGGTAAGCTCTAACAAGCTTGGTTACTCATTAAATCCTCTAACAAGGTGGTCCATTAGCTTGGATTCTTAAATCCTCCAGCGAGGTTACTCCTAACAGGGTATTGTGCTTTTCATCAATGCATATTTGTAAATCCCTTAACCAGGTGATTCCTAACTAGAATTAGTTCTTAATAGGACTTATTGTAAAGCTTTAACAAGCTTGGCTCCTAACAGGGCAAACTTCATAAGAGTTCAGATAGCTATCCTTGTGATTCTCATCTCACCATGGTTTTAACCTATTTGGGTTTTCCACGTACAAACATTTGTATCAAGTGGTGAATGTTTTTGTGGTTATGATCTTATTTGTTGATTTGAATAACTTCTGATAAGGCATGATAACTAGAAGCATTGAGAGATGAATATGAGTTATGATTAAGTATTGTTGATGTTTACAAGATTGAAGTTGTTTACTGTTAATTTGTCATAATAGTTAAACTAGTTGATGTCAATTATTTTTATGAATATTGATCTTGACTGAGATATGTTTACTTTGTGTGACCAAGTTTGAGTTTGGAAACTTTGTATCAGGTTTTCAATATATCGATTCACCCCTTCCCTCTCAGTATTCTACCAGATACTTATTCTTTCATCATACCATCAATTGGTATCAGAGCATCTCAGGTCCTCTTTAATCTAAAATCCTAATTGCTTCAGGAAAAGATCTTGTAGATCATGACGAAGAAAGAAGGTCCAAAGTTCAACAAAGATAACTATAGAATATGGAGCCAAAGAATGAAGATTTACATTAAGAGTCTTGGTAGTTAGTATTGGGATCATATAGGAACTAAGTATATTACACCTACTGGAATCCTGACTGATGATCAGAAGAAAGAACATCAAGAAAATCACCAAGCATTAGAGGCTATTATATGTTCCCTGTTTGATGCTGAATATGTAGATGTTCATGATCTTGAAACTCCACATCAAGTATGGCAAAAACTTGAAGATATTTATAGCAGTGATGAACATGTTAAGATTGCCAAAGAGGAGAGTTTAAGATGAAAGTTTGATGACATGAGAATGTGTGAAGGTGAGAATATCCAGTAATATTGTCAAAGGATTTAAGAGTGTAGGAGAGAAAGTGGAAGATGCCACAGTAATCAATAAGGTACTGAGAACCCTGCTACCGGTCTATGCTATCCAAGTTGTAGCTATTCAGGAGCTGAAATCCATTGACAAGACAAAGGTAACTCTTGACTCTATTATTGGCAAATTTACTACTTTTGAACTAAATGGCTATGAGGGTAGTATACAAAAATTAGAATCTGCATTCTCCACTCTTGAGTGCATAGTAATATGACCTAGGAAAGCTGGTGGTGCCTAACATCTTCATGGATGTCGACCTTCTCAGGGTAGTGGCAGATAGATATGACCCTGTTTCTAGGGTAATAAGGGGAAATGTTGGGGAGCTCTTCTTGACAATTCAAAGAGAGGAATTCTATGAAGTTTTTGACCTGCATGAACCTTCCGCTACACTCATTCTAGTAGATCTGAATGAAATAAAGGAGGAGTATCACATAACAAAGGGTTTTGTTAGATCAAATCTTCTCCTTGCCCACTTGGTAAAAGAATGAAGTAAACCTTACCATATCGGCCCAAATTCAGTCGAGCCCTTTCCAATTGGTGCTTTTGCTAAGTATTTATAGGCCACCTTTTTCTCTCTATGTCAGGTTTTAGGTTTTAACCATTCCACAGTTATGACACTTGATTTCATGTTTCTGGCTATTTCGATTCAACACCTAGACTTTTCAGTGATTTTTAATATTTCTCCTTATCTTGAAGATAAGATTCATGAGGGATTGTTGGATATTAAGAAAAATGAATTGAAAACTAATTTTTATTGGTACTCATTGCTGATGCATATGTTCTTATTCAAGGGTTTAGATTATTTTGAAGGTACCATGAATGTCAAAAAGACAATTAATAATGTTGAGATACTGATACAGTTGTGGAGTATGGACATTTCATGGGACAGGCCAAAAGATAGTTTTGTAAGGTTTGATAATGGTTTTGCTTCCAAATTAAGGTAGCGATTGACTATTAATCCACCCAGAAACTCTACTCAGTTACATGATTTCTTGAGACCAAAAGAAAGGCCACCAATCTTGAGAATTGATCATAATTAGGGTGATATCATTCCTTACCTGGTCAGCAGTATCATTAGAGTTTATGGCTTCCTAGGGAAGCCTCATGTATTACCAATCAATGTCCCATTGAGACTTGGATTTGTTGAATTAATTTGGTAAATTGGTTGTATCCGAGATTAGCATTTGAAGGATAAGGGCAAAGGAACTATTTTCCCTAATTACACTACTATCCCCTACTTTGGAATCCATAAATGAGGGCATGTGAATTTTGACAAACCTTTCACACCATATTACTTGGGAGTTAGTGTAGATAGGCACAGTGACCTGGAGGGGTTCTATAATACTTTTAGACAAAGAATAAAAGGAACTGCAATACCCCTTGAACACCACTTCCCTTAAGATGTAATAAAAAACAAGTTTGAATTTTTTGCTCAGGATTGGAAGAAGGAGAAGTGGATAGTTTTCAGGAAACTGTGGGTGATTATACAGAAAATGGATCCAAATTATGATCCATTGAGATCCTTCAACCTTTTCTCTACTAAAGTTGATTTTGTTGTACATCTTACACTCTTTCCACTTGACAGATTGAGAAGAGGAGTTAACAATAAATTACACCCTTTCCACCTGACAATATAACTTTGATTCAACAAATGAGGATGAAACTACCTGGACCCCCTCCTCCTTTACCTCACATAATAGATGGATTAGAGGAGACTCGACCTTGTTATGAGCCTCCTCCAAAGGGAAGTATTGTAATAAAAAGAGTGAGGATGAGGAAAGTAGTGAAGATGATAGTGGTAGTGATAGTGGAAAGTTGGTGAGGAGGAAAGGAAAGAAAATAATGAGAGAAGAACTAGCCTCATGCATGCAGGTTAGACCTTTCAAAGGAATCCAGATCATTGATCTAGAGTATTTGGATAGAAGCCCCTCACAATCACATATCCCTTTTTCACCTTTGGTTTAATTTGAAGAAAAAGGAGGAGATCCACAAATTGAAGAACCACCTGATGTAGACAATGTAGAAATTACAATATAGATAGGAAAATTGGTATCCCTCCTGTACCACCTACTCTAAAATTGGACATCATGCCTCTAGACATTCAAGGAAGAACATTCAGGGATGCTAGAAAAGAGGCATGTGAGAAATTTCTTGAAGATGAAGCTTTTGTTAGGAGCCTAACTTTCCTTCAAATGATGTGGAAAGTGAAAGTTGATGAGTACAAGAAGAGAAGTGTTGAGAGAATGGTCCAGAGGTCAGATAGGTATGACCATGAAAATCGGGAAGAGGTGAAGACTGAGATGATGGAAGAATTCAAGGAAATCACGGTAGATGAAGGCAAAAAGATTGTAAACTAGGCTAGTATCTTGGTTCTGTGTTAATGAGATATAGCTAATGTAGTAGGATTTGATAAAATCAGAAAATAAAGAGGCAAGCAATTAAGCTTAGAAGAGGAAGCGAGGTTAGCATTCCAGGGATCAGACTTTATAGACAATCATGCAACCTTACCAATATGGTAACTACAACAAGGAACTGGGAGGCCTAATGTCAGTGATATAAATCAAAATTTGAAAGGAGGCCTCATCATAAATAGAGCTTCTAATAAATCAAGTGTCGAAGCTACAAAGTTGGCTATTGATATAGCCAAGTTAGCTCATGAAACTGCAAAGAGAGAGGCTAAGGAGAAGCAAGAGTTAATGAATGTGTTTGAAAAGATTTTTCATGATTATAATATAGTTCAATAGAAATATGTGAAACTACATACAAAAGTACGACTTCTTGAGCAGAGACAACCAGGAGCATCTTCTTCAACCCTCGCCATTGCATCGGTCCCATCAACATCCAAGTCTCCACCAGTCTCACATACAGGTACAACAACTCAGTTAGATAGTGAGACTGATGCTCCTATAAATTTTCTAGTTCCTTATATTGATGATGAGCCTAAACCCACACGATCTACTGACCCAACTAGAGCTCAAATTTTAGAAAGGATTGATGAGTTGGATAAAAAGATAAAGGAGTCAAAGGATCAATCTCCCAGTAAGCAACGGGAAATAATTAGCTCTATTTTGATTCACTTAAATGAGAAAATAAATAGCAAGATGAATAGAGTGCATTCTTTATAGTCTTTATTATTTAATGCTATTCATATTTTTGATAGAGACAAAGAGGTAGCAATCTCATTATTAACAAAGTGGTTATAGAGGGGAAATCAGCCCAGAATAATATCCATGGCCTCAAAATACCACGCTGAGAAGCCACCAACACTTCAACCCACCTACCTATTGGTAAAGTCAATGCAAAAGGCCCAAATGTTGCTAGATAATATAGAGAGAAAGATAAGAGAGTTGATGAGAGATTTCGGTGAAATGAATTGGACATTTCTGCCCACCATTGAAAATGAAAGTGGAGAAATTAAAACTCTGGTGATATGGAAGGAAGAAGTAGAAATAGCTATTAACAGTCAGGTGGATATGATCTGCGATGATTTGGATACTGAAATGTTGGAAGACACCATGGATAAAATAATACATACCAGATCATTTTTTGAATTTTTTGAAAGGGAGGGGAACTAGGTGGCAGTCAAATATACTCCTTGTAGCATAAAGGCTATCAAGGTCATTCTTTTCAAATGGTCGTCAGAAGAAGAATATGGTAAGTGGAGAAATATTTATTTGAAGGAATTAATTAGGATATCAACTTGTTAGTTAGCTAACTATGTGATGTGGAAGCCTAGCAGATGGTTTTGATTTTACACAGTGGTTACCTTTTGGGATGTGAGCAACTGAAGAAGTGCCCCCCCCTCAAATCTTCATCAACCATAGTAAAAGGAAAAGGAAAAGCTTAAAGTGCTATAATGAATCGGTTATAGATATTTTGATCCTAGTTATGGCATTCCTTAAATGGAATCTTTTGTAACAAGTTTGTAGGTAACCAGTCATTTTCTGAATGGCAGATGTTCTTTTGGCTTGTAGATTGTTTTCTCCCTTATTTTTTTTAAAAGGGAAATCAAGGCCAGGAGACAGGGTTCCAAATTTAATTTCTGTGCTTAGTATTTTAAAAATCTTTTAGAGTCAAGTGGTTCCTATAGCAAGTATTAATAGAAAGTGAGCAAGTGTAAGGATTTTCATACATAAATAGATAAGAGTCTTAGGTCTTTGTTTTCTTCTAGGTGCTTGAAATAATTATATGTATATGATCTTTGTGACTGAGAAAACATAACGAATTGAAAGGAAATATAATTCTGATTTAGTTCTCTCTATTGTACAATTTTATTATCTTTTGAATGAAATGTGGTCAGGGTTTCTTTCATTCAATGCACTGTTATGGTGTATGTATTTTCTATTCTTGCTTTGGTCTAAGGGATCAATTAAAATGCTCAAATAGAATTATAGAACAACATGACTTGTTCTTGAATTTCATAAGTAGTTTAAATCAGGGTTGCCAAGTAAAAATGTTGTAAGACAATGCTTTTTTAAAACATAATTGCTATTTGACTAAGTTCTATTATAGTTCATTTATGTATACCGAAATCAATCGCCCAATGGAAGGAGGCACTTATCATACTCTATTATGAATCCTTATTATAATTTATGTGATATGTTGACCTATGTTTGTTCCATAATTAATTACAATAAAAAGGCACGATATCTTATATGTATTATATGTTTTGTCCATCTCGAATCTCCATCTGGGTTGAGAATCACTAGAGGATTACCCATCCTTGAGAATTATCCCTATTGTTGAGCATTTGTTTGAGATTTTTTGCTTAAATTTGATGAAAGTATAAGTATGGCAGAGAGATTATAATTTCATCAAAGGATCACCCTCAAGGGTTTTGTAGAGCCTGAAGTGTACAAGGATTTTCTAAATCCTTGTCATATGTTGGTCCAAGTCCTTCAATATTTTAAATAGTCAAAGATTACTCCTCCTTTGATAAATATTAATAATTGGCTTGGTTTCTACCTACTTGCAGTGTAAGCCCCATTTTGGGGCACCAACAATTTTAGTGCATCAATTTTGGAGATGAGCTTAATTTTATGACTTAGAATGTAGTAGTGGGCATTTCAAGAGGTAAATACAATATCTATACATGCACATTCTATTAATATATAGTTTTTCATATTATAAGCAATGTAACAAGGATGTTGTCCTTTATAACAATAACAACCCAAAGGTGTCCAAAATTAAATAGCAAAATTATAGCACAACTGTATCAACAAAATCACACCAATTTAACAAAAATAACCATAACAATCAAGAAAGAAACCAAATTCAAAAGCATCAGCTAATAAAGAAACCTACCATATTAACCTATAGAGTTTATCAAATGAGACAAGCTCCTATAAATAGAAATTTCAGCAAAAAGAAAGACCCATTAACAACTAGACATTGCTATATTTTAACACCCTACCCTTCTTGTAGGATGACATTATTCCAATCCTTAGTTAGGAACTTAAACAATTCCTTGTAAATTCCTTTATTTTCTACCACATCACCAAGAACCTTTTCTTACAGTAAAGAAAGAGAAATAGTTGAGTTGTGCGTGGCTTTGGGGCTGAATTTGTGAATGTTTCCCATGTTCGATTCTATCTTGATGAGTTTGACCTTAAGTATGTGTAGATCCTCCCCCATATCCCTCAGCTCTTTCTCAACATTCTAACATCCCCCACAACTCTTTCTCATAGTGTTCATCTCCACATCTTATTTCATGGTTATCATTTCAAGTTTTTGATCACTACAAAGTTCCCCTACTCATCCCAACTATTTTTGACTGAATTTTTTGGGTTGTCATCCAAATTTTTAGGGTTCCCATATAAATTCATAGGGTTCTCATTTAGATGCTCCCTGCCACCATCAGTATTCCCACCATCCCCTTTTCTTCATAATCTCTCCCATACTCCCCTTCCTCCTCCTCAAAGCCATCATCCATAAAATTTTACCTCTTACCTTTCCTAGACTTGTGGGAGACAAGTTAGTATGATTGTCACCTACCTTCCTTTTGACTACCTTCCCTTTCCTCATCTTCCTCCTTGCTTGACAAATCAACAATTTGAATCTTTTTGTGGCTTGAAATCTTCCCCCATTTTTTTTTGCTAGTTGAGGTCTTTTGGGTTTTGGGCTGCTCAATTTTTGTTATATCCATAGATGTGGAAGAGGTTCTAGGGCAAGCCATAAAAAAACCTCTAAATGAGGAATCAGTTCCTTATCTAGGCATTGAGTGTGGGAATTAGAAAGGGGGAAGCACTCATGGAAAGTGTTCCAATAACATTAATGTTTCTCAAAAGATACAGAGCAATATATAATGAATAAAGCATATAAATTAGACCCTAGTGTAACGATGCTAACTTTTTGTCCTGCTTTTTCAAGTCAAGGGCTTCCTTAAAAAAGTGCTCCAAAAAGTGGAATAGGTAGAAAGGGAAAGAAATGGTCTTATGGTTCCTAAAATGGTTATCTATAGTTAATTTAATAAATCAATAATAATTTATTGATCTAATAGTTGGTCCTTTCATGACCTTTAGAATCTTTTTTAGCAAGGAGACTCCCCAAAGAAACTAATGTAGCTAATATATTTAGTAGAATGTGAGTCCCTTGTAGATCCTCAGATGCTTCTTTCCCTAGTTATTTATTTTTGTTTGTGTAGTTTCCAACTTTCTTCTCATAGATCATGTGCTTTCTACTATTGTAGTTCTATCTTGTATTCATGGATTTTGTAGACTACTAGACCTCCTTTGGATGGTTGGTTTACTTTGTTTCTCTTACTATAGTTCCCATTTCTTCTCTTCTTTGGTAGCTATTTTTTATTAGTTCTCATCCTACATCTTTTTTTTGAAACATTTGTGGTAAAACCTTAATACTTGAAGATAAGCGTGGGGATTATGGAATACCAAAGTAAAGTCTAGAATTTTCACAAATACTCATTTTTCTTAAGCACGCTTTTTATCATTGTATTGGGGTAGATATCTAAGAAAGTAAAATGTAAGGCAAATTAGAAGATTACTATACTAGAGAGGGTAGTTAGTCTACTTTGTTTGTGCTACATTTTCTAGTAGTTCTTGCTAGATAACTTTACATAAGTTAAAGTCCTTTCCTTTCGTCCTCATTTAATATATTGTGTGGACTACTACAATTATTGTTGATCATTCTTGGTTCATGGAATATACATTTTATTAAATTAGCTTTGTCTGTGATGCTGACAATTATGAGCTTCCGATCATCAAAGTTTTCCCTTGTGAGTTTCTCAACCTCTATATTCTTGATTAAAATTTTAGGGGGTAAAACTCTTTCTCCCATTGGCCCAATGACTTCTTGAATTTCTTCTATTGTATAAAATTTAGTGGTGCTTGTTTAAGTAGAGGAATTCATCATGTAGATGTTGGCATTATACACTCATATTAGAAAGGTTGATGTTGTAATTGATAGAAACCAACTGGTAACATGGTTCACAGGCTATACCGGCAATAGATTTCACCTACTGGCACTGACAGTTACAATAAGGGTTATTCACATGGGCAGCAGATCATACCGGTGCTCCAATGGAAATAATATTGTTTTGTAATGTAAATTATATTTGTATAGTTGAGATGATGTATTGTAAAGGGTCATATATGTATGAGATCTTGTAGGTCATTTTGAAATGTAATTAGGTAATGCAAGGAAGCGATATATGAGATGTGATAGGTCATGATAGCGAAAAAATTGTATATGCATTTTGACGTATTTATCTTATGAGCAAATAAGAGCAGAGAAGAGTGAAGCAAGGTTTTGGCAGAGGTATCAGACAGAGCTTAAACTGGTACTGAATCCAACATTGCAAATGCTATTTTGAGTAGTACATTATTATTGGATCTAACCATCCAATTGTAATCAGTGGGACTCCTTTTTGTTGTTGAACAGTGAGTTCTAGGCAGTTGGCCTTCCTGCATGTGCAGGCCTCTATTGTACTAAGTAATATTTATTTATATTGGCGAGTGAGTAAATATTGTGGGTTACAAATCCCACTGAGGTTTTTCCCCTACCAGGTTTCCTCGCCAAAATATTTGTGTTATTGTGTGCATTGATGCTTATTCTTTTGTTTCTCTTTACTGCATTATTATTTGCTTATCGGTACATTAATTTGGGTTATAAAGTTACAAACAAGTTTAAATCTTTCATCTACCAGTTAGACAATGATTCACCCCCCCATCTCAGTGTCTTTGGGACTAACCTAGTATCTAACAATTAGTATTAGAGCCTAGTCCTCTGTTTGCAGAATCCTAATAGCTTAAGGAAGATTCTGAAACCAGTACCGATGGAAAGTTTGAGACAACAGTTGGAAGGAGCTCTTGAAGGTTTTGATGTAAAAAAATTGAAGAATATCAAACAGGCCATGAGAGAGCCTAGTGGTCAGAAGAAGAAAGTCACACCAAAGAAACAACTGGAACAAAAGGAACTAGACACTCTTTCACTAAAAGAATTGGTAAATAAAATTACCGACAGAATGTTCGTTATGGAGTTAGATAAGAAATTGAAGGTTGAGGCTCTGTTAGTGGTTCATCCTATTAATTCTAAGCAAGAAATAGATGATTTAATATTTGAAGCTATTAGAACTATTTTTGTGAGTGGTCACTGGCAAGTTAGTCTTATGGCCGACAGAGTAAAAGAGATTGTAGATGAAACAATGGATAAGTGGGATATATTATTTATTGAGAAAGAGAAGAAAGAAGAGAAAGAGAGACAAAAGGCTGATAAATCATTTACAAAAGTATATCAGAAGATATATAAGGGTAAGGGTAAGGTTGGCAATATACCGAATATTATAGTTAAGGACAACTTACCGCCACCACACAAGACACCCCACTGGTAGTAGCAAAGGCATCGATAGAAATGCACAATGAGCCTGGAGAAGATAAGTTAGAGGAAGTAAAAGTAGATAATGTTGATCTCGAGTCAGACATTCTATTCATAATGAATGTTGACACTCAAGATATCAATATTGTGTTGGATAAAGATATTACAAAGGAAAAGAAAGCCGAAGCTACAAATGTTGAGATCTTTGAGTCACCGGTCAACACTATTAACATTCAGCAAAACATTGAGATACCAGCAAAAGCAAAAAAGGAACAAGAACAGACAAAATATGAACTAGAAGGGAATGAAAATAACAATGAAAACAATAATGAGAATAAGGAATAAAAAGTGGACAAAGAAGGGGTTAAGGATGGAAGAAAGGAAGTAGAAGTGGTTAAGGTAACTGGACAGGTCTCTGGAGAAGAGAAGAAAATTATTGCAGTACCTAGCACTTCTCCTAGTACATCAACTACAGATTATAGACTGAAAAATGTCACTGATGTATTACTAGATTCAATTAAGAAGATAACTAAATGTAATACCTTAGCATTTAAGGCTATTGATGATTCTTTACCAATTTTGCAGAAGATTGCACCAGCTTGCAAGGTTGATCACATTGTTGGGTCTATAGGTAAATTGGACACATTGTCCAAATTCATTTCTTCTAATATTCAAACTGTAGATAAGATAAATAAGGAGACCATTCAAGAAAGGGTAAATAAGGAGAAGGATAATTTCTTTGACAAAACAATAAAGGACTGTACAAGATAGATTGATTCTTTATTACCGACACTAAATTCCACCATTCTGGAATACAAGGAATTGTACAGGGAAGCATGCAAGCCACACCATTTAACAGAAGACGTTGATGAGAAAATAAAGAAGACACAGAAAGAGATTGATGACATTGCTGACAATATGATTGGTTCTTCAAAACTCACATCAGTTTTAGATCAAGAGATGGCAATTTATGAAGAGAAGATTGAGAAGTTGGAAAGGGAAAAAGAAAGGCTGAGAATGAAAACCCGAGAGTTAAAGAAAAAACTTGGTCCTAGATTAGATAATTTATTAACACATTAGAATGAGCTATCTAAGGCATCTATTCGAGGAGAAATATCACCAGAGCAACAGATGCATTATCTCACTGGGATGATCCGATAGACAAAGACTATAATTTATGATAGTACTAAGTTTTTGCAAGGTCTTAACTTAGTTTTGGTAGACATTTTCCAGATTGTACATAACCGGCTACAGGATTATAGGTAAATTTTTGAATTTTTGAATTCTTTTGACATTATTTATCATTGATGTCAAAGAGGGAGTAGTGGTGTAATGAGAAAATGTACAGAAGGAGATCATTTGCTCAGGGGGAGCACTATGAGTCTTTGGACTTCATTTTGGATATCAGTTTTTGGATTTTTCTCATGAGTGTTGCCATCAATGCCAAAGGGGGAGATTGTTGGTATTATACACTCATATGAGAAAGGTTGATGCTGTCATTGATGGAAACCAACTGGTAACATGGTTCACAGGCTATACCGGCAATAGATTTCACCTACCGACATGGGTAGTTACAATAAGGGTTATTCACACCCACATCCAATTACACTGGGATCAGATCATACCGGTGCTCCAAGCCGACTTGGAAATAATATTTCTTTGTAATGTAAATTATATTAGTATAGACAACATGATGTATTGTAAAGACTCATATATGTATTATCTATCTATCCATTTACTTTATATACAACTATAATAAATCCTTAATACATTTGTATAACCTAGTCACTTAGCATACTCTTTAGATTCTTTTAGAAACTACCAAATCAAATAATTTTAATATGCATTCTTTCATTTGTCATAAAAGAATCATAGTTTATATAAGAATTCTCTTCTATAAGACTATATTATCCTTTAGTTTCATTACGTATTTCTAAGATAACTAGCTCATTTACCTAAGTAACGTAATCCATTTCATCTAGATAACTTACATTTTTTAAACAAGATCTATAACAGCAACTACTAATATTCCAGCTTAATTTCCATAAGATTATACATACAATCCCATCTTATGATTTCAATACAATACCAATGCATACATACTAACTCTTTGTTGTCCACATAGAACTCATTGTAGGGTCTTAAAATTGCACTACTTCCAATTTTGACTGCATTTGGGCCCTCACTTTATTGGTCTCATCCCCATGATTGATTAGGACCCATTTATGCCTCTCGTATGCAATGAAACCTCATATTTGCATGTTACAATCTATATAGCCCTTTGATCCTAGCCTAAACTGGGCTAGGACAAAGGTGCCATGCCCTGGTCCTTCCTAATTGGGTTCTATCTTGGCCTCTAGGCCCTATCTGAAATTTTTTAGCAGGAAATGAATCCCCTATGTCAGCGTCTATCAAAAAATTAAATATTTGATAATAGGCAAGTATATAAGGAGGTCTTCCCCTCTCATTTGGCATAAAACATGATCATATATTCATGAAGGCAGAATTGGATCTCAAGCATTCAAGCATCAAGGATTCAATAATTCATCATCAAGCATTCTTCAAGGCTGCATACTCTTCACTCATCCATTGGAGCATCATTATATGATTCATTTGCAATCTTGTGTGTGTGTTGGGGGTTTTTAACGTTCATGCCATTTTATACAACATATGTTACTACATCTAAAAAACAAAGCATCATCATCATCTATTGCATGCACTAAAAGTCTGGAGGATCGATAGGAGGTTGTCCTTGTCCAAGCACATGGTCCCTGCAACTTTTGCCCGATTTTGCGGAGTAGATTTGTCTTTAATTTTAGAACTTTACTTATTCAACTTACAAAAGAGGGTAAAACACATTCCAAACACAATCAATCTACTTAGTATTTATTCCTTGTATCTTTTAGGATTGGATCTAATATATTCAACTCCTCTTTTGAGTGTAAATTCCTCCAAGAGAAAATTGACTTAGTAATTTCTCCCTTCCGAGTGGTGAATTTGCTAATACTCCAACATTCCAATTTACATTTTGGTGAATCTGACACCTTACACCATTAATTCTGATATTTATTTTCAGATTTGAGTGCATGTAGTTTAGAATTCAAATTTTCAATTACATGTTTGATTTCCTTGCAAAATTTAAAAATTTAGAAGTTAATTTTTTTTAAAACACTAATTTTTAATTTCAAAATTGAGCTTGTAAATTGTTTAATTTGGATCAATTATTTCAAATCTGAGCACTTTTTCAATTCCATAATTCAAAATTTCATCTACATGAAATATTTCACAATTAGTTTTTAAAATTAAGTGGTTAATTTCAAAAACCCCAATTTTAAATTTTTTTAAAATTCAGCTTGTGGGTTGTTTAAATTTTGAATTTCCCTCTTCAAATTTGGTTTCTAATTTCAACTAAAATTCAAAATAGCAATCTTACATAAAATTTCAATCTGAAATTTAAATTTTAAAATTAAGTGGTTATTTAAATAAACCCTAATTCTTAAATTTAAATTAATTTTGTGCATGTTTCAATTTCAAAATTCCAATCTTAGATCTATTTTCAAATTTAAATTTTAAAATTAAGTGGTTTTTTCTACAAGGCCCTAATTTTGAATTTAATTTTATTGTGGACAATCTCAAATTCAAATTTTAAAATTGAGTGGTTAATTAAACAAACCCTATTTTTATTTTAATCTTGTGCATTTCCCAAATTTTCAATTTCCAAATTTCAATCTTAAGCTAATTTAAAATTTAAAATTAAGTGGTTCTTTTTACAAGGCCCTAATTTTAAATTCAATTCTCTTGTGGACAATTTTTAAATTAAGAAGTTAATTAAAAGAGCCTTAATTTTTAAATTTAAATCAATTCCTTCAATTTCAAATTTTAAAATTAAGAGATTATTTTCACAAGGCCCTAATTGTTTTTATGAATAGGCCTTCTCTATTAGAAAATAATATTAAAGTACAACTTCACAAAAAATGGCCAGGGGATAGAAGATCACCTTGCAAGAGTCAAACGACAAGAAGCCTGAGCCAAAAAACAAAGCTATTCATAAAAAAAAAATCCTCAAGAAGCCAAAGCAATAGCAGCCGAGGGGGGAGGAGCTTGATCATCTTTCTTGCTCCAAACATCAGCAAGGCCATGAGTCAGGTCCAGAATAGACCATCCATCTTTGAGGTCTTTTTGTTCTTCTCCTTCTTCCCGCCTAGGAAGTGACACAACTAAATCCAAGTGAGCAAATTTAAAGGTGGTGGCAGTAGGCCACCCAAAACCATCATCGGTAGCAGGAGCCAAAGTAACAGGCATAGTAGAAGACCACCCCAAGGCAGAGCCAGGACGCAGAGGAGAAGTCAAGCGGCTCCTCCATGCTTCATCTCTTCTACCAGAGGAGCGACGAGGAACCTGGGGCTGCCGGGTCTGAGAGCGTTGGGCAGAGGAGCTTCAGCCATGACGGCGACCATGGGGTAGAATGTGGTCAGTAAAAACACAATCTGATGACACTTTGGCAACTATACAAGGGGCATTTCCCCAATTCTGAAGGATCTCCTTGTAAGTGATCCACCTCAACAGCCACTTTATTGGCTTGTATCTGAATCTGCATTAATACAGTATTACAAATGCAAGCTTTAGCATAGAGCGAGACATTAGTATCCAAATAGCTGTGAGTGAAAAATACAACATTTCTATCTTTCTAATGAGTAAATAGGATCTACATTCTAAAAGCATTCCATATTTGGGAAAACTTGAAGGTGATTCTAGGCGAATCACCCAAAAGAGCCATATGCTAAGAATAGGGCTTAGGCCAAAAAGGTCAAAAGAAATCATGGATCAAACTCCAATACTGTTGAGCTCTTCTACAGAACCAAAAAAAGGGCATAAAAGTTTCTAGATGTCCATAAAATGGGAACCGGGGATCAAGAACCCCCAAATGTTTAATTCTGGAACCCAAAGGCAACCCTTGAAAGAACACACCAAGCAATGCATGCAATATTCAGTTCAGTGGTAGCAGACCAAACAAAAAGAAACCTAAGTCTCAAGGATTTCTTAGAAGACTACAAATACCATCATTGGTTAGAAATATGGACCATAGGCAAATGGGGCACAAACTAGAAATAACCCATTTTGGGTTTGTAGCTGGTGAAAGGAGTCCATGGATACCACTTCCAATCCTTCCACCAAGGTCTGACAAACTGAATGCCAAGCTTATGTGACAGATGCAAGGGTAAGGCTAAAACTAGAAGGTCATAAGTCTATCAATCAAGTTGAGACAAATGAAACTGGATGTGGAGGTCATCCCATGACTGAAGACTCATAGAAACTCTGAAAAATAGGTCCTTAGGTGTTCGAATGCCACATTTGTGAAAATGCAGAGTATGAACACCTTGTATTTTGGCCAGCGGTAACCCTTGCACATGAAAAAGGGGTGACCAACAGAGGTTGTGTTGATTCATGGAGATCCCATCATGAAAACAATCACCCGCCTACCAAAGTGAATACTTAATAGCTTCTTAAGCACACCAGATGCTTTTATAAACAAAAGTACCCTAGATCTAAACTGGGTCTTTCATAATGAGAAGGGTTTGAAAACGAATCCCCTTCTAGGCTAGCCTATTGGCAGAAAACCCCAAAGAAATGCAATGCTGAGGAATGATTTTTTCAAGCCTAATCACCAAATAAGGCTTTGATGATCCATTTTGCACATAGAGCAAGCCCTTGTTTCCGGGTAGAAATAAGACCGAGCCCTCTAGACTCCTTGGGAAGGCAACAATATTCCCAAGTGACTTTGTGAAAACCTTATGGTCAGAACCAGAGCCCTAAAGAAAATCCCACGAAAGTGTTTCCAACTTCATGTAAGAGGTCTTGGAATGAGCCCAACATGAACACTAATAGACATGAGTGGCAGCCAAAACCTTCAAACAAATTTGAAATTTGCCAGCTAGAGAGAGAGGCTTAGTTATCCAATAGGCTAATTTTTTCTCAATCTTGGCTAAAACAACATTCCAATGATCCACAGGCGAAGCTTGAAAGGCAAAAGGAATGCCTAGAAAGCAAAATATTTTGCAATGATGAAGCCATTTCTAGCCATATTGAAGTATCCAAGGTAGGGTGGGAAGAAAAGACTACCTATAACATTGCATCTTATGCCATTGAATGGTCGAGACAGAAGCCAAGAAAAAAGTGTCTAGACATTGAAGAGCAGCCTGGACATTATCTTCTTCCTCAAGGAGAGTGAGAAAAGAGTCATCCACAAAATGGCCATTGAAAAGTTGAGAAGGTGACTCAAGCAAGGAGATTCCACAGACACATCTAGCAGAAATGGTATTAGCAAGCAAGTACCCAAAACCCTCTACCGCAAGAACATATAAGGCAAGAGCCAGAGGATAGCCCTGGCGAATACATCTAAAAATACCAAAATTCTTAGACTGATGGTCATTGATGGTTATGCAGGCCGAGGTATCTCTGAATAACATCTAGACATACTAAATGAATCAAGGGCCAAAGCCAAGAGCTTTGAAAATAGCCAAAATAAATGGCCGCTCAATGCAATCATACGTCTTAGCGAAGTCAATATTCAGGAAGATTTCCTATTGTTTGGAGCATCGGGCCCATTCCATCCCTTCCCAAACATCAGTAATATTATCAAGAATAAACTTTGACTTGTTAAATCCTATCTACTCTGGATGAACAATCAAAGGCAGGAGATGAAAAATATTGAGAGCCAAGGCTCTGACAATGATCTTATATGAGACATTGAGCAAGGTAATAGGCCTCCAATTACAAATATCCTTCGAATCCCTAGCCTTAGGGATAAACTTGATGTTACCTCAGTTAATTATTTTTCCCAAGGACTGAGAATGGAAATCTTTAAGGTAGACCATATCTAGGTCAGGACCAACACAAGGCCAAAGGGCTTTGTAGAACTTGCAAGGGAAACCATCACACCCTGCATCTTTATCATCTGCTATAGAAAAAACAACATCCTTGAGATCATAAATGGTTAGAAAGAGATCACAAAAGGTCTGCTGAGACTCAGAAATCCTTTTGGGAACAACAGCTAAGCAATCTTGCAAAGCTTGGGCTCTAGCTAGAGAGTTTCCTTGTGCTGTGAAAACCTTCTCATAATGACAAACAAAATCTTGCAGAGTATCAAGCAGCTTGGTGAGAACAACATGCCTCTCTTTGATTTTCTTAATCCCTATAGAGGTATGATGAGTGTGCAAAGCCAAGAAAAATTATTTGGAGGCCTTGTCACCCATGTTAAGCTAGTGTAACCTAGCTTTGATTTGAGCTCCTCTAGCAAAGTAATTATTTGCAAATTCTTTTTGATGATAGAGTTGGGCTCACTGAAGTTACAGCTTAGAATCATAAGGATTCAAGGCCAGAGCTTCTGTGGCAGCACAAATATCTTTGGTGGTCCCCTCATACGAGTGCCTAGGGTACATGGCAAGCTACCTACCATAAAAGAATAGAAAACTTGCAAAGCAGGTAGTGGCATCATTCCACCATGCAATCCAACTAGTGTGATGATGAGGCCTTGGTTCCAAATTCCAAACCCTTTGAATGTGGGCCATTGTGGCCTGATGATGCAAGAGAGACGTGTTGAGGTAGAACTGTGTCTTGGAAGTATGTGACCTAGCTGGCTACCATTCAATGCTAAAATTAATGGGGAAGTGATCGGACAACATCACATCAATGAGAGGAGAGACAGGCAGATCTTGATCTTCAAAAAAAAGAAAAAAATATTTCATAGTTATCATAGCACGATCAAGCCTCTTAAATATTCTATTTGAACCATCTCTAAAATTAGACCAAGTGTGCCAGACTCCATCTAGGTGGTGGTGGTTGGTATTGGGGTCGAAAAGACCCAAGTTATTACGTATATACAACCAGGATTACCTCTCACCAACTATCCAATGAAAAGGCAAAATCTCATCCTCATCAGACGCCACCTCAGTCATTTGAAGTCGCCACACATGACCCAAGTCGCAGATGGCATAGTATCAACAATCTAGTATCCTAAGTGTGATATTTCAACCGCATCATTAGGGGCATAAACATTAACAATCCCAACAAAATGATTATCGATTGATAGCAAAACCCATACAAGATGCTCCATAGGATCAGAAACGTGAGTAATAACTGTAGAAAGCCAACAAGGTGAAAGGAGAGTGGAAAATTCACCTCAACCAACCTCATGCTCAGAAGCAAAAAATAGTATATTCGGCCAAATAACACGACATGCAACAGTAAGCATGAAACCAACAATTTTAACTTCCTGAAGGTAGAAAATATCCAAGCCAAAAAAATGTTGACGAATATTTCTAACAGAATATTTTCTTGTGAGGTCTATGAGACCTCGAACATTCCATGAGATGTAATTTATTAAAAATATTGCATGTCATCCTCATCCCCAAGAGAGGAGAACCTATTGTGCAAAAAATTTGTACTGAGACTAGGAAGAGAGTCCCCACCGGAAATAACTCTTCTTTTCTTTGAACCACCATCTGCTATCTCAACATGCCTAGAAGGGCTGCGAGAGCGGTACAGAGTGTGGAGCAAAAATTACAAACATGGCCTGAGGAGTGCGAAACCAAGGGGATCAAGTGACACCCTCAAAAGAATCCTTCCCCTACTGGCCAAGGTTTGAAACCGAAGGGGATGCCATAGAGACCACCTGGGCAGATGGTGCCTACGAAGGAGACTCCATCGTCAGCTTAGAACTTGATCCGACGGGTAGATTTTTGGTAAAAGCCACATAGTTCTTTCTTTTCTGAACCATAGTAGTCCATTCATCCTTCTTAGCTCCCTCCAGAGGTCAAGAGTTGGTCTCCTTAACAAGGGGGTTTTACTTTTGGTATAGACAAAAAACAATCCTTGATTTTGTGCTCCACTGATTGGCACCGAAAGCAAGTGTTGGGAAGGTTCAAATAAAACACCTTCTAGGTGAAGGTATTTCCACCCACTTGAATATCAATAGTTTCTTTCAGGTCATAGGAAAGGTCGACCTCAATGTAAACCCTTATTTGAGGGCGAGCATTAAAAAACTGGTCTGGTTCAAGACAAATAACTTTGCCAACAATTTGATCAATAGTTTGCATGAAAGGCCAACAAGAAAATGGAAGACCAGGGAAGTCAACCCAGATTGGGACTCTCAAATTTTTGTCATCTGAGATATAAAAGCCTTGAGACCAACACTGGAAAACCAAAAGGGAAGACTGAACGTTCCATGGTCCATTAGAGAGGACATCCTCAACACGGGAAGGGTTTGAGAAGCGAAACAAAAAGAAACCCTTGGTGAGGCTTTGAGTGCCATCAAGTTGGGCTCCATGAAGAGAATAGGCTTTGGTGACCCAATCCCGAAGCATGCTTTTAGGAGGGATCCTACCCACAAAATAACTTATCAAAGTGCATTTTTCAAGCCACTCATAGGCATTATAAAAAGTTTAAATAGGAAGCACAACATCAGGCAAGGACATACCTCCTAAAATACTTTCAAAACAAATTTGTGAGGGCATTTGTTATGAGGCACCATGAGGATCCATTGCGGCAACTCTAGTACCAGCATCAATTTCTTGGCTAAAGTTGGCCGGAGCCATAATAAACTTTAGAATCCCATAGTAAATGCGGTATGAAAAAAAGAAGTACACAACCTAAAACCCTAGAAAAGCTTCATTTTGAAAAATCAAGGCCCTAATTTTGAAATTCAATCTCCTTTGGATAATTTTAATTTTAAATTTAGGGATTATTTTTACATAATCCTAATTCTAAATTTCAATTTCCTAGGAGGTTGCATTATTGTTCTTTATTCTTTCACTCAGTTTGTTCATTTAATTGAGTAATCATTTTTCCTACAATTTTGCATTATTAAATTATTTTGCAAGTTTCAAGTTGTTTGTTTATTGTTAAATGACATATGAGTTTATTGTTTGATCATAAGTGCATACAAAGTTCTTATCTTATTTGTCTAATTCAATTTCAAGTTACATTAAAGATGTTCATGATTTTCACTTTCATGCATATGATGATATTTTAGTTCTCCCTCTCATTCATAGCTATGATTTACCCTCCCAAAATTGATGTCATTAATGAGGGAACATTGGTGCAAAAAGGGAATATCGACACTTCTTTCAAAGGTCTCTCTCTTAAAGATGAATCACTGGAGAATTGTGTTCCTTCATCTCCTAAAAGGTACCTCCCTCATAAACATTATTTGGTGTAAGAGGATGATATTATGGCTACTTATCCTAGTGATATCATACCTTCTTTTCATGATCTTCCCCCTAGAGATGAATCATTCATTACATATGATAGTCTATTTCCTAATAAGAAATATGCCTTAGAGAAAGAAGATAAAATTATTATCAATTTCCTTGATTCTCTTCTTTCTCAAGATGTATCCTTAGATAAAAAAGAACCTAGTCAAGTCACACCATTCATGCTTCTAGTTATCAAAAGCCTAGACCTAAAAAACCTCCTAAAATCCTACAAGCAGCAAAATACATATGTGAAAGAAGTAATATGGAAAGGGAACTAGAGAAAAAACATGGTTCTAAACTACATCACTCATTTAATGTTGGCGTAAAAATTAAAGATCCCAATATTATTTTTACCTCTCTTCCTTCCCCCCCTCATTCTATGAAACGTGTTGATAGGGAACCTAATCTTGTGAAAAATATTCATCGTATCTTAGCTAAGATTTCCCTTTGGGATTTAATTCAAACTTCACTTTGATTTCATAAGTTGATCCAAGAAGAATTATAAAGGGTCATCCATCATCCTTCTTCTAAACCAAATGTTATCACATGCTCACAAGATGACTGGCCTTCTATAGAGGTTAAAAATAGAGATTATCCCCTTATGATTAATTCTTGAATTTATGAATAAAAGATAAGAGGTACTTTAATTGATAATGGGTCATCTCTTAAGATTTTCTATGATGACTTATTAGATAAGATAAATTGGGATTATTATTCTATCCAACCTTATTATCTTTGTGTGCATGGCTTTGATAATGTTCCTAGAGAGTCACTTGGTATAGTCATATTACCTATTAAAGTAGGATCCATGAATTTTCCTACTCCTATTCATGTCATGCCCAACCATCTTAATTATAACCTTCTTCTAGGTAGACTATGGATTCATGCTATGAAAGCAGTCCCTTTTACCCTTCATCAGAGAATCAAATTCACATATAAAAATGAACTTCACACAATAGGGATGATGATAATCCTTATAATTTCACTTATTATGAAGTGGGATATATTTCGCCCTTTACTACTATGATTCCTTTAGCAACACCATCTCCTATCAATGATGCTTCTATAAAAATAAATTCAAGTACAAAGACTTTACACGCTTCTCCAATGGGTATAGGATCCCTCAATCTAAGATTGAAGCCTTCATGAAGCCTTTTGTGTCTTTTATCCAAGCTTCTTAACCAATGTTCACTTCTCCTTCTAACACATGTCTTGATAATGATAGGAGCAAATATAATGGACAAGTTCTAGGGTGTGTGCAATAAAGTCTTTAAAGTCATGAGAAATCACACTTCTAATTAAAACCTAGATTTCCAACCTCTTCCTTTGTCAACATTCCCTCCTCCATTGTTTAATAAATCCACATCTTCTCATTCCAGTATGCTGTTACAACAAGAAATTTTTTGGTCAAATCTTATCCATGCTAATTTAATGTCTCTTCTTTGGCCTAAAAGAAGAATAAAACATAGACAACATCTTGAAAATTCTATTTTTTGAGTATCATCAAATTCATGGCCATTCTACTAATTAGCGCCAAGATTTGAAAACAAAAATACAACATTATATTGATTTAGGTGTCATAGAAATAGCATCTGACGATGAATGGTATATTTCTCATAATTATTTCAAATAACATTCAAGTTCGTATTATGTTGCTCCTCACTATGTGACATTTTTATCTGACCCAATGGGAGCTCATTGTCATTTGTGGTGGTACAATTTCAAGTGCAATCATACATATTGAGCAACATAATAGTTTATTTATTCT
Organism: Cryptomeria japonica; assembly: GCF_030272615.1. Lineage (NCBI taxonomy): Eukaryota > Viridiplantae > Streptophyta > Pinopsida > Cupressales > Cupressaceae > Cryptomeria > Cryptomeria japonica. The sequence goes on along the minus strand of NC_081407.1, from coordinate 225,123,504 downwards.
TCTCTCTATGCTTGGGGGGCAAGAATACTATCCTTCCTCTTTCTAAATTTTCACTGTTTATTTTATGAATTGGAGTCTTCATAGCTCAATGTCCTTTCTTGCATATAATTATCATTCATGCGAGTACATGAGTGTCCCTTGTTAGGACCTATTCTTTGTTTGGAGTGATATGTCTTATGAGTAACCTATCCTTAGGGGAATATGTGATATTTCTTTCTCCCCCTCTCTCTCTCCTTGAAGATTACCACTTCTTTTGGGATGAATTTTACATAAACTAATGTATTTTCTTGCATTGGATGTTCATTCATGTGAGTTTATTGGGCATTTCCATATTTTTAATCTCTTCTTTGATGATTATGTAATTCTTCTCATTGTCCTTACACTTGAGGAGCAATGATTGATTTCTCCTCCTCTTTCTCTCCTTTATAAGGATATACTTTTCATTTGTGGAGTGGTGTCATTCCTTGTGTGAAGTTGTTGTTTGCTCAAGGATTCTCTCTGATAAGAGAGGTGTAAGTCTTTGGCTACAACCTCTTCTTCACTTGGCAATATATACCTATCATAAACTTACCCTTCACATTCGGTCAAAAGTGTGAAATCCTTCATCAAGATTCCATTTCACCTAGTAATAGGAGGAAGGTATGCATTCTTATTTTCCTTCACTTCTTTTGGTAGAAGATGTTATGTTTATCAAGATAACTCCTCTTGGAGGAAAATTTCTTTCGAGAAAAGATATCTTTGTTGGCATTGTGTTGTCATTGATGTCAATCGGTATAAGATGTTATCGGTATCACTGACATTGATGTCAACTAGTGAACAAGAGGGTTTTGGCATTAGAGGTTGATGTCAACTGGTATAGAAGATGGATTGGTAAGGGAGAAGACTTGATGTGTTGTCATTGGGGACACCCAGGTGACCATCTTCATGCAGAAGGAAGAACCGGTGTGTACCGGTATGCTAGAGGTGAAGTAAAGTGACCACTCCACTCAGTAAAAGGGTTATTGATTTGGTGGTGCATATAACTGGAATGAAGAGACTACATGATGGACATTGACTATGCTACAGTGATGCAATTCTATTCGGATCACATTAACACTGGAGGTGAAGTTTGTGCAAGCCACCAGATTGCTAGTGTAAGGATAGCTAGTAGGACTCCCACCGGATGAAGAAGCTATCACAGGCTAGGTGATAGGTTGATAGAGTATGTTGCCTCTGTGTGTAGGATGACATATGAAAAACCATTGGGACATATGTCATGTTGAAGATGGATCCTCTTCCTAATAATGTCACACTTATACTGATAGAATCATTCCCTGAGATAGACAGGTGATTGAATGTAGAGACCAAAAGTACATGTGGAAGATGAGGAAGCCTCTAGAGCATGAGCTCGATGAGAGATGAACAATAGAGGAGGATCAAGGATCTGATAGCTCCATGATCAATGTTTGATATCCCACTGCAGATTGACCTTGAGAAGGAAATAAATAGATCATAAATATGTCGACTGATTTCGAGGCTAAAGAAAAGCGTTAGATTTTCTATCTTTAGAAAATATGCATTGGATGATGAAAAATGTGTATAGATGCATTCTTCCAATGTAGGTGATCGATACAAGGTAGAGTGGATAGGATCTGATGAATATTTTATCGATGGAAGAAACCCTAACCTCTTGAGATTTGAAATGGTTTTTGGCGAGAAAACTAGGTTATAAATAAGGATGCCAAAATAATTGAAGGGTTGTTGAACATAAGAAGATACAGCTGCTGCATGTGAGAGCAGATTATTCAAGTGCTCATCAAGGAGATAAAGAAGAGATTGAGTGTGAGGAAGAACAAGGTTGAAGTGTTCAACTAGTAGAAGTCCAGAACCAGTAGTGTCCATACCAACAGAGTAGAAGAAAAGGTAACTACACAGAAGGCATGCATAGAACCGACTGAGTGTAGTATCGGTATAGAGCAGTAGAGCAGCTGAAGGAAGTGAGAACTGGTAGAGAGAGAAAGTGAACTGGTAAGGTAGAAGCAATAGAGAGAGAGGTGAATCTTTAAGGTGGAAGTAATAGAGAGAGATATATATACTGGTGTAGCAGAGAAGGTGTCTCACCAACAGAGTAAGGTATAAAAAATGGTACAAGATTCACTTGTAACAGGATGATTACTTTTGTATTTGATATTATCATTGTGATCACTGAGTTGTAGCTCGGTGCAGGAGTTGTAGCTTGGTGTAGGGGTTGTAGAGCCTTTGGGTTGGTGCCCAAAAACTAGCAAGGGTTGTAGCTCCTTTGGGTTGGTGCCCATAAACTAGTAAGGGTTTTAGCTCCTTTGGGTTGTATCCCATAAATCAAGTAGGGGTTGGTGCTCCTTGGGTTGGTGCCCTAAATCAGGGGTTGTAGCTCCTTGGGTTGGTGACCTAAACTTTGTAACTGATTTGATTATGAGGCTGGATTGGAGCAGTAGACTCCAGCAACATTGCTCACCGAGGTTTCTCCCATATTGGTTTTTCTCATACATGCTAATGTTATGAGATGTCCCTTTATGTGTGATTTCTTTTGTGTTGGTCTCCCCACTAACCAGTAAGTCTACATTGAGTTAGATCCCATAGCTGGTATACACACACAAGTTAGTTAAAGGGAAAAACTTTAAGAAACACTGATTCACCCCCCTCTCAGTGGTGCATTGTGTCTAAAAATTGGTATCAAAGCTTAGGTACCCTGTTTATCAAGTTTTCTCTTGCTTGGATAGATTCTAGCTTAAGGATACAATGGTCTATTTAGTGTCAATCCGCGCTCCTATTTTTGATGGTTCAAACTATTCCATTTGGAGCTGTAGAATGGAAGTCCACCTATCCTCTATAGGGTTTGATGTATGGATGTCAATTGTTAATGGTCTCCCTAGGAATGTCAGTCCTCGCACCAGATCTAAAGAAGAAAGAAGATGCTTGTGCAATGAGGAAGCCATGACGTCTATATTTAGTGGACTCACAGGGTATGTTCCCTCACAAGTGGATAAGTGTAAATCGGAAAAAGGTCTATGGGATAGACTAAAGAAACTCTATGTAAATTAATCCTACACCACTGAATCAACTTGTGAGAGTGGGAGGAACAATGCAACAGATACATGTGCAGATGATAGAGGTAGTTTAGAGTGTTGTAGTAGCATTGGTGATGTGCAGACTCATCTCTTCATGGCCCATGAGACATACATTGAGAATCAAACATCAAAATGGGATAATGTAGATAGATCCCACCACTATGATGTGTTTATTAGTGACCTTAAAGAAGATGAAGAGGAAAGAGACAAGGTAGATAGATCTAGTCAACACAATCTATTTGGAAGTGATGATGAAGAAGAAGAAGATACATAAGTTGATCTAGAAGGTGAATTGCTAAGTGCAATTGATGAGCTGCAAAATGTTAGAAATAAATTTTAAAACTACAAAACATCAGTTCATGAGGATTGCAGCTAGTTGAGAACCTTCCTTGAAGAATCCAACCAAAAGGTTGGTTTATTGACCACTCAACTAGAAGGGAGAAAATATTGATTGATGATTTGACATCAGTCTTCAACTCAAAGGAAAGAAAAATGGAGATTCTGAGGAAAGAATACAAGATGTTCAAGAATGTTGTTGTTGTGGAATAGAACCTATTGGTCAATAGTCTTCAAGAATCAGAGTTATCCCTTGCTAATCTGAAAGCACAAGTGGTTGATGCTAAGAATATGAATGTGGAATCCAGATCGGATCTAGATACCAACAGGTGTAGGTCCAAAATGTTAGAGCAAGAGGTGGAGACTAAGGGAAAGGTGTGTCATGCTTTTAAGAATGAAGTTCCAAAGCTCACATTAGAGCTGGATAAATGCCAAGATGAGCTTAAACTGAGAAATAAATATGATGCTGGCATTGAAGCCTTGGATAGGATGTTAAGCCAACAAAAACATTCTAAGGAAAATGGAGGACTAGGATGTGGTGTTGGTGAATGCTCCACTAGCAAGGAGACTTCTCAAGAAGACAATCAGTTTGCCTCCTCAAATGGAAAAAGAAAAGGACAAACCTTCATAGTCCGATATGTTGCAAGAAGGAATCATACAGATCCAATAGGAAAAGGGAAGTTGAGAGAAGGTGACTTCACTAAAAGTAAGAATGTGGGACAACCTAAATTCTCTTCTCTTCTACAAACTTCAGCCTGGTACCTAGGGACCAGGGTCCCCAATGCCCTTGTCCTCCTAAGGAGTATGGTACCTAGTACCCTGGTCCTCTCAGTTTAAATCCAGATTTTTAGATTCTCTTCTAGACTATTTCAAAATTTATATTTCCATTTTATTGCTCCAAAGAGCCATAAAAATAACACAAAGGTAACTAGTGATCATGTATGGTATTATTTTCATGATCATTTCAAATAACACTCAAGTTCTTTATTATATTTCTCCTCACCATGTGATGTTGTTGTCTTAGCTATTGGGGGCTCATTGTTATTCATGGTGGTGCCATTTCAGGTGCAATCACACTTAGTGAGAAACATAATAATTTATTGTTTTTTGTCTTTATGCTTGGGGGGAAATAATATTATCCTATCTTATCTCTTTCTTCACTCATGTGTCACTACTCCCTTTAGAGGTTTCCTAAAAAAAAGAATGTATCTATCTTATACAGGGTTACACATTCTGGAAACAACAAAAAACAAACTCTTATAGGAGATATTTCTGAGACTAACATTTGCCCCATAGAATTCACATTTTTATTATTTATCATAAACAGATTAAAGAACACTCAAAAAAAGAGAAAAAGAACTCTTATACGGGGTGCTACACACTTAAAACTAGACAACAGTTGCACACATGCATGAAGACGATTAAAACTGTAAAAATACTTCTAGACTATTCCTACTCTCCTCCCCAACATGGATCACCTAGAAAGAAAAATATAGAGTGTGTATCCATGTCATCTCTCCTCCTTCTCATGGATAACCTATTAAAACACATGTAGGGTGTATTCATGCTTCTCTCTTTTATTCTCATGAGCTCATAAGCTTTGTTATTTATAGTTCATGGATGATGTGCTCTCTTCTCTTTTATGTGATAACTTTGTGTTCTTGGGATGGCATTTTTCAAGAATGATATTAGTGGTTGAGATATTTTGATTATCAAGATATCTTAAGCTAGTTGACTTGAAGTCTTGTTTTTAGTATTAACTCCTTATGTTATGTGTCCTTGCATAGGATTGTATGAATTAAGATCCTAAGATTTGGGTTTTGGTTCCTCAAAATTATTGAAGCATTTATATCCTTGTGATTGTGCTCCTATTATCTCCTCTCTATCATATTTCTACTTCATTAAAATTATGATTGTAAGCTCATACTGCACTAAAGTGAGGGCTAAATATAGCATCATAAATTGTACACCCTTTATTTGCATGTCCGATTTCGTACTCTCCTAGCACCTATTTTAGTATTTCTCTTTCATCTATGCATTATAGGACCTTTCTTATAATTTATAAATACTTAATTTAATATTATGGGTCTTATTTCACTTTATCACATCATCACACTTTTATTTGGGCTCATAATTCTAGGTGTTCCCTTTACCATTTTATCCTAATTTCAACTCTCAAAGAATATTTTACATATATTCAAATCTTGTGTTGAGCCACCAAGTTGGATTTAGCATTGGAATCATGATGGCTCACATCCCTAGAAATTTGGGAAAAATTGGTCGGGATCATGGTGCCCACCACCATTGTCTCATACCTTTTTTTGTGAATTCGGAGAGGATGATTAGGCAGTCTTATCCTATTCAAATTTAGCTTCATCTAAAAATATATTGATTCAAAGTTATCCTTAAAGGTTATTTAAATTATGAAATACCTATATAAGGCATTCTTCTCAACACATTTTAATATTTCTTCACATCCAAGCAATCAAACATTTGACCATTGAAGTATTCATCATCAAGCATTTTCAGATGTCTTCAAGGCTGCACATTCTTCATTCATCTATTGTGGAGAAAAATTACATCATTCATATGAAAGAATGTGTGTGTAATTAGGGTTTTTCCATATTAATGCCATTTCATACAATATATGTGATTACATTCAAGAAACAAATCATCAATATCAATCATTGTAGATCTGAGGTATATCTTTCCATTGTTTATTTTAGCATTTTCAGTATTTTATTCAAGGTTAATTCCTTAATCAGGGTTTCACTTTGGCAAACCCCTATTCTCAGCCTATTTTCCCTTCTTTCTTTGTGTAGCGAGTAGGTATGAAGATACAATCTTTGAAATAGGCTTTATTTATAGAGACAAATAGATCATCCATTGGAATACAAAAATTTTGGAGGACAAGGGTGACCAAAACCACGGCCCCAATAAATCAGGATCTCCTTATGGGAATAAGTCTAAATACACTTATATTCCTCATATCTAGGTTTGTGATCCGATTTGATGAATGTAGCTCACTGTTCATGCATTTTTACTTCAATCCTAGTACATTTACCCTAATTTCAGTATCTTCAACAATTTAATTCAACTTAAGGGAAAGAAGAGGAAAATTGAAAACCCCTTGGAGTTTCATTAGAATATAGATGTAATAGGTTTATATCTATAAAATTCCTATCTTTCCCTAATGTAGTAGTTCTAGAGTAAAATTGATAATTTCTTCTTTATATGGTGGAAACCCTAATTTTCACCATTACAATAGCTATTATATGGTATTAGTAGAAAGAAAAAGTTGAAAAGCATGAATAATATTTGAATATATGATTAACATGATAAGAATCCATACCTTGAGTGAATAAGACAACTCCTTACCTAGGAGAGTATAGGGTGTTGGCCATTTGGTGGAATCGATTATGTGTTGTATTTGGGTTTTGTCATTGATGCCAACACTAGTTGTTTTGATGCTTTACCGATACCCTTCTGGTCCCAGTAGGTTGAGTGGTTTCTAGTTGATTTGGATCTGGCATGATCCGATATATCTTGGTGTTATGTGGATGGCTTTTATTATGAGATTATTGTTTATATTTAATTAATTTAATTGCTATTTTGGTATTAATGTTTTGGGTTCCAATATTAAAGTTTAAACTGCTAATGGTTCCAGTAATCTATGACAACTAATTAACCACCCCCCTCTCATTTGTCTTCTATTTATTTGAACTATTTAACAATTGGTATCAGAGCTTTGGTCCTCTCTGCAGAAAGCTTAACCTCTTGAGGAAGATCTAATGGCGACTAACAGTTCAAGTTCATCTAGTTCTTTTGGAGCTATCTTTTGGAGGGATATTCTAAGGCTTGATGGAACAAACTACATAGTATGAAAGATTCAGATGGAGACTCATCGAAGATGTCTTGGCAAGGAGATTTGGGAGATCATACATAATCATGTTACACTTTATAATTGGGGATCTCTAAATCCTCCTCTAACAAACGTGGACAAGGAGCTTGAGAATTATTGTAGAGAAAGAGAATTCCTCTTGTATGCACTTTCTAATCAGCAAATAATGGGTTTAACTGACAAGTCATCTAAAAAGGCTATATTGGATAAGTTGGAGCCTCTTAATGAAGGTGACCCTACGGTGAAGATTGGAAAACTTGATGGTTACTGGGTGAGATATGAAAGCCTGAAGATGGAAGAAGATGAAAGGATTACTACATAAATGGAAAGGGTAAATGAGATTGTTATGTGAATTCAATGTTGTGGTAGAACTCTGAGTGAAGAACTCTAAGCAAAGATGAAATTGTTTCTAAATTCTTGAGAGCCCTACCACTGGCCTACCAAATCAAGGCTACTGTTGGGTCAGTGCAAGAAGATGAGTCCACTTTTTGGCCAAAAAGTGGAAGTGTTTTCCCTGATTTTCAGATTTTGTCTCATTTGAGCTTAAATTTTGAAACACTTAGAGATTGAATCTTGGAAAAAGTCAGCAATATAAACGATAGCCCTCTGAGTTTACTTTCCAAATATATAATTTATTTTAATACCCACATAATAAAAAATAACTTTTTGAATGGAGTTCTGAAAACTATGTTTTAAAAATGCCTGTTTCAGGACCATACCATGCATGTGTACGACCCACACTTTTTGACACAATTAAAATTATTTTCTCAAACCATTTTGGGAAATGGTTCGTAACACACTAGAGATTGATGAGCATATTTTTCTGTATTTTTTTTTCTAATATTTTCTTTTAATTAATTTTTAATGGCCGTAATTATCTTTTTTAAAATTTGACGTGTACGACCCACATAATTTGACGTAAACTTAACATTTTTTGATTTTTTTTTTTTTTAAATACAAAAGAATTTTGTGTAGATTGATGACATAATTTTTTTTCCAAAATTCTTTAAAATAAAAAAGTTATTAAATTAACAAAATTAGTTAATATTTCAAATTTATGGACCCGATTTAGTATAAATTAAATGAAAAATAGTTAAAATAATCAATTTTTAAATAAATTTACATATTTAGAATCTAGACAGTATAATCTGAAATGGGTTTTAATTTCGTATAAAAATTCTCTGATTAGAGGCGTGTAAACTATTTCTGAAGTTCATATTTGTGCTTTCATTCATGGAGATTTGAATTTGTCAGTCCATGTCTTAGGTGTGGCCATCCCAGGCCTATCCCGAGCCTAATCCCGAGCCAAGTGGCGGGTTGTGGAATCAACTTCCACAAAACGGGCCCCCGTTTTCAAACAAGGGCGACTTGTGGAAAAAAAGGAAAAATGCCATTTAGAAACAGGGGCCCGCTTTTAAACAAAACGGGCCCCCGTTTTGTTTAAAAGCGGGCCCCCGTTTTAGAACAAAATGGGGGCCCATTTTTTTTGCTTCGGACCCCCGTTACCTTTCGGGTCGGGAGCCCGAAGCATAAATGCGTGGACTTCCGTGAATTTGTGACTCATTACCTTGCACTTGCCCTATTATTAATAAGTTAAGAACATTGGCTAATACATCTATCAACAAAGATACCTTGGTTGGAAAACTATCTTCTTTTGAGCTTGAAGAATTTGGACCTTCTGGAGCTGTGAAGACTGAACTTGTTTTTCATGCATCTACATCTACAATCGGTAAGCAAAGTTGGAAAGCCTTATATGCAAAGGAAATGGAAGATATGAAGAGAGAAGATGGTGAGTTTGAGAAAATTGAATCACTATTTGCTAGAAGAGTACATAAAGGACCAGTAGAAAGTAAGTATGAAGGAAAAGCACCTTTTAAATGCTTTGCACATAATAAGATTGGTCATTTTACATCTAGATATCCTGAAAGAAATTCAAGAATTAAAGTAAGAGTTAAAAGATCATTTAAACCTAACCGTGAATATCAAAACTAGTATAAGTTCCCGAAAATCAGAGACAAAAATCATGTTACATAGCGGATGAGGAAGGCATTACTAATTTTGATGATGAATCGACAGAAGACTTTGATAGTGGATCTAGTAATGGGAAGGAATGGGTGTTCTTGGCTATCAAAGAAGATGATCCGACACTAGAAGTGAATGTACTTGAAGAGAAGATACTTGCTTCTAAAATTGAAGACAAGGATGAATGGGGAATTGACAATGGTTGTTCATATCATATGACTGAATATAAAAGGGAAATTTCTATCTTTACAAAAATTTGATGGTAGTCTAGTTAGATTTTGAGATGACAAAGAATGTATGATCAAAGAAAAATGAACTATATCATTGGATGGTAAGAACAATACTGAAAATGTTTATTATGTTGAAGGTTTAAGACATAATCTTTTGAGTGTAGGATAATTGATAGATAAGAAATTTTAATTACAGCTCAAGGATCGAAAATGCAAAATCATTAACAGATCTGGCTTGGAGATTGCAATGGGTACATAGACAAAAGGTAATATATTTAATATGAACTCCAGTGAGAAGACATGTTTGTGTAGCATCGTAAAATTGTGACACTTGCAATTTCGACTGCATTTGGGTCTTAACAATGGCGGCGCAACGTTGAACCTGAATGGAGACCTCGAAACCTATTTATGACATCAAAAACTGCATCTTTCTGCACCTTGGCCTGATCCTCCTCGCACCCTGCTGTCCCGGGAGGTGGGACCTGGCACCTAGCGCCCTAGTCCTTTAGGACCATGGCGCCTAGCGCCCTGGTCCCTCAGGACCATGGCGCCCAGCGCCCTAGTCCCTGGCCCTATTTTGGGCCCGGTCTCTTGTTGGGCATCGGGTATTCAAGTTTGAAATTTGGTAAATAATGCTCCTAGGTCGGCCTAAGGTCAGAAAAATCAGTCTCCTAACCCTAATTGACAAGTATATAAACTACATTTCCCCTCCTAGAAGAGGGAGGAAAAAGATATATGGGCAAGAGGCGGAAGTGATAGGCAAACATTCAAACATTCAAGCATTCAAGCATTCCTTCAAGCAATTGAGCATTCTAAGTCTCCATTCAAGGCTAGGTGTTGTATTCAAGACAAGGATTCAACCATTGAAGAGGAGATCACCTACAACATACAACATCATTACACCTTTGCATGTAAGAATACAAACATTCTTACAACAAGGTATCAATACTTGATTACATTACAAACACTTACATTTACAGCATTCTCATTTCTTGGTTAATTCCAAAAACCAGGGTTTGACCTGAAGGCAAACCCCTAATCCCTAACCCCTAACCCCCCATTCTCATTTCTACTGCTAATTTCAGGTCTGTAGCGCATCTTTCTTACTTTTACATACACTCCTAGTTCAATCCTTCTATCTACATTCTTTACAAAAGAGGGTATCCTTGCTGTCTCAACCCTTGAAACTCATTTAGAATTCAATCTTGCATTGTGTGGGATTGGATCTTGTGAGTTTCAACGCCTCTTTTGAATGTAAAGTCTCTCCTAAGTGAAAACCGTCAATCCTAGTGACCTCCTTTCTCTCTCCATGGAGTGGGGGAACACCTAGGGTTTGATTTTCCACTTTACATTTTGGTGAACCCGATGTGAACATCCTAATTCTGATTATTCTTGGTTAGATCTAAAATTTTTTTGCTTCCTTAATTACATTTCCATGTTTGATCTTTTGCAAATTTTAGACGTTAATTGCATAAAAACCCTAAATTCTCTTTTTAGTAATTGAGCTTGTGAAATGTTTAATTGTTAATGCTTGTTTCAGATCTACCCTTCTATTGCAAATTGTCAATTCATATTTGTGCTTTAATTCTGAAAATTAAGTGGTTAAGTGTCAAAACCCTAATTTTTAAAACCCTCTTGATTCAACCTTTGACTGATGATTTCACTGATCAAAACACCTCCAAATCGGCTATAACTTTGGATTCCGCAACAAAATCACAATATCTCTCATCCCTGAAAATTTTGAAAAAAGTTGTGAGGACCGTGTGCACCCCGAGTGCCATCGCCCCCGACATTTTTTCTGAAATTTCGGGAGCTAGATCTTACTGTATTTTTCTGCTAGAATCCAGAATCTTGGTTGATTTCATCAATTCTAACACTTTCAAAATTAAAGTCAAAGTTGGTCTAGTGATTGCTTGGATTAAGGCTTATAATCATTCAAAAATTGTTGAAATTGAAATTTTGTGTTAAAATTGTGTTTCTTACAGTCCTAAATATGAAAAGTGTGTTGGCATTCATTCGAAATTTCAGTGCTTTATTCAAATTCTTGCAGTTTGTGACTTTTGAAATTAAGCGTTTAATTGCAGCAACCTTGATTTCCACTTTCAAATTTGAATTTTGCATGAAATTGAGTCAACTTTTAAATTTCAAAGCTTGCACCGCTTTTAGTATTCCCTCTAAAATCATAAAATTCAAAATTTTAGTTTCCCTCTCTTTTTGAAGATTCAAATTTTGCAATTTTCAACAATCTTGGTAGGGTTCAATTTTGAGATTACAACTTTAATCTGGCCTATCTAAAGATCATAAAATCACTCAATTTTTTCAGATTAGCATTAAAATCATCATAACTTGCATCCCTAAAAATTTCAAAAAAAGTTGTGAGGACCGTGTGCACTCCGTTCACCACGGTCCCTGACATTTTTTCTGAAACTTCGGGAGATTGTCATGATTGCATTTAACAACTTAAATCTAGGAGATTGGCTGATTTTATTGAAATTTGCTACCTCTAAATTCAAAAATAAATTCAAAATTCAAGATCTCAATTTTCAAGATAACAATTAAGTGCTATCCCCTTGGCCCTAATTTTTGTGCCTACCTTTCTTGGAAGTTGTGTATGAGTTTTACAACAATAAGCCCTACTTACACTATTCCTGTTAGACGAAGCCTTAGAATTAAGTCTTTCCAAGGTTTAATTACCGAGGAGATGAAACCTAATTTGAATGGCCTTTTTAACGAGGACATGGGTAATTCCTCTAATCCTCTTAATGATGAAGAAACTCTCCATGAGGTTTCTGTAGAACAAATTTCAAAATTGGATAACCAATTTGATGATTTTCAGCAATGGATGTCTCAAGAATACCCGGATAGTGAAGCTCTTTCATTAATTAAGGGTCTAAAATGTCTGCTTCAAAGTGATAAGAATGGAATTGATATTTTGCGTAGTATTGCACACATCGTGAATTCGAATGTGATGCCTATGAAGAGTTGTGCTGAAACTTTAGGTTATACACAACCTCCTACTCAAGTCAATCATTCTAACCCTTTGACAACTTCTATTGCTAGTATACCTACTTTTACATCAAACATAATGACTACTTCAATACAAAACATTCCACCTATGATCACTAGTCATGGGGGCAATCCTTCTTCTTCAATCAACCCTCTTCCTTCATTCAATCTGACTTCTTCATTCATTCCTTCAATGAGTGTCCCTATTACATCTCCGCAAATGAACATGACGCAAGGGGGCAATTCATTTAGCCATTCCATTCCTCCTTGTAGTGCTCCTTTTTTCCAATCATCTCCTATGACTAACTATCATAGTGTCCCACCACCTTACTCTCAATCAATACCTTCTTTCAATAACATAATACCTCCATCACAATCTAACATGTCTAATATGAACTCTTCGACTGAAGCGACCATTAACATTCTTGCACAAACTGTCTCTTCTTTACAGCAACAAATTGCCTCTATGAATCAATCTAAGTTTAGTGTGCCCACATTTGATGTTGCGAGCCCACTTTCTCTTGACATTGTTCGAGCTATCCCCCCTAAGCATGTTGAAATCCTACAGTTGGAGCTTTATAATGGTAAAGGTGATCCTCTAACACATGTTAAGACCTTTCAAACAATATGTACCGATTTTGCTCATGACCAAAGGTTGCTTGCAAAACTGTTTACTAGAACATTAAGAGATAAGGCTTTACAATGGTATTGCTCGTTGCCTTCTTATTCTATTACTTCTTTCCAACAACTTGCAAATGCTTTTATTGAACAATTTCAAAACAACATAAGTCCTAAAGTTACTCTGATTGATTTAATGCATTGTAAACAAGTTGTTAGAGAAAAAGTGACTGATTTCATTGGTAGATATAAGCATTTGTGTGCTCAAATTTCTTTTCCAGTACCTGACAATGATATTCAAAGAATCTTTATTTCTAATTTACAAAAAGATATTAGAGAAAAACTTCTGTTTTCTTAGTTTACTTCTTTCCAACAGTTGTGTGCAACTCTTCACAATTATCAACTGACTGTGAGTAAAATGGAACAAGCAAATCCTATGGCTCCGAGTGATAAGAGTGATAGTAGTCAACAACCATTTGGGAAGTTTAAACCAAACAGAGAGTTCATTAAGTTCAATGAAAACATCACCAACAACAATGTGAATGCAGCATCAGGTGTGCCTCCTATTTCTAAGTTTTACAAGAAAGAAAGAAAGTTTACTCCTTTGAATGAATCATTGCATAGTATTATGGATAAGTTATTGGAACAAAATGTGCTTATTCTCCCTCCTATAAAGCAAATAGATCCTGCAAAGATTAATTCACCCTATTTTGATAACAAATCTTTTTGTCAATTTCATCGTCAACCTGGGCATGATACTGAAAAATGTTTTGCTTTAAAGGGTAAAATTCAAGATTTGATTGATAATAATACTATCTCTATTTCAGGTGTGAATGATAAAGGCAACACATCTGTAGCTCTTCCTAACCAAAATATTAAGATTTTTACTGATCCATTACCTTCTCATACCTCTAATGTGATTGAGACTAATGATTCCTCTTTCTCATCTGATGGTCTTGTGTCTATGACTCCGAATGTGATTAACTTTGTGGAGCAGCAGAAAATCCCTAAAGAACCTTCCATCACATTTGATTCTAGTGAAACTATCAGGGCACCTGATGGTCCTTTATATATAGTTGCAAAAGTTAAGAATACACCTTGCTGTGGAGTGCTTATTGATCCTTCTTGTATGGTTAATGTCATTACTAAAGAATTTCTTTTTACTTTGCAATTGACTCAAGTAATCTATGACAAAACAAGTGTGGTTGTGAAATTATTTGATGCATTTTCTTCTCTTGCAATTGGTTCTACTACATTACCTATTGAGGTCCATAACAAATCACTTAATGTGAGCTTTGCTATTATTCCATCATCCGAACAATTTCATGTGAAGCTAGGCTATCCTTGGCTATCTTCCATGAAAGCTATTGCTTCTCCTATTCACAAGTGTTTGAAATTTCCCCATAATGGTGAAGTTGTTACTGTCAATCATAGTCTCTTTAAACTAGCTGAAAGAACTTCTAGTGTTCCTATTGATTATTTTTGGCCTAAACAATTTCAATCTCTTCCACTGCGAAGTGATCATCTTTTCAAATCTTATCAAAAGTGGAAAAAAGATATGATCCTATCTCTAAGTGAACCTAGAATACCCAAACTTGATATTCCTATCATTCTTGAGAAGGAATTTCTTCCTTTGAAAGACAAAACTAATGTCTTTCCTCAAGAAGATTCCCAACCCATCCCTATGGATGTGACTATGCCTATGTCTAATAAACTTTCTAAAGGTAGACCTATACCTCCTCATCATGATGGACTTGGTCTCCTTCCTAAACCAAATATTCCTCCTTTATATGGAGCAGTTCCTCCTCCTTCCTCTTATAGAGAGAAGAGACCTTCCTCTTCTCCTATTATTCAACCTAAGAGACCACAACCTAAACACCCAAGTGATAAGGATGAGAACATTCCTCCTCCTCAATCTTCTCAACTTCCTACTAAGACTAGACGAAATCATTCTATGCATGAACACCGACGAAAGCGTCATCTTAGAGCTCGTGCATCTACTTCTCAAACTTTGCAATCCCCAAAAACACCTTCAGCTAGCATTATTCCATTTTCTCCTCAACCAAAAATTGAGTCAAAATCTCCTAAACATAAGATGCATGATGGTTTTGATCCTGTGCGAGTTAAAGATCCTATTTTTATAAATCTTGATGATGATATAGATGAAAATGTTATTCATGATGAAAATGTTACTCCTCTTTCTTCTGATAGTGAATATGAATATGTTGATATTGATAACCATTTATCTAACGAATTTTCTAAAGCACTTATTCTAGCTCCTAGACAAGAACAACGTGGCTTGGAACATGAACATAGGCCTTGTTTGGATCTTGTGATAGCTCCATCTGCTGTGTTGGATGTTCCTCCTCTAGCATGTTTCTTGCCTTCCCAAAATATTGATCAGCAAGATCAGGGGGTGGATGACGAGCTAGACTAGTTCATTAGCATAGCAGACTCTCTCCTCCTCTCTTGATCTCTTTTGTTACTTCTTCTATGTGTTATTCTCATTCTTCTATTTGTTGTCCTTAGTGTTGTCTACTTGAGGATGATGCAAAGCATTGAGATCTCTTTTGGTCTCTGTCATGTTGACTCAAAAGACACACGTGTTCCCTTCTTCTAGGTGACCTTCCTTGATTAGGGAATGAAGAACAATTATGCATACATACATATGATATACATGAATTATCATATAGCATACTAACCCCAAGGAAAGCGAAGTCACCTCGTGCTTTGTGTTTTGTGTCTATTATCCTTGGGTTTATCTCACACTTGGGGGCTAAATCTTTGTGATAACATGATCCTTTCCCTTCTCATTTCTTATGTGTATCACTACCTTAAAGCAATCACCCCCGATGAGGCATGTGCAATCGCTTTAATGTAGGGGGCATACACTTCATTCATATCTATCCAAGATACTTGAAAATTTCTTGGCGAACTTAGCTTTGCCTTGAAAATTTTTGGTATTTTTCTTGTATGACTCATAGTGAGGGAACCTTACTATTGACAGTCATGGTTCTCCCTCGTGATCTTCCCTTTTACTTTCTCAATCGAAGTCATAAGATCCTTAGTCCACTGGGAGCTTGGTGTATCTTGCCTCCTTGACGTGGTGAAAGTTTTTTTTAATGTTGTTTGCTTGTACTTTACCGGAAGTATGGGCGTACGCTTATACTCCCGCTAAAGTGGGGGCTAAATGTAGCATCGTAAAATTGTGACACTTGCAATTTTGACTCCATTTGGGTCTTCACGATGGCGGCGCAACATTGAACCTGAATGGAGACCCCGAAACCTATTTACGACATCAAAAGCTGCATCTTTTTGCACCTTGGCCTGATCCTCCTTGCACCCTATTGTCCCGGGAGGTGGGACCATGGCGCTTAGTGCCCTGGTCCTTTAGGACCATGGCGCCTAGCATCCTAGTCCCTCAGGATCATGGCACCCAATGCCCTGGTCCCTGGCCCTATTTTGGGCCCGATCTCTTGTTGGGCATCGGGTATTCAAGTTTGCAATTTAATAAATAATGCTCCTAGGTCAGCCTAAGGTCAGAAAAATCAGTCTCCTAACCCTAATTGACAAGTATATAAACTACATTTCCCCTCCCAGAAGAGGGATGAAAAAGATATATGGGCAAGAGGCGAAAGTGATAGGCAAACATTCAAACATTCAAGCATTCAAGCATTCCTTCAAGCAATTGAGCATTCTAAGTCTCCATTCAAGGCTAGGTGTTGCATTCAAGACAAGGATTCAACCATTGAAGAGGAGATCACCTACAACATACAACATACAACATCATTACACCTTCGCATGTAAGAATACAAACATTCTTACAACAAGGTATCAATACTTGATTACATTACAAACACTTACATTTACAACATTCTCATTTCTTGGTTAATTCCAAAAACTGGGGTTTGACCTGAAGGCAAACCCCTAATCCCTAACCCCCCAATCATCCTCTCTTTTCTATGTGTAGGTTGCAGGTATGCGGCTATAATTGAAGATCTAGAATCCTTGTGCAGAGATGAACAGATCCCCCTTCGTTTCGCGGATTTTTCGGAGGACCGTGTGCACTCCGGGCACCATCGTCCTGTCAAATTTCACTCAAACTTGCAGGACAGCATCGTCTCAAAATTCTACTACTAATTTCAGGTCCGTAGCTTCATCCCATGTCCCTATCTCTGTCTACAAGCGCATCTTTCTTACTTTTACATACACTCCTAGTTCAATCCTTCTATCTACATTCTTTACAAAAGAGGGTATCCTTGCTGTCTCAACCCTTGAAACTCATTTAGAATTCTATCTTGCATTGTGTGGGATTGGATCTTGTGATTTTCAACCCCTCTTTTGAATGTAAAGTCTCTCCTAAGTGAAAAGCGTCAATCCTAGTGACCTCCTTTCTCTCTCCATGGAGTGGGGGAACACCTACGGTTCGATTTTCCATTTTACAGTTTGATTACACAGATTGATGAGATTTGGCTATGCAATTAAAGGTTGTGTCATGTGAATTTGGATTGCATTGTGAAGATTAGTTTGAATAAGGCAGTTACGGATATACCTAAGATTATGAAGCCCTATAATTTGGTATGTAAGGAATGTCAAAATGGTTAAGTAGGTCAGAACGTCTTTTAGGAGTATACAAGATAAATCAAATGATGTTCTTGATCTTATTCATACTGATTTGTGTGGGCCTGCTACAGAAAAGTTTTCAAGGTGATAGATATTTCATGCTAATCATTGATGATTATTCTAGAATGATGTGGGTTACTTTTCTAAAAGAAAAATCTAAAGCATTTTGAAAAGTTTAAAATATTTAAGGCTAAAGTAGAAACTGAGACAGGATTGAAGATTAAATGTTTGATATCATACCATGGTAGAGAATTCACATCTGGTGAGTTTAATAACTTTTGTGAGAAGCATGGTATAAGAAGACAATTTTCTGCTCCTCGGATACCTCTGCATAATGGAGTTGTTGAAAGGAAGAACATAACTATCTTTGATGTTGCTAGAACAATGATGATGGAAGTTAGTCTACCTCATATCTACTATGGAGAAGCAGCGAGCACACCGGTTTATACATTCAATATAGTACATATCAAAGGAGAAACCGATAAGACACCTTATGAGTTATGATTTGGAAATACACCTATAGTTAAGTATTTCAGAATTTTAGGTAGTAAATGTTATATCAAGAGAGATGATATCATTAGAAAATTTGATCCTAGATGTGATGAAGGCATGTTTCTTGGTTATTATAATGAAATAAAAGCATATAGATGTTATAACAAGAGATTGCAGAGGATTGTGGAGAGTGCTAATGTCAAAGTAGATGAGCTAAACAAAAGTCAAATCAGAGCTTATGAGAAGGAACCAGCAGTAGAAATGATTATATGTGAACCAGTAGCACCTTTACTGGAATAGAGACTTGAACCAGTTACTCTGTCAGTATTGGAGAACTCTATAGTAACTAGAGAATAGGGAAGAGGAATAGAAAGTCAGAAGACTCCTAGGTAAGTGAGATTGAATCATTCAGAAGATCAAATCATTGGGGATAAGAGAAATGGAATGATGACATGAAGAAGACTATAAAAATTGAGGCATATAAAAATGAATATTGGTTGAAAACTATGAAAGAAGAATTAGATCAGATTGAGAAAAATAGCACATGGACCTTGGTTCCCCGGCCAAAAAATAAGAATGTAATTAGAACTAAATGGGTTTTTAGGAATAAATTGAATGAGGATGGTAAAGTTGTAAGGAATAAGGCTAGATTGGTATCTAAAGGATATTCTTGGAAGGAAGGAATTGATTATGGAGAGACTTTTGCACTTGTAGCTAGGATTGAAGCTGTAAGATTATTTATTGCCTATGTTGCTTATAAAAATTACAAGGTTTATCAAATAGATGTTAAATGTGCATTTTTGAATGAAGATCTTGATGAAGAAGTTTATATTGAGAGACCTAATAGTTTTTCACTATCAAATGATACAGATATGGTATGCAGGTTAAGGAAAGCTTTACATGGATTGAAAAAAGCACCTAGAGCTTGGTATGCAAGATTGGATAAATATATTTTGAAGCTTGCTTTTACTAAAGGCAGTGCTGATAGTAATTTTTATTATAAGATCATTGATGATGATATAATAATTATTGAAGTATTTGTTGATGACATTATTTTTGGAGGTGAAGATAAGTTATGCATAGAATTTTATAAGAATATGGGCAAAGAAATGTTGAAGAAATTTGGTATGGGAGATTCTAAACTAGTAAGTAGTCCTATGGTTACAAGTGAAAAATTGATAAGAAAAGATGTTTCTAGACCGATAAATCCTACAAGATACAAGTCTATGATTGGAGGTCTGGTTTATTTGACTAAAACTAGGCCTAACATTATGAATGTTGTTTGTAATGTTTCAAGATTTCAAAGTGATCCTAGAGAAAATCATGAGATCGTGGTGAAAAGGATTTTTAGATACTTTCAAGGTACATTGGAATATGGCTTGTGATACCCTAAGGATGATAACTTTACTTTATGTGCATATACAGATGTTGATTGGGTTAGAGATGTTGATGACTAGAAAAGTACTTCCGGTGGAGCTTTCTTTCTTAGAAAGAAGTTGATTTCATGGCTGAGCAAGAAACAATCATATACTTCTTTATCTTCTACTAAAGCTGAATATGTTGTTGTTTTTTATTACGATAAAAATAGGTTTTGAAGGGACCCCGAAACCCTTTACAAAAGATGCTTAGAAGATAAGAACATTAAGAAACAAGAAAAGACATTCTGGAAAAAAAAATAGCACAGTTCTGGGTAGAAACCAGCATAAAAGCCCAACAAAACCAGCTACATCTAGCCAAAACTGAAAAAAGACAAAAGACAAATTACTTAATGTTTTTAAGGACATTAGCCAAGTTTCAGCTGATCCCTTGCAAATCTTTGATATTATCTCTGAGCATTGGGATTTCCTTGGAAGAGGCCAAAGCAGCTTTTTTCATACTCACTCTTGTCCTTTTTGCCATGCCTCCAGAAGCACTTTCCAAGTTCCCTGCCTCAATAGCATCATCATCAACCAGGTCCACTACAAGTTTGGAATTGTTGGAGCCTTCAAGGAACTTGACAATTTCCTCCATACTCCTAGTCACAAAGGTAAGGATATCTGAAATCATAACCAAAAAATTTGTCATGGCTTCGTTTCCTTCCTCCAGCTTACTAATCTGAGCTTCCAGCTTCTCCACTTTCTCCTTCATAACCTTATTCCATGGCTCCTAGTTACTTTCATCTTTCTTTCCCTGCTCTTCCTGCTGCTTATCTATTTTTTCTGGATTCTTGATTCTTTCATATACCCACCTGTCAAAACCCATTCGAGCCTCAAACTGGTTTTTGAGGTTATCCAGGATAATCCCATCTCCACCTTTATCCTGTTTAATACTTGTTTCTTCCTTACCCTTCTCCTAATCTATTTCCATTTCCCTTTCCTCCTTATCAGTCTAATTGTCCTGCTCCTCCATAGGCTGACTGTTAACATTACCAATACTTGCGTTGTAGGTAGGGCTATTCTAATCAGAAACATACTCTGCTTCACCTTCCTCTTCCTCTTCTTTCCAGCTCTCCTCTTCGTCAGACTTGTCAGTCTCCATCTCACTTCCATTTTCGCCAATGTCCGCAGAATCCACCTCCATATCCTTTTGTTTACCCATGTCCTCTTGAATTTTCTCCACAGTCGCTTTCCTGACCTTTTTGCCTTGTATCAACACATCCTTACTAGGCCCACATTCATCAATTTTCCTCTTTCCTTTCCCTGGCAAAACTGACAACCTTTTGTTCTCCTGAATAGCCAAAATCTTGCAATGCTCATAAATGAGAAAAATAAGGCCGCAATGAAGCACTAGAGAAGTGGGGTTCTTACTATGCTTATTCAAAGACTGTGACAAAGACCTAAAGAGGTAATAGGGCAGATAAATCCTTTTTTCATGTCTAAAGTGATTTAGGAGCACAAAATGGTAGGTGTGGACCCTGGTGAAGTGACCCTCCATAGTAATATATTCCATAATTGCATTAAACACACAACCCCAAATTTTTTTGATATTAGAAGCATCATAATACCCCACCGAAGCTTTTCCTAATTTCACTCTCTCCTTCTCTTTACACGGAAAAAGCTTCACCGCATTATTAGACACTTTTAGTTCCCTAAAGAGATTAAGACCAAAATGTTGCATACCTATTACCATAGAAATGAGCTCCACATCCTACTTGAATCTAACAGCATGAATTTTGAAGGAGCCATCTCTCTAATTTTCAGTAACTTTGGTTACCGCTAGGTTAACTCTGCTTTTATCATAGTCAACCAATTTTTCCATGAAATGCTTCATGAAACCCTTCTCTACCTTTGTCCATACCTTAGACATCTCCTTCTATCTGGAAATGTTATCAGGTTCCTCTCCTCTTAGATCCCCCCCCCCGCCATTTTAGAATTCATTTTACGATTTCTCTTCTTCTGCAACTTTGGAGCTTTCTTCCAAATGACACTCGGCTTTTTGAAAATGCACACCCACAAAGCATGCAAAATTTTAATACTCTTGTTTAGGAATCTACCTGTCTGATGAGCTATCATTACCTTTCTAAAAAATTGATTATTAATCATTAATGCTTCCATGATTAACGTGTGATCCTTCTTTCCACATAAATTTGTCCTTTCTAATGAGTTCTTTAATATTATAGTCAATATTATCTTCCCCATTCCATATACTTTGAGCTTCGAAAATAACACCAATGTTAGAAAGGCTATCTGCTACAACATTTTTTTCCCTGAAAGCATGCTCAATAATAATAGATTTAAAGCTTGAAATAATTTCCCTAGCTTTAAAATAATATTTTCTATAGTCCACGTAGGATCCACTTCTCCCTTAAGGAATTTAATAATGTCAAGAGAGTCTCCCTCCAACCATAGATTATCATGATTAAGATTTTTAGCTATAATCAAAGTATTCAGTGCCGCCAAGGCTTCAACATAATGACTAGTTTGGTTACCTAAAAGGCAAGCAATAGCCACAAGGCAACTTCTAGCAAAATTCCTAACAATGCCCCCATAACCAGCTTTCCCAGGGTTTCCATTAGAAGTCCCATCAAAGTTGGCCTTGATCCATCCTTGGGGAGGAAAGCACCAGAAAAGACCATCCCTACCCTTTTCCTTTCTATTTCTATTATTGAAGATGTTCCATCTTTCATTAAAGTCTTCTTTAGCAGATAAACCATTATATATTCCATATAAACATTCATAGATCCCTCTATAGATTTTATCCACCACCACTTCAGGGTTCACACTTTTTTCCCTAAAAATCCTATTATTACGCTCCTTCCAAATGTTCCATATTACAATAGGGAGAGTAAGTTTCCAAAGCTCAACATTCTTAGAATTGGAACTAGGGCAAAACCATTGCTGCTATAACTCCTCCAAAGAGTTCGGGAAAACCCAGCTCAACTTCCACCAACTAAAAATAATTTTCCAAATTTCCTGACTAAAATTGCACTGGTAGAGGATATGGCAAGCAAAGTCCTCCTCCCTGTAGCAAATAGAACACTTGTTAGGAAAAAAAAATCCCCTCTTATGGAGATTATCAAGAGTTAGCACCTTATTTTGGATAAAATTCCAAAAGAAGATATTTATTTTAGGTGTCAGCTTCTTTATCCACACATTAGCCCACAAAGGGATCTCTTCTAGAACTTTGTAATGGATAGACACTGCTAAAGACACAAAATATTTCCCATTAGAAGTTTCCATCCAATTCAAACAATCTTCGGAAAGCTCCATAAAGATTTTGGAAGAAAGCAAGATTTACAAAAATT
This sequence comes from Cryptomeria japonica, assembly GCF_030272615.1. Classification (NCBI taxonomy): domain Eukaryota; kingdom Viridiplantae; phylum Streptophyta; class Pinopsida; order Cupressales; family Cupressaceae; genus Cryptomeria; species Cryptomeria japonica. The sequence goes on along the minus strand of NC_081407.1, from coordinate 225,100,467 downwards.
GTAATCCTGGACAAAGTTGGCTGAAATCAATCCACTTCCCATTTTTCCAATAGTCTCTAACAAAGTCTCCATACCTGCTTTTGAACCAGTCTTTCCATTCCTTAAGAATGGGGATTTCCTCCAGCGGTTTATCCATTAGCCATATGTCCTCCCAAAATCTAATAGTTCTCCCATTCCCCAATTTCCACTTTCTTCCAGCTGCAGCCCAAGCTTTAGCTGATTGAACTGCATTCCAAATTGCAAAGCCTTCCACAATAAAAGAATTCTCCATAAATTGTTCCTTAGATGGTTGCATGTAAAGGTATTTATTTTTCCAAATTGAATTCCATTCCCTTTCCTCCCCTTTCATTCTCCAAATTTGTTTTGCTAACAAGGAATTATTCATAGTTATAATGTCCCTTGATCCTAAACCCCCAAAAGCCTTCAGAGTACAAATATTATTCCAGGTAATAAGGGGGATTCTATTTTTGTCTTCAACTCCTAACCATAAGAATTTCTTTTTAATTCTTTGAATGGCCTCAACAAACTTCCTAGGGATTTTAAATAGACTAAGAGCATAGATAGGAAAATTTTGAAGGGTAGCTTTTAGCAAAGTCACCTTACCCGCTTGGCTAAGGAGGGCTCCTTTCTAGCCAGCCAGTTTGGAATTGAATCTATCAACCAGCTTCACCCATAAATTTTTCAAAGGCTTTAAGCACAAAGGGAGACCCAAATAAGTAGATAGGAACTCAACAATTTTACAACCAAGGATTCTTTCAATCCTTCTTTGTCTATCCAAAGGGGTATTGATGAAGAACAAAGATTTTTTTTCCCACTTTATTTTTTGACCAGAAGCTGGTTCATAGGAATCCATAACACTCTTCATGTTTCTTGCTTCTCTTATGGTAGCTTCTCCCATAGTGATAGAATCATTAACAAATTGTTCATGAGTACAGGTTAAGTTGGGCGAGGAAGGTTTATGTCCTTTGAGTTTCCCTTCTTCCACACTTCTCATAATAAAAATACCCAAACTTTTAGCCAAAATAGTAAACAAATAGGAGAGATAGGATCCCCCTATCTTAGGCCTCTAGAAATTTTGAAAAAACTGGAAGGGGATCCATTAATAATAACTGCTGAAGTAGCAGTGTCAGTCAATTGAGAACAAAGTTGAATCACCTTTTCCCCAAACCCAAAAGTTTTCATAATTCTGAAAAGGAATTGCCAATTCACTCTGTCATATGCCTTGGACATGTCCAACTTAACAAAAAAGCCCTTTTTTTAGTAACAGTTAAAGAATGAATATTCTTATGAACAGAAATGATGGAATCTAGAATCTATTTGCTAGGGACAAAACCATTATGATAGGTCGAAATGATGCGGGGAAGAATATCTAGCATTCTAGAAGTTTGAACCATAAATATAATTTTGTAAACTGAATTAGAAAGACTGATAGGTTTGAACTTATTGAGAGAGTCAGCTCCAGAGATCTTAGGAATAAGAACTATAAAAGTAGCATTGAGTTATTTTAGAAGCCGCCTAGAACCAAATAATTCTTTAACTCCATTACAAATATCAATCTCCACAATATGCCAAAATTTTGGGAAGAAGACCATAGGAAATCCATCCAGATCAGGTGAGTTGTCTCCAAGAAAGGAAAACACAACCTTTTTGATTTCTTGATTCAAAGGGATCCAAGAAATATTTTTGTTGTCATCCTCATTTAAAATGGGAGGGATGGCTTGAGCTAGAAGGTCTTGACTTCTGATATCCAAAACGTCCACACCTCCCAAAAGATTACTAAATAAATCCATATCTTCCTTTCTTATTTCATTTCCCTTCGACAAAATCCCCCTATTGCAAGATAAACTGGAAATCTTGTTCGCCACCCTATGCTTAAGAGAAGTCATGTGAAAAAAATAGGTATTTTTATCACCTTCCTTCAAATACAACGTTCTTGATCTTTGTCTCCAAAAAGTTTCTTCATTAGAGCTAATTTCATGGTATTTGGTCAGCAATCCATTTTCAACATTCCTCAAATCCTCATAAAGACCTTCCACTTGAATTTTATCTTGAACTTCTTTAATATCTATCTTAATATGAGCTTTCATTTTAAAAATATCTCCAAAAGTCTCTTTGTTCCATATTTTAACTTTAGCTTTGATGCTATTAAGCTTTTTGGCCACTCTAAATAAGGCAGTACCCTCAACCTCTGAATTCCACCATTCTACAACATTGCTTTCCAAAGAAGGGTGGGACAACCATGCTTTTTCAAATCTAAAAGGAAATTTTTTCTTTGCAGAAGTTGAAATCACATTGAAAGAAATAGGATAATGATGAGAACCAATCTTAATGATAGACGCTAAAGAACAATTATACTTAGAAATCCAATCAAGAGAAATCAGGGATCTATCCAACCTGACTTCAATAATATCAAAACCAATTCTTGAATTGGTCCAAGTGTAAGTAATCCCTTGGAGATCCACATCCATCAAAGCTTGATCATTAATAAAATTCCATAAGATCTTGTCTTCCCTCTAATTACAAAGGAAGGCCTCCCATCTTTTCATCCTCTTTTAAAGGGGTATTGAAGTCTCCCATAATAATCCAACTTTTATTAGCAAAACTTAGTCTATCTTCAGTGAGGCTCCTCCAAAATTTAGTTCTTCCAGCTTTAGAATTAGGCACAAAGATATTAGTGATAACCCAAACAAAGTTATCCTTAATATGCTCAGGTAAAACTGAGGTACTATTAACATTTGAAGCAATTTCCTTACCTTTAACAGTATTTTGATTCCAAAAGATAGTTGTACCTCCAGAGGCACCCTCCGAACTTGTTCCAATTACCCCATTACATTTGAAAATTCTAATCCTTTCCACTTTATCCTTACACATCTTAGTTTCCTAAATAAGGACAACATCCGGTTTATGATCTCTTACAATATTACACAACACATTCTTCTTATGGGGGGCATTCAACCCTCTAATATTCCATGAAATTATCTTCATACTTTAACCGAGGATAAGGCAGACTCAATGGAGCTTTGTGTTCCATCAGCATAGTTTTTCCAACTTTCCTATTCCCTCTAGTTCTTTAGAGAAGGTCTTCCCTATTTTTTACTATGACTTCCAACATCTGCCACCTTCTTATTCTTACTTCTAGTTGAAATACCTCCATTGGGTCCTCCATTATTTTACTTGCCTTCTTTAATACCGAAAATCCTAAGATTTCCCTCAAGGGCCACCGTTTCCATCCTTTTAGGAGGAGTTTTGCATTGGGATTTCATTATCATATTTCCAGTCTACTCAGGACTTCCATTGGTTAATAACAACAAAGGCACTGTTTCTGAAATATTACAGTCCCACGCTTCATTAAAGTCTTCCTCATTTTCTTTATTATTAGATGAAGCAAAAGCATCATCATAGGAACACTCATCAACTTTCCCCTAGATGATAGGACCAACCTTCAAATCCTTTGACTCAGATTTTTGAACCTTTTCTTCTTTCCCATACTTTTCCTCCTTGTTACTTTCTTTTTGATTGTTAGAATAGACACAAACTAATTTTTCATTGTTATTATTCAAACCCTTCTTATCCTCATTTTCCATTTAGGTCTCTTCCTTCTTAGGGACAACCTCTAAGGGTGGATCATCATTCTTCCCTTTCGTTTGCCACTTCTGCTTTGAGTTGCTATCATTTTTACCATTCTTACCCTTCTTAGATGGACAAGATTTCGCCCAATGACCCGACTTCTTACAATGAAAACATACAAATGGGAGAGATTTATATTCAATCACTTGGGTCCATTTCTCCAATTTGGACAAAATCGCAATAGATTGAGGCATATCCATCATTTGATTAACATTTACACAAATACAAGCAAAAACCAACCTGGATTTAGCTGCAGTCATCGGGTCAATCGATAGAAGTTCACCAAATGAACCCACAATCCCTTTAAAGACCTCCTCATTCCAGAAATCCAATGGAAGGCTAGGAAGACACGTCCACACAGGCGCTAACACAAAAAAGGAATCATCCAAAGGAAGGTTAGGTGCCCATTTCTGTAAAGCCAAGGTAGACTTGCCAAACATCCATGGCCCTTCACAGAGCGCTTTATTCATATCTTCTTCATTATTAAAAGCAAAGGAGAAAAAACCCCTAGCCAAAGCCACCACATCCACTTGACCTTTAAGAACCCATTTTCTCCTAATAAAATTTCTCTCAACATCGATGTTAGGTCTAGAACCAGTAAACCATCCAACCAAAGTCATAGCTAGGCCAGAAACAGTGAAATCAACCAGCTTATCCAGAACAGATATAGAAAAAACCCCTATCGCCAGATTAGAAAGATTTTTAACTTTCGAAAGACTAGATTGCATCAAAGGCCTTACTCCAAAAAGAGTCGACCATTTCTTTTATTTACCTCTATCATGTGGGTCCCTAGTTTTGGTATCTTTATCTTCCACTGATTTGACTGTCGCCTTGTCCCCCTTAGTACCCTGAGATGCCTGTGGACCTACGTGATTACTAGCTCCAACCGTAGAAAGATCGCCATCCCCATGAGATCCGTCATTCCCGTGTTTGAAATTTGAATTTCCCGCTCGCCTCTCTGATTCCCGCTCCTCTCCTCCTCTTCCCATTTGTTGCTTGATTGTTGTGTATATGTTGTTGTTGCTACTAACTATACACAAGTTTTATGGATGAAGCAAATGTTGAAAGATATAAAGGTGGATTGTTATGCACCAATAGTTATTCACTGTGATAACTCTGTTGCTATTGATATATCAAAGAATCCAATATTTCATTCTAAAACAAAGCACATATCTATCGAGTATAACTTTTTGAAGGAAAAAGTGGAAGCAAATGAAGTTAGATTGGTTTATGTGAACACTAAAGAGCAGATTGCAAATATTTTTACTAAACCTTTGCCCAAGGAATCATTTGAGTACCCAAGAGAAAGACTAGGAGTTTCTGCTCCTCCAATAGAGACTTGATTGGTGCTGTTTGGCATCTGCCCAATATGCATTATTAGAGATACTATTCATTTTGGCACTGATGTGGGATGCTACTGCTCAGGAGGAGTAGTCAGCTTTGTGATTCAGTGGTTTATGTTTTATTTGCTTTGATACTTTTGTCAGATTTCTGGCATTGATGTCAAAGGGGGAGAGGTATTGCTATGAAAAAGACAAAGAAAGAAAAAGAAAAAGTCACAGGGGGAGAGATATGAATAAGAAAAGTAAAAGGGAGATATACTGACATTCAGAGTTGTAAATGGGATATTGTTGGTTGTCTTCCATTGCGGGAGACTTGTTTGGCACTTCTTGGTACTACGGATTTTTTCACATCTAGTGTTGAGATCAATGCCAAAGGGGGAGATTGTTAGCTATTTGATGAAATTGATTATGGGTTGCATTGATATTTTGTCATTGATGCCAACACTAGCTGTTTGGATGCTTTACTGACACCCTTTTAGTCCTGGTAGGTTGATTGGTTTCTAGTTGATTAGGATCTGGCATGATCCGGTATAGCTTTGTGTTATGTGGATGGCTTTTATTATGTGATTATTGTTTATACTTAATTGGTTTAATTGTTATTCTGGTATTAATGTTTTGGGTTTCCGTATTAAAGTTTAAACTGCTAATGGTTCCAATAATATGCGACAACTAATTCAACCCCGATTCCCCCCCTCTCAGTTGTCTTCTGGTTATTTGAGCTTTCTAACATAGGGTAGACTCCCTTTGAGTGTAGTATAAAGAATTACCTCTCTAGTATAAGTCTATTGATATTTAGTTAAACCAATATGTTAGTTGGAAGTACACAACCTTTCCTAAGTAAGGCAAGTAAAGATGGTGAACACCGACAACACTTATCATGCTAATTATAAAAATGTTGGGCAAGGTAGTGCAATATTTTCCATGTATTTGGTAGTTCATAATAGTCAAATACACTAGTAGCTATAGTGTCATACAAGTTAAGAGGTACCTTTAGTGTATGACTAGTTAGTAAGTGTAGATTACAAACCCCAAGCTCTGAGGGTCATTTGCATTTGTTCCATCTTTTATCTAATTCCCTTGTGAAGGGTTAGGCCCTTCCAATAGGAAATGGCATGAGGGGCTTAGGTTTGTGGTTGGGAGGAAAAGTGCTTGATGATTCTCTCCCTCTCCCTTATGTTTTTTGTATAGCTTCTAGCAATGAAAAGATTATGTTTGATATTTTCTTAGCTCTCTCTATTTACTTTAAGTAATGAAAAATGAAACATGCTAGTTATTTTTTTCTTTTTGTTGATATAGTTAGTTAATTGTAACATATCATTCAACATGAGTGTTATTGCTCTTTGATAATTTTTTCTATAATTTTAAGCCCAAATACTGTGACATGATAATAGAAAGGTCCCCAAAGAGTCTTAAATATTGTTAAAAATGTCAACATATGCATTTCTTATGAAATCCTCTAAGACAATTTCAAATATACAAATCTATCTATTGATTGCTCTAACATGGAAGGAGACATTAATATAATTTTTTTTTTTTAAATGATGATGTAATTAAAAATAGTAATTAGAAAAGAAAAATGGAATCAATCAAAATTGTTGCAATTGGGTTTCTTGACTTTCCAAATGAATTGTTTGTATTGGGATTTTCTTTTTGTCCATTATCTAATAGTAAATCGATTTGATATGTTGAATTAGGTCTTGTTTTGTAAATAAACGACCTCCAAGCTTTATATTTTTTGCACATGGGATTATAAGCTCCTTCATATGATTATCCACCTCCCTAGCATAATATTGGCATATCTATATCTATATCTAAAGAACTTTATGTATAGAAGAGTGAGAAATATTATATTTGAGTGTCTATTTTAATGTATTCCTATGTTTAATATGATTTGAAGTCTTAGTGAATAGTTTCCCAAATCTTAAATATAATTGTAATCTCAAAATAACAATTGTCTTAATTAAAATTTATGCATAACCTTAATTGATTTACAGCATTAATTAAACTGTAACCTAATTCTATCTATAATTTATTTCCAAATGATGCATAACCTGAATTGAAATGTAAGTATTGTTGAACACTTAGCCTTACCTAACCAATAATATAATCCTATAATGAAATCTTATCTCTAACCTAATAAAAAAATAAAAGGTTAAGTACAACAGTAGGTGCAGTGGTGCTTTTAGAAATAATAAATATAAAAAGGGAATGGCATAACTGGGCTACTTAGGATTAGCCATGACAACAGAACTGTGCAAAAACATATTTATTGTTCTAGAGTGTGGCCAGAACTTGAAACCAGAACTTGAAACCTTTTATAGTATCGACCAGTTTACCAGATTAGGAGATCCTGGCAACTGTTAGATAAAAAAGATATAAAGAAAAATGTAACTTTACCTTAGTCTGCTGAGATGTACTAAAGATAAAAAGCTAAATTCCATATGATTATCTGTGTAGACAGAATTTTTTTTGTCAAGATAATGATAACTTGTGAACATAACTTGTGTCTTGTGGACAATTTAACAAGAACTGTGCTGCAGTGTGGTTCCTGTTAAATGCAAACAGGCCAGGTTTGAGAAATAGGGTACGAATATCCATTACGCTTTAACGGGATTTTTTATTCAGTGAGATCTTATTAAACAACATTGATTGTAATATTGAAGGTAATGCAAACATTATGGATTTTCACCAAATGTACTACAAGTACTTCATACTAATTTGTATATACAAATTATTATTAATTCTGTATCTAATAAAAAATAAGTCAGAATATTCAAATAAATGAAATATTTTAATCTTTAAACAGTTTTTGTCTTCATAGAAATGTAAGAATCTTTCAATATTGGATTGTCTCTTCGATTTCTGATGTGGACATGAATTTAGTGACTGTTCAGCTTCTTTGAAAGCTTATAAATAAACTCAATTTGAATCCAATAGAGTTACAGGGATACAACTCTTAGGACGAGTTTGTCAAGATGTGATATACATCTCGTCTATGGAGTTAGCCAATTCACCTCTCATGAAGTCCACAGACATACAGCTCCTTCACGAGTTTGCCTAACTTGTATAGATTCAAGGTCATGAGTTTGCCCAAAATTGTATGGATTTTACATATATATTTAATGAAATGAAACTTTCCCATAGTGTATTAGGTGTTTAAAATACCACCAATTCTTCTTGAGATATTGTCCCCTAAATTAACAAAATAATTCAGATAAGAGCCAGGTTTGATCATTTCAGGTGTATCTATCTAATTGACTCTAATGATTTCTCAATTTACAGTATGGTGTCTCTACAGTAAGCTCAAAACTGGTGCTCAAAACTGGTGAGCCCACCATTAATAAGGAGCGTTTCCTTCCACGTCCATGTTAGTCATCTCACAAGACAACACTCTTGTTCCTGTCATGAAATTGGACTTCTCAAGTCAGGGTGACCGAAGATTTGAAAATGAGGTAACGTCCATTGGCATCATGTAAATCTGGTTTGTTTCATAGGCTTATGCGTAGAGGGAGTAGATTGGTGTCTGTTGGCTGTCTGGCAAACGTTTTACCTTCTAAACTATAGATTGTACCTGTATTATAGACTTTCAACTGTAAGATCTTTTGCAACCAAGCATAGATTCTTACACATGTTGAAAAGCAAGTACCTGATTATCAAGTTTTTGTGGATTGCTAAACTGCTGCAAATTATCATAAACATATCATTTGTAAGATAAATCATATGCAAAGGTGCTGCCATTTGTACACGTCAAAAATACAGCCATTGATGGCCTTTCTTTCTCTCAAATTTGCCAAGAAATATTTAAGAGTAGTGGACTTGCCAAGGATTGGAACTTCCATCTACATAATTCCAAATAAATTGTGGGTACACATTCTGAACCAGACTGGCTGGTGGTTTTATTTTATTGCTTTCCAAGATGATGCCTGGCATGTCACACATTAACGTGACTATAGAGTGGAGGAAGAGCGCCTACTTCAATCTCCCTTACCCAGGTGAATAAAAATGAACAGTAGCATTTTGGACTCCATTTTTGCCTAGACAAAGAGGCCATGTCAAGATTGAATCAGTGTTTCTCAAGCAATGATCCTGATAACTGTGAAATCAACCAGGTTTTAACACCTTAGAGTCTTGGTTCTTCAAGTTGCATGGCAGCATTTTTGTCCTCATAGAAATGTAAGAATCTTTCAATATTGAAAAATTGTCCTCGTAGAAATGTAAGAATCTTTCAATATTGGATTGTCTCTTCGATTTCTGATGTGGACATGAATGTAGTGACTGTTCAGCTTCTTTGAAATCTTAAAAATAAGCTCAATTCGAATCTAATATACAGAGTTATAGCTCAATTTGAATCCAATAGACAGAGTTATAGACATACAACCATGAGTTTGCCCAAATTAGATAGATTCAAAGACATACAGCTCTTTCACTAGTTTTCCCAAAATTGTATAGATTTTACATATATATTATATTATATATTTACCATATCAGATCAGTATGAGTCTGTGTTTTCAATGGCATCAACATTAACTAAAATAAGTCCAGGTTTTAATTCATCATTTAAAAATGAAATATTATAATTTTATTATTTGAACTCAAAAATAGCTGAATTCGAACCTCAAAAAGTGAATAATCTTTGCTAGCGGCACCAATAATCATTTCGGTACCTACTAATATCCTGTCAAATAGTATGACAAAAATATTAGACTATCGTTATCGCAACATGTGAAATGGATGCTCGCGCATCAACCTAAAAATTTCTGCTCTAAATGGATGCTCGAAGCCTTCATTTACTAACATTTCCAACACCTTAAAAACCTGGTAAATTTTGATGATCTGCGAAAACCCCGATAATGTATCATGATCAATGGTATGTTTTTAAGGAGCACATAAAAAATTAGTAATCGATCATAGTAAAATAACACATTCTACCATTTCAGAGAAGAATCTGAAATTCTTAATGGAATAGAATTATTTCATTTTCGGAATTGCGCAGGCTAATATTGAAACCTATGTAATATTATTGTTTTCAGTTCCTTTAAATTATTTACAATAAACCTCCTCCATTTGGATGGAGAGGAAATAATTCGAAGATTTTCTCATCATCTTCTTCTACTATAAACCTCTTCTATCAGAAGAGGAATTACTTACAATAAACCTCTTCTACAATGAATGATTTTCATCTCACCCTTGGCATTGCCGAGATCTGGTCGATCTCTCCCATTGAAGCCAGATCTGGTTATGACCTGATTATGCATAAATCTCTTGCAGATATCATGCAACCAATGTTTCAAGTAGATTCATCCAACCAAAGACTTTGTATTATACAATAATTACTACATAATAATTATATAGGATAGTTAATATTTTCGAGTTGTTTCTATAATTTTCTAATAAATTTATGCAATGATCCAATAATTAAGAAGCTTAGGTAAGAGAAATATTATTTTATTTTTAAGGAAAATCAATCATTTGGATTTTCAAAGAGTTTCCTATCTAATAATCCAATCGTTACATAGGGTAATTAAGATTTCCAAAAAATTGTTTCTATAGTTTTCTACTAAATTTATGTTGTGTGGGACATAAGTGATTTGGTTATGTTGGATAGTTAAGGGTAGTGTTGGTTATTCCAGTTAGCTATGGGAATATATATATATAAGAAAGAATTTCCAATCTTATGAACCAATGGCTAAATAGAGTACTTCAAATTTTCAAAGAGTTGTTTTGATTAGTTTTCACTCCCACTTATCTTAATATTCTAAATTATGAAAACGTATTCTACAAATTTTAGTGGCTAATGTAATACCACTAGCGTTTGCAACAAGGGCACCAGTATATACTTCCTTTTAAGGGTGGTAATATTCTTCAATCTAATTCTTCAAGTGTATTGAAACATCCCAAAGTGAAAAAAGATTCATATGAAAAGTTAATGACATAGGAATGTTTATATAATAAAAAATCTTCTATTAATTGATGTGTTAAGATATATAATTGATAACTCATTTTTGGACATATTCCATTCTAAATTTACTAACATGGCCAATTTTCCTATAGACTTGTGAGAATTATTAGAGAAATTACATATTTCAATCAATAAATTTTGGAGATGAGCTTAATTTTTTTACAAATGTGGTGAAATGTTTGAATAGCTATAGATGCATATTCTATTGGTATATAGTTTTTGATAAAGATAAACGGTTTTAGAAATAATGTAATATTGATGTAATAGATGATCATTTATTGACCTTTAGTATCAATCTTTAGCAAGAAGAGTATCAATCTTTTTCAAAGGATTGGTTTGATTTCTGTTGGTTGTGAACTTTGGGCTATCATTTCACCTTCTTTCTTGCTCTATTGAGGTGGACATCTTTCCTATTGAGGTGGGGAGATGGTTGGAAGAGGCTATCGGATTGCTTCTTCTGTTCAAGCTGCTGGCGGATATTGTCTATTTTTTCTCTCATGGTTGTCTCTACTGGAAGGTCTAGGTTTCTCTTTTCCTAGTTTCCTAGCATGTTTCCTTCAGGTTTTGGGAGTCTTTAAAAACCCTTTATCGGGCTGTGGGAGCCTTGTTTTTCTCTTAGGTAGGCTAGATGTTGGTAGTTTTCAAGGGTCTAGCCTAGCCTATTGTTGTCCCTGTTTTTGGTTAAGGGCTGGTTTTGAGTCTGGTGACTTGTTGTCTTTGTTGAAGGTTAAGGGATCCTGAGAAAACCCTTTTATTGTTTTGGGTACCAGTTCAAAACCCAAATTCAAGGTTAGGGGATCCTTTCAAAACCCTTTTTGTGTCCAGATTGGGTTTGTATGGTGAATTATTGTAATCTGGAGTTTATGATGGAGGTTATGGGTGTCTGGATCTACCCATGATTGCAATTGCAGGTTAAGGGTTTCCCTATAAAACCCTTATGTTGGTTTTTGGCTGTGATTTTCTTTGTTAATATCATTGAGTGGCTTGCTTTGCTTTGTTGGGTTCTACATCCCGATAAAATCTTTTGGATTTCGAGTCCCTTCAAAACCTACTATATTGGGTTTCTGGTCCCCTTAAAGTGTTTGCATCAAGGGGACGAGTATTACATCCTTTAAGGGTGAGGAATATTCCTCAACCTAATCATTTTTTTGAATATGAACCCTTAGAGATTAATTTCAAGTGTATTGAATTACCCAAAGTAAAAATAGACTCATAAATAAAGTCAACAACTTAAGGATGTTTATATACTAAAGCTGCTTCTACAAATTGATGTTTCATTACATGTCCATTGATTACTCATTTCTATATATATTCTATGGTAAATTCATTTATTAACATGACCCATTTTTATTATGGCTTGCGATCTAATTATTCAAAAAATTAGATATTTTAGTGCATCAATTTTGGAGATGGGATTGATTTATTAACTTAGAATGTAGTGTTGACATTTTTGAGAGCTGATGTTAAACACTCTCTCTCTCTCTCTCCCTCTGTGACCTCTCTTTTTTAGGATCTCCTAGTAGAATCTCTCTCTAGATTAGCAAATTATATTTAAAATTTTGTTGCAATAAAAATAATCAAGTTTTAATTTATCTTCTCTCTCTCACTCTTTATCTTTTCTTTCTTTTTAGGACCCCTCTCTCCCCTTAAGTCTTCTTAGGTCTTTCTCTCTCTCTCTCTCAAGTATTTTTAGGACCTCTCTCTAGATTATTAACTATTTGAAAATTTGGTGCATTTAAAATAATATTTTAATTTATAGCCTCTCTCTCTCCCCTTGTCTTTAAATAAGACCACTCTCTCTAGATTATCAAATATTTGGAAATTTGGTGCATTTAAAATAAAGTTTTAATAAATACTCTCTCTCTCTCTCTCTCTCTCTCTCTCTCCTTAAAAATTTAAATCATTTACTTGAAATAGATGTGGATAAATGGAAATGTCCTAATGACATATTAAGAGGAGGTCAGTGAATAAATGTGAAAAGTAAATAATTTCTCATTTTGATAATCTTTATCCACTACAGAATGCCCAATTGGTATTAATTATACTTAATCGTAATGGGTTAATAGATGCATGAAAATTGTTGGGTATAGATACAATAAATGAAAAGAGGAAAACTTCTCAACAACAAAAGGATATTGTTGAAAATGATTAGAAAGGTTTGATGAACATTGGGAAAAAATTTTGATTAGCAAATAAGACCATGTATAGAAGAGTGATGTTGACAATACATTTGAAATACACGTCATAAAGAATGAATACAATTCAATTTGAATGGTGAAGATAATACCTTTGAAGAATGTGTCATTAAGAAAGAATACCTCTTCTATATTAGTGTTGATAAGGAGCATCACACACATTTTGTAGAGCATTTCTTTAAAAATTAATCTCATCAACATGAATCAACAAATTGATAATAAATGAACAACATAATCACAAGATGAACACCGTATTTTATATGTGGATAACCCAAATGGGTAAAACCACATAGACGGTTAACTCTAAAGATAATAAAACTAGTTTTATGGTGTTTACAAAATGGGTGGCTCACTGTCAAATGGCTCACTATCTAATTACAGCATGGCTAACTACTAAATTACAATACAACTCACTACCATAATACTCACTACAAGAGAAGTGAACTAAGGAAAATTTGCATCTCCAAATGCATGAGGTTAGTTGCAAGATAAACTCAGATATCAAAATAAAAATTCATAGTACATCTAGTAAGGGATCTCTACAACACTTTCTCCAACCTATCAAAACAATTGCTTGCAGTAGATCTAGTGAGGGCTTACTACAAAGTTGTAACTATACTCTATCAATTTAACTACTTGTGATAGATCTAGTAAGGGATTAATACAAAATTATATCTATATTCACACACTTCACTCTCACACTTACACCTTCCAATGTACATGCATATATATGTTTATATGTACTATTGGAAGCCATCAAGACAATATATTGACCAAGCATAAAAGGGTTACACAATAATGGATTTCTGGAATCCACACACTACTTAAACATGCCTTAACCAAGATAGGTAACCAGTTAAGTCTTCATTGATCTTCTATATGCTTCCTTATCATAAAAACACATACTTCAATTACCTAAACAAAATTGGTGTCAATAAAACCCATAGAAATGGATCCATACACATAAATTCCAAGCATAACAAGTTTCATCTCCAAGATACGAATACCACAGATACCAGAGCATATAAATCATAAAAAATATTACAATACAAACATCATGATAGTAATTAAGCTATCACAAATAATAACAATACTTGATACAAAAGAAAAAGAAAAGATTTCAAAGAAAAGGATCTTCCACAAATAACTCCTATAATCCATACATTTTTTGTTCTCAATATCACATACATACCTGTCTTCCACTGCTACTCAACATGCAACATCCATTCCCAACCAAATCATAGAGATTGACATCAATTTAACAACATACAACACAAGTCTAATAATTTCCCCCTTTGTCATTGATGGTAAAATATCTCAAAAAGAAAAAGATCACGAAAAGAAAAACATGTTCGGATATACATTTGCACAATACTGAATATCTCTCCCCTTTACTCATATCACTCATACATCTATTTCCCCATTTCTCCATTTCTTCCCCTTTGACATCAAGGACAAAGGGTTTCCTGAATTACCAACAACACAAAAAAATATATAAGAAATGTGTATCAACTAAAAGGAATTCTTAATTTCTTTTCTTTTGAAAAATACTCTTGTATTTCTCTTTAAGTTCTTGAAGGAGGATGGAATTTGTTCATACTCAATTGCATCCTTAAGAACTCCTAAAAAATATTCTAATTTGGATTCAACAATTTCTTTTAATTTCTAGAAAATATTATCTTATGCTAAATAAATAAATATTTAATTTTTTAATTGGCCCCACTTCCTCTCTTAATTAAATAAAAAATCATTTATTTGAATAATCCATTAGCTTTTTCCCTCCATGACACTTGTCATTCTTTTTTTTCATTTACCTCCAAGTGCACTCTCATTATTTTATTGTTTTCTCTACCTACTATTTAATCCTATCCAGCCATTTATTCATTCACCTCTCAATGTTATGCCTAGATTTTCTAAGGTATTCTCTATATAAGAAGATGTTCTCTTCCTTTCACAACCCTAACCAAAAAAAATGAGGTAATGACATATATGTGATCAAGAACTCTACACAACCACAAGCCATTCTTTATTGAGAGATCTTGTGCATGTAGAAAATCTGAGAAAATCCATAATAAGCAAGATCGATGAAGATAAGAGACAATGGAGATCAAACCCTACTAGAAATGTGAATGGTATAATCATTTCAATTTGTTGTTTTTCATGTTCTTAGTTTTCTTCTTTGGTATATGGTGAATTCTTATTGTAGTACTAGGGTTTTGTTGTGGTTAGATCTTTCATGGTTTGCAATAGTTTCCATCATCATTTTTCACCATATATATTTCTCAATAGAGGTCAACTCATATTCAATTGATTTAATTCTTACCTTGTATTTTTTCATAGCAATTGGCCATTGGAGATAATACTTGTATACTATGTTGGCATCATCAATACAATCTTTCATTTCAGTAATGATCCTATCAAAGTTATCTTAGCATCATTATATTTTTCCAAAATATTATGTATATCATCCATTTCATCATCTTGCTCTAGCGAGGATGGTAGATGTCACCTAATCTATTTAGATGAATCTTCATGAAGGGCAACACCTAGATCTTCAACTAAAATATTTTTCTAGAGAAAATGATCCACTAGTATACCTTTAACCTTGTCCTACTCATTCGACTCAACCCACAACTCTCCAATTTTATTTATGCCATTTTCATCTCCAAGGATATTCAACAAATTTTTTGTTTCATATGGCTCATCCACATCTATTTTTTAAACAACTTCAACTTTTCTTTAGCTAAGGGAGGTGCTAGATCATCTATTTCAATAACTGCTTTCTAGTTTTTCTTTTTCTTCTTCCTTTTAGGTTTTAGAGAACGAGAAAACATAGTATCATTCGGATTTCTCTTTTTGGAGGCAATACATTCCTTGGAAAAATTGATAACAAGGTATACTGGACTGATACTCCAAACCTATTAAAAAGTTATAAATTAATCTTCACATGCCTCAAATTTCTTTTCCAAACATCTTAGATATCAAAAAATCTATATTGCAATTGGGACTTGAGATTTCCACTACACTTTTTCCTTAAAAAATATAGATATCAAAAAATACATTGTTAAACATACAAGTAAAGAGTCAAACTAGAAGGGGTAGCCATCATTATTTGTCGTGTTAATATTCTCTAACAACTAACTTAATAACTCAAACAAATCATAAATTGTATCTTCCATAAGAATCTTGTGTGCAAAAAGTACAACAATAGCTAAGGTATAGCCTTCTTTATTTCTGTAGTGAATCTTGTAAGAGATTCCATACTCAACATACCTTACCATGGGATTAATATTGTTGTTAATCAATAGGACTTTATGATCTCCCACCACTTCAATTAGGGTTTTAATTTCCTTGTTCTTCATAGTCTTCTTCACATCAATAGTTACTTTAGCACATAGCCCTGTAACTACTAAAATGGTTTCCTCAGTGATCTTGATAAGGATTTCCCAACACAATAGAATCATTTTGTATTTGACTTAGAATAATCTTGATTGAATTTTCATCATCAAACCAACAAAATTTGCTCCATATATCTATTCCTTTCTACCCTAACTCTTTAATCTTCTATAATTTTGCATTATTCAAACCGCTTCCCATTTTCTTAATCTTTTCATGGTCAAATTCATCTAGCCATACCTTTTCTAGATATTGAAATTATTTGCTTATTGATTCTCTAATGTCATCTTCAATTCCATGATGTGAACTCTTGCTCTATTTCTATTCTTCAATTTTTTTTCTACTCCTTAAACTCCTATCTTCATGCAATTTAGAAAAATGATCTCAAAATTCTATTATTATCTTATCGATTAATTCCTAGGGTTTACGCACCAAGAAGAGTGTCTTGTCAAATGACATCAATAACGTCACCTAAATACTATATTTTGTATCCATCATAGTCATACCAAACCAACAACACGAACCAATTCAGTGAGGGGGACCAAATGTAACAAAAACTATAGTGGAGAATATTCACCAATCGGTGTATATTTTGTATCGAACATTTCAAAATTAGCAAATAAGTTGGACAAAACGGGATGACCAAATCACCCCGAATATAAATTTTTGATCAAATGGAATTCAGTTCACCTTAATTTTAATTAATTATTTTATATGATTTAAAGATTTTGCCAATAGAGTCTGCATGTTGACAATAGTCTATTTAATATTTTTGCCTAAATTGTTAGAAGTGTGCCTTAATTCACAACTGTAATTTTCCAATAGCCATCAATAGATCAATTTTGCATGAGGACCCATTTCACCTATCATTTTCCAAAGAGTGTCTTAATTATCCACAATATTCACCAATACCATTAATCATTCAATGTTCTAAGAGGATTATTTCACCAATTCTATTATAAGTCCATCCCAATCAATGTTCCATAATCTCCTAGTAAATTACAATGTATATGTTTTGTCGAGGTTTTATTCACCCTATGTTTCCATAAGACATTTTATAATTAAGTGGGATTTGCAAATTTTTGTATACCATTTAAAATTCCAACTAGATTCACCAAATATGGATTGGTATAAGATTGTATGGAAGATCAAATTTATTTTTACACAATTTGATCAGTTTGGAGCTCTCAATTTGAATTAATAGCCAAGTTACAAACACAAACAACCATTGCTACATTTCCATCTACTAGTGCTACTCACTAAGAATCTAAAGGTAAGTGATCATTTCTTTAATGTTTTAATATATTATTCATTTCAATCTGTTTTTAATTTTTAGATCATTCTCATTGAGTAGGGGGACCTCAGACATCTAGATTCTAGGCTAAGAGATGTCGAATAGGAATAAGAGTAAGACTCCTAAATATGATGAAGGCTAAGAGATGTCAATAAAATGTATAACTTTAAATTCATATATTAGCAATGGTTGTGGTCAAAAGATGATCATGAAGGTACATCATCACAACTACCACAATCACAACTTACACCAAATATTGAAGATGGTGGCCAATGTGATATTTCAGATGACAATGAAGAAGAATATCTAGTAGATATTAAGGGTATCGAGAATGTGATAATCGACCTCATTGACAATCTCATAGATGATGACGATGATGATGCACAAAAGGGGAAAATAAAATTTAAATAAAAAATGGGTTGGGAGTGGGATATGATGAGGCATTTTCAAATTGATTGGGTGTCAAAGTATCCATTCATTGAACCAATGGAGAATCCAAAGAAAGGTGACCCTATAATAGAATTAAAGTGTAATATTTATAGTTGGAAATAAAAAAAAGAAGAGGTTGTAGCTAAAGATTGACACCATTGAAAACAATATTGGCAAAATTTATGAAAAATTAAATCATAGATAGAATTCAAAATCAGTGATAAGATAGAAAACAAAGTAGTCATGTCAGCATGCTAATTATGCTTTAGAATATGATGCACATTTTAAAACACAAGAAAATTGCATTGAATCTAGAAGTTCTCTTGAAGATATTTTTAGAAAGGCAATCAAAGTAGCACAACTAGGAAAAACTAGGTTAAATTTTATTTTTCATATTTTGACCTGAGGGTGTACTATGATAGACTACCTAGAAATTAGTACTTTATTATAATTTTTGGGCGTTCCTAACTTTCCTAACACTTATTGGTCAGTTCATAGTAGTTGAGAATGAGCAAGTTGTCTTGTTGAGGTTGAAAAACAAGATATGAAGGAAAAAATTAGAGTCAAACTTTATTGCATTGTCTTTGGACAAAGTTACAAAAATAGATAATATGCTTTGGGTATGTGTGTATTTTTATATTGTAAAGAATCATGGCTTCTAGCCTCGTCTACTATGTGTTTTTAAATTGAAGGAGAGTGAGACAACAAAAAATCTATTTCAACTAGTGTTTCTACATTGAAGGAGGGTAAATATCCTTCAAAGAGGCAGTATTTAGATCTCTAAAGTCCACACAAAGGCAGATATCTCCATTTTTCTCACAAATATCTACTAAATTAGAAACTTGTGTTGTACCCAATTGGATATACAATCTATGAGAATTAATATTTGATGTTCTCAAGACATTAACATCTTAATCTTAGGGTTGACAGGTCTATGTTTCTTCCTGACGAGTTTTGCACCTTCAGCGAGTTCAATAGTATGTTGAATGATCTCATGGTTGTAACCTTTCAAGTTATCATAGGACCAAGAAAAGATACCTTTATACCTCTCACAAAAAGTGATCAACTTATCTTTATCCTTCTACAAAACGTTCTTCCTTACCTTCACCAAACTGTAGTTCAGTATAATCACCCTTGTCCACAATGAAATTTCTTTTATCATTTTGGAATCATCACAATTGAATAGGTTTTCTAGAATGATTAGACCTTTAGGAAGCTTGATATTTTTGAGCTAGATGATTCGATCTTCATATTCCTCTATTACTTTAGATTGTAATTTCTCAACAAACTCATATGACTATTCAATAAACATTTCAATATAAACATCAATCTCAAACACTTGCCAATTTTCATCATTATCCAAGTTGGTTGGTCTCACTATCACTTGAACATAATGCTTGTTTTCTAATAAGTCAAAAACACCTTATCAAACTCGGATCCTATCATAGGAAACCGATCTGCAGACATATTTTTCTTCTTGAGATTCCCTTGGATATTGAAAGCTTCAAAACTTTCAATCAAATCTCAAACTATGTGCTGGTAAGAATGCATGTGGATATGTTTTGTTGTACATGTACCTCGCACTTGCTTTACCACTAGCTCAGAATCTCCTAGGACTCTCTGTTTCTTAATGTCCATGTGCTCTACAATGATTAACCCATGGACCAAATATTCATACTATGCCTCATTGTTTGAGCAATAAAATTGGAAACAAAAAGAGCTAAGAGTTTGTTCACTAGATGCGGATGTCAGGAAAATGCCTACTCTAGATAATATTTTACATCTTACAACATCAAAGTGCAGTGTCCACATTGCACTTTGATGTTAATAAGTCTATGATTTCATGCTATTTTCAAACAAGTTACTCTCCACAATTGCAAGTCAATGCTCTTGTTTTTCCACACATGTAATGCAGTCCTCAAAACCCGAA
This sequence comes from Cryptomeria japonica, assembly GCF_030272615.1. NCBI lineage: Eukaryota > Viridiplantae > Streptophyta > Pinopsida > Cupressales > Cupressaceae > Cryptomeria > Cryptomeria japonica. Next base: position 225,080,294 of record NC_081407.1, on the reverse strand, counting down.
ATTCACTTGTGAGCCCATTTTTGCATCAATTTATCCCTTCCCTTGTCAGTCTTGTTTGCACACACAACCTACCAAATAATTATAATTGACTATCTATATTTAATAACAACAAGGGGAACATATGATTAACAACAAGTGCCACATAATGATTCTGAGAGTCATAATAAAAGAGCATTGACCCTTCTAATAAAATTAATAGTAATACTAATTAATTTTATTAGCATTGTTTTCAATGTTAATAGTAATACTAATAAAATTATGACTAATTATGCATCAATTTATCCCTTCCCTTGTCAGTCTCGTTTGCACACACAACCTACCAAATAATTATATTGACAATCTATATTTAATAACAACAAGTGCCACATAATGATTATGAGAGTCATAATAAAAGAATAAATTTACTATTTAGATTTCAATGTTATTATAATTAAATTTAAAATATTTAATAAAAATATAAGTATATAACTATCTATATTTAAAAGGTAAGACAATTTTTTTTTAAAAAAGATTATTATAAGCAAGCATGTAACACAATATATGGTCAAATCTGTTCAATGTCGAACTTTGACGGTAAAATGGCCAAGCGTGACAAATTGCCAAATTTTGCGTTCAGCAAAAACTTTTAGGTTAGAATTCCCTATGAAACAGTTTTCCCACAGTCAAAATTCAGTTTTCTGGTGTGAGACAAATTTTCTGAGAAAAAGAAGCATGGCAAGTTCACTTATAACAAAAGTCTATCGGCTAATCTAAAACTATTTCAATTATTTAACTTTATTTTGTGAAATTGAAAATTTATTAGGATTTCTTTAATTTTGAAACCCGGTCTTCTTTATCCTCTTGTTTATCGTGGAGATATTTTGACACCTTAGCTATTATTTGATCTTCATCATAAACCACACAAGTCCCAATGCTAGTAGCATGGTAATTACCAAATGGATCCATGTCTATGAACTCATTAACGAAGACCTCTTGCTCAAGGGTTCAGTCACTAATTATCTCCTCATCTTCTAGTAATTCAACATGTCGCATTCATATTTGGTAATAGAGGTATTGGCCATCTCATAATTAATCATGGCTTCATTAGGTATATGTTTTGAATCGAAGGGCTTGGATAATATTTTTAATTTAGCCCCATGTTTGGTTCTAAAAATTAGGTGTGACCAATCTAGAGAAAGGTACCTACCCATTTTTGTAATGAGATCTCTTGATAGGTAGAGACCAAAAGTAGAGGGAATATCGATTGTCATCACCTCTTGGAGAACTATGATGCTAGGGAAAGCATACAAGGTCAGGAGGAGATTCCTAATCACACCTACAACTTGAAGTTTATTCCCATTAAGTTGCATAAATCCTCTATGTAGGAGATCATATTCAAGCTTTAGGACTTCAACTATTTGCTTGGGCATGACAATAGTACTAGCTCCGAACTTAATCATTGAACTATGAAGTATTTTATCTCCTACAATGTGAGTCAAAAAGAAGGGAGTAAGATTTGGTTAACATATCTCTTCATTCGTGAGAGCCTCTCCTTCATTTCTGAGCACTGCAGTCTGATGTGATTGACTCCTAATTTTGGTTCTTTTATCTTTTTCTTGTGTCGGTCTTGCATATGGTCCAGTAGTTATATTCTTAGGATCATCTAGCACTTCCCGTAATAAAGACTTCTACTTGGGAATAGCAGGAATATCCCACAAAGACATGCTCGCGAGAACCTCCTTAAGTTGTTATACTATATTGAGGATCATCAGTAGGGATTTTCTGGTTCCTTTCGCTTATACGGGTGACCTCCTTGGGCTTTTGGAAGGGTGGCATTACTACTGGTTGGTTTTGAGCCTTATCCAAACCAACCCTAGGTTTCTGAAATATAGGTTCCTCTATGAATCTTCTCCTTCCATTCATGAAAAGAGTGCATGATCAAGGGCAATTTCTGACTATAACATTGTCAATTCTTGGAGAGGAATAAGCATATACCCCATTATTCAGTGTCTTTACCTGTCACCTTTGTTTGGATACTTTTTGATGTAAGTTTCCTCATGAATAATTTTGAGGAATATGTGCTTCATTATAGGGAAAGCCCCAAGAATTTGTTTCATCTGCTAAGTTGTTTTAACCTGATACCAACTCGTTATTTTCATTTGGTGGAATGACTTACAAAGGAGTCAACACTAGTACAATCTAATTATCTGGTTGTGTTTCAAGAGTCCTTTTTCTATCCCTTTGAAACTGGTTTTAGTAATGGTTGGGGTCTCCCACTTTAATAATTCTAGAAAGGAGGCCTAGTAGGTGTTGCTTGCTATCTTTTGATTTTTATTATCTCATTGGAAAAGGTACACAATAAGCTCTTCATATCACTTACCCCCATTGCTAGGGAAGTTGAAGTAGAAGAACCACTTTGTTGAGTATTAGGATAGCTATACATAGATTGTTGGGGTGTGTGAGTTCTTGAAGGTTCTTGGTCTAATATTTGACTTGATAATTCAGGGAAGACATGCATGGGTGGTCTTGGTGGAATATCTCTAGTGTCAATTAGGTTATTCTCAACTCGAACTACAAGATTATAAGCATTTGGAAGGGTATTTCCGCCAGGAAACTAAATCATGACAAAAATGTGAAAGTTAACAACTTTAAGATAAAAGACAAATGTCATGTCAGTAGGAGGATGAGCAGTTATTAGGATCCTTTGCCAAGTTTTATGAATCTTTCTATTGAAATTAGTCACGGCCTCTTGGGGAGATTTCTTGAGGGTTATCAAATGATACAAATAAGAAGATTTGTGCCCATTTTTAGTAAAACATTCAAAGAATTGATCTCCAAGTTGGTCCTAATCAACAATTGAATTTGGGTGTAGAGATCTATACCAATCTTGTGCTTTCTGTTTGAAAGAGGCTACAAGAAGCCTTAGTGCCACATTTTTCTATGTGACATTATGCATAGTACAAACATCCACTACATCTTGAAAATGTTCTACAAGAGTTTTGGAATCTTCTTTGGTAAATTTCAACAAAGATTTCAGAGTAGAAGTCAGAATAGGGTCCCATTGTGTAGGAGGCATAGATGGAATAAGAGGGCTCCCATACAGTAACTTTAACACCTTAAATGCACAGTAAACCATGCATGAAATGCATAATTTAAAGGCCAAAACCTTAATAATTACAATTTGAAACAAGAATTTACACATAGCATAAGGTAATTCAAACACAACCAACACTTAATTAAAAGATTTTATGAAATCATTTGACCAACATAAGTTATGCTTGATATTATAAAATCTTATATAGATCATCAAAATTTTAATCCTCTATATGACATAAAGATTATCCCATAATGATCATAAACAAAACTTGAGCAAAGGTTGAAAGTTGGCAAAGTTCGACTATCAAATATGCATGTAAATAGAGAAATTATAAAGTTTGAGCTAGAGAGCTAAAACTTGTGATCTGAATGTGAATCCCCCTTCAAAATATCTCTAACTTCCCCTTTTAAAGCCCCCATACATAAGCGTGGATTCCAAGATAATAGCAAAGATACCCCTCACAAGTCGCATGATTGCTTGTCATGCTTTATATCCTTGTATCCCCACTCATTTTGTGCCATCATTATAGGTGGGGAGTTTTGGTATATTTGCCTTCCTACAAACTCCTCCAACACAGTTCTCTACCAACTCCTCTTGAGATTTCTCGAGTTATTCAACAATTCTTTCCCTCACAACTACAAATGATGTAAGCAATCTGGCTGCTCTTGTCGGTCTTGAAGATCTGTTGCCTATGAACATTTTTTCAGAGAATCTCTTCCCTTCCCTCCGCTGCAAAGAAACACATCTATTTCTCTCTTGCCATGTAGACCATGGTACCAGTATGTAGTAATTGTTGTATAATGCAAAGGATTTAATTACATAAATCTACTTGAAAGATTGGTTGCATGATATCTACAAGAGATTTTCCTGTAGGAGTTGTTGACCACATGTGCGCAATGGAAAGTTAGATGAAAAACAAACATAAACCAATGCAAAAGACTTCTCAATTTTCTAGTGTAGCAAATGGCCTTTTTGGCAAGTTAGTTGAACCTTAAAAACCATCACCTATGTCAAACTATTGGGAAAGACTATAAACCTTTAGAAACATCCAGTGCTAAATCACTATAATGGAAAGAAACATAGAGAGAAAAAATCAAAACAGATAAAAAAATTTATTATAATGTAAAAACATGGAAAAAGATGAATTCAAAATTGAAACTATTATTCACTCACCTATATTAGTCAACATATTGAAATTTTCTTACTGTCACAGCCTGCAGCATTAAATTTTTTATCACTCTATTTCTAACCTATAAGTCTGCATCTCCTAGGCTATTTGAACAAGTGAAGGCCATTAGATAGAGGACAACACATTCTAAAAAAAAATTGATGAATAGAACAAAATAAGTAGTTGAATCAGTAAATGGAAATTACTCAAATGCATAGTGGGTAGGTAGATAAAGTAAATGGTTCGAAATAGGTAGTCCAATAGTTTAGAAGGGTAGGTAAGAGAAATATTATTTTATTTTTTAAGGTAAATTAGTAGTTTCAATTTTCAAATAGTTGCCTTTGTTGTGATCCAGTGCTTCAATAAGGTAATGTTCCTAATGATTTGTTTCAATAATTTAACAATAAATTTAGGTTAAGTGGTAAATAGGCATGCAATAGCTTAAAAGGGTGGGTAAGAGAAATATTGTCTACCTATTGAGGGCAATCAATCTTATTAAATTTTTAAGAGTAACATTTTATTTAATGGTTACACAACATAGTTAATATTTCCAAGGAGTTGTTTCTATAATTTTAAAATAAACTTATGTAGTGTGACAAATAAGTGATCTAATAGTTAATAAAGTAGGTAAGAGAAATATTTTTTTAATTTTTAAAGAGAATCAATAATTCCAAATTCCAAATACTTGCCTACCTCATGATCCACTGGTTACATATGGTAGTATATATTTTCAAGGAGTTGTTTCTATAATTTTTAATTAAACTTATGTCACATGGAAAATAAGTGTTCAAATGGTTATGTTGGGTGGTTAAGAGAATATTATTATTATTTAGAGGAGAATGAGCTAGTTGTCTCCAATTGTACATAGGATAGTTAATATTTTCAAGGATTTGTTTCTATAATTTTCCAATAAATTTATGCAAAAGAAAAATAATTGATCCAATAATTAAGAAGCTTAAGTAAGATAAATCATTTTTTTTTTTAAGGAAAATCAATCCTTTAGATTTTCAAAAAGTTTATTATCTAATAATCCAATTGTTACATAGGGTTATTAAGATTTTCTAAGAGTTATAATTTTCCACTAAAGTTATGTAGTTATGTTAGATAGTTAAGGGTAGTGTTGGTTATGTTGGTTAGCTATGGGAATATATATATAGAAGAAAGATTTTCCTATCTTATGAACCAATGGTTAAGTAGAGTAGTTGAAAGTTTCAAAGATTTTTTTTTTATTAGTTTTCACTTCCACTTATCTTGATATTCTAAATTATGAAAACCTATTCTACAAATTTTAGTTGCTAATGTAATACCACTAGTATTTGTAAATAGTGTACTAGTATATACTTCCTTTAAGGGTGATAAGATTCTTCAACCTAATCCTTCAAGTCTATTGAATCATCCCAAGTGAAAAAAGACATATTAATTGATAACTCATTTTTACACATATTCCATTCCAAATTCACTAACATTACCCATTTTTCCTATAGACTTGTGATGGTTATTATAGAAATTACATATTTAAGCCCATCAATTTTGGAGATGAGCTTAATTTTTTGACATATAATGTAGTGCTAAAAGTTTGGAGAGAAAATTATTTCTATACATTATTCCATCCATATATAGTTAATCTTATAGACCAATAACATATTATTGATGTAATGGATACTCAATTATTACGGGTTTCTCTTAATCACTCATTTTTATATATATTCTATGATAAATTCACTTAATATCATGACCCATTGATTTAGTAGCTTAGAATGTAGTGCTGACTCTTCTCTCTCTCTCCCTCCTTAATTAAGTATTTTTATGATCTCTTTTTAGGACCTCTCTCTAGATTACTAAATATTTCAAAATTGGGTGCATTTAAAGTAATGTATTATTAATTTATCGTCTATTTCATTTTCTCTCTCCCCTTAAAATTTATATGACCCCTCTTTGTCTATGTCTCTGTCTTTGTCTCTCTCTCTCTCTTCTTGTCTTTTTAGGATCTTTTCTATCACTCTTTGTCTCTCTCTCTCTCTTCTTGTCTTTTTAGGATCTTTCCTATCACTCTGTCTCTCTCTCTCTTCTTGTGTTTTTAGGATCTTTTCTATCACTCTTTGTCTCTCTCTCTTTCTTCTTGTCTTTTTAGGATCTTTTCTATCACTCTTTCCTTGAGTCTTTTTATGATTTCTTTTAAAACTTGACTTCTCTCTAGATTAGCAAAAAATGTTGTTTAATTTAGCGTGTTCTCTCTCTTTCCCTCTCTCCTTAAACTTTTATTTTAATAGGACCTCTCTCTACATACATACATATAAAAACACACATATAGAAGGAAGTATTCATATACATTTTTTTTTAAATGATGAAATTTTATGCATAATCTTAATTGATTTATACTACTAATTAAAGTGTAACCCTAATCGTAGCAATAATTTATTTCAATTGATACAATATCTGAATTAAAATATATGAACACTTAACCTTACCTAACCAATGAAATCTTTTCTCTAACCTCATTAAAAAAAGGTTAGTACAACAACAGTTGTACTGGTGCAAACGGAATGGCACAACTGGGCTACTTAGAATTAGCCATGACAACGAAACTGTGCAAAATCATATCTACTGTTCTTGAATAAAAACCTTCTAAATTATTGACCAGTTTACCAGTTTAGGAGATCCTGGCAACTATTAGATAAAGAAGATATAAAGAGAAATGTAAATTTATGTTAGTCTGCTGAGATTTAGAAGATAAAATGAGAAATTCTGTATGATTATCTGTGTAGATAGAAGAAATTCTGTCAAGACAGTCATAATTTGTGAACATAAAAATGAATTCTATCATGTGGATTTAGCTATTTGCTGTTAGTGATTGAATATATCATTATCTCCTCTATCATCTGTGTTAAATATTTGGACAATATAGCAAGAACTGTGCTACAGCGCAATTCCTGTTAAATGAAAAACAGTGTATGAATATCTATTACGCTTTAACGAGAGATTTTTATTCAGTAAGATCTTATAAAACAACATTTATTGTGAAACCTTGGCTATGTTAGATCATGTATTACATAATCTTAAGGTTTTATGTTGTGAAATAAATCTTGTAAGAGAGTATTGAAGGTATCATTAATGAAAACATTATGAATTTTCACTAAATGTACTACAAGAATTATTATTAATTTTGTATATGCGGAAAAGTACTCAAACTCCTGTACACGTATGTGTTTTCAATGGCATCAACTTTAACTAAAATAAGTTCAGGTATTAATCCATCAATTAAAAATGAATTGGGAGAATTTATGCATTGGTGTAAGTGATCAAAGTTGAAGATACTACCTTTTTCTATAAAGAGATATATTGATGTACCAATGTGAGTAAACAGAAGAAAAATACAAATAAAAATTATATTAGAAAAGGCATTATAAGAATTATTTGGACAATAGAAGATGAGAGTTCTAAATATTAGTAGTACTAAATGGGAGTGGAAAAATAAATTGTTGGAAGTTTCTTCAAATTATGAATGTTATTTTTCATCTCAAATGGACTTATGATCTTTATTGCATTAGTGGGAAACATATAAGTCCACGAGCATAATACCATCTTAGAAGAAAACATATATTTATGCGGATGTGTACTTGAAGGAGAATAGGCAATAGAAAGAAAACTATAGAAAAAGATTTTAGACCTCTACTCTCAAGAGAGGTGATAACCACCTTGCAACCAAATGCATTGGCCAAAGCTAAAGAAAATGAAAATTCCCTTTCCCCAACTAATAAAATATGTTCTAAGTTGGAACACTGTTTAATTCTTCTTTTAATTTATATTTGGAAATCAAAATATCTTGACCATATACCTTGGAATCCATTCATAAAGATTAAGGCAAACCCACACATGTCCAAACTAGAAAGACCTTGTCAAAGTTGTTGATCCTGACTCTTGTATTCTTTTTTTTAGTTTAAACTAAGTAGAGAAATAACATAAAACGATGACAGAAAAATAAAATTACAGTGGTTTGGCAAATGCCTACGTCCTCTCTCAAAAAAGGAAATCATCTATTAACTAATATCCAATCATATAACGTCATACATGACTTCACTCACTCCGGTACACCCATGCAGTGAGATATCCCTGCTCCATTTTAACTTCACAAACTCTTGTTCACGCAGGCTTCGGACAAGCCTTATCCAAGTCAAACCAGTGTTAAAAATGCTTTCCGACACAAATTCACTCATTATGAATGCGGGTTAAGTTATAAAAAAATAAAAATTAAACAATAACGAGGGTGGGAGATAGTAATATCGACCACCCCCGTTATTTAAAGGGAAGGGTCGGTATTACCACCAATTGCCCCTCGTCCCTTTTATTGAAAACAAACCACGTTGAAATAAACACCGACCACTCCCATCAAAGCATAAACCACGACGGGTAATGTTGTTCGAATCACCTACCACTTAGCAACCATTAAGACTTGGGAGATCCATATCCACGTAAGTAACTATTTGCATGTAGAAGTTGATAAGTATATCAACAATATATTATTCAGAGTTTAATGAACACTATGTTGACTGAGTTATTGGTGACATATTTGGAAGCCACGAAGCCGATATGGTGGCAGGGTTTTTATGCAAGTCATAGTCAAACCCATGTTGCAACTTTGGTTTCACATCGACCACGTCAAACAAGCTATGTACATGGTAGGCATTCATAACTTTTGGTCTTGAAAAATAATACGTGCAGTTTGGAATATACTTAACTTTGCTTATTTTAGGGAAGTCATTTTTAGTAAAGTCGACTTAGTATGAGAGTTAAAAGCCACATGGATAATAAATATTTATGAACTTAAGAACTTTAGTGGTTTGGTGTCATGAAATAGATAATGAATAACTTTTCATGGTGAACACATAGGTGTTCGAATCCGATTAGGATTGTTACGTTGCAATAAAACCATGAGTGGTGTCATTCAGAATCAATCCACCACTAGGAGAAATAGCCCGAATGTAGGAAATAAGGTAGACAATGACACTACATATAGACATTTGAGTTTGAAGAGAAGGGAGAGACAGAGATGCAAACAAAGGATTAGAGGATGGAATGCAGAAGAGAAAATAGAAGTGAAAAGTAGTGGAGATTTAGTTGTGTTTATGATCAAGTCATAAATGATCGATGATGATCATCTCAAATTTAGAGTCGAATGTCAAAGGAAAGAGTCAAATTTCGAACAAGGAAGAGTGGCAGACACACCAGAGGAACAAAGACCTTCTTGAGAACTTGGTGAGATAGAAAGAAGATAACAATAAACCAAGTAGAATCAGTCAGAGGTAGGTGTTGTTCTAACAAGTTTGTTGTAGAAATCTAAAGAGAATGTTCTATTTTGATTAGAGTTAGATAGAATTAGAGTCATAGTTTTTAGATTTCTGATTATGAGAATTTTGTCGAATGACATCAAAATATGTTCTTAGAAAATTATATTCTCTACATAAATTTCTTATGGAAAGATATTCAAAAAGATTGTTGATAAGCATAAGTGAAAGAAATTAGACCACCAAATCCTCCAGAAATAGAGTAAGAGGATAGAATGATTGTGCGTACAAAACTTGTAAATTTAAATCATGAAAAGAAAGTACTAGGATAATGAACTATTAGAGTGAGTTTTTAATTTTGACCTTCTTCTTAAGTGTGCTTTCTTTATGAAGATGAAGTATTTTGATAATAAATTATCAAAATTGAAGCTTATTTTGAATTTGAATAGAAAAGATGTACAGTTTCAAATTAGATCCTTGCATGAAAAGGAAAGATGGTTATTGGATTGTTGTTATAGAAAAATTAGTAAAATCATTTACTCGAGTTCTTAAATCATGGAAAGTCACATATTAGTATTAAACTATATATGCTACTCGAGAATAGAGGTAGAGAAACCAAAACACATGGAAAGATAGACAGTTTAGACGAGATAAACTTAGAATTCTAAACCATAAGAAATCGTATGAATGTTAATGAGTACGTTATTTAAATGTTTTGATAATTGAATAAAAGAATGTGTGCTTATTTTATTCAATTTCTATGTAAGGATACATACATGTGTTACACATTCTTAATATTTAATTCTTGTCTTTAAATTGCTTGATTGAGAACATGATGTATGGTTAATATTTATGATGTTGAGAAAGTATGTGCTTATTGATAGAATAATAGGACATCAAGATGATGTCTCTTTTAAGAGGGGAAGGATGTCATGAACCCTATTTTTTCATAATTATTTAATTAGGAAAATAATTAAATAATGTTTATTTTTCACAAATGAAATGAAATTGAAATTGTCAATGAAATAAGATACAAGATTGAATGCACTGAAATAATTTATATACAATCAAATGATCAGTAATAATTTTTATTGCAAAATTGGGATCGTCATTGCTAATTAGCAACTAAGTGCAAGTGAACGGAGATGAAGGCGAGCACATGGTTCAGGTAGAGTTGTCTTAGCTCTTGTATTAAATTAGAATAGATGGAATCTCTCACACACCATAGTAGAAAAGTTTGTTTGTGCATTTCTGATTTCATCGATGCATGATTTAAGCGGTGATTGAATTAAATCCAAGTTGCATGAGTGACCGTGAAATATTATGCTTTATTGTTAAAAGAGATAAAATGTGTAAATGATATAAAAATGAATATTGACACTAGGTTTACATGTTCTTTTTGTTCAGATATGTATAAATGTATGAAAAATCGTATTTAAGAGTTTACTTTTGTAAATTGGATAATAATATAATATATATATATATATATATGCAAAATTGACTCAATCATGTACATATATATATCTGTATAGTTATTCTATAAATATCCAATGATCATGAAATTTAATTACGTCATGAATTTTGTTTTATCTATACATAATCATTTGAGATTAAATATGTATATGTATTATATATGTATCAGAGTTATATTAATGATTCAATCATGGACTTATAAGTACGTATGTGATTATTGAATATGTAAATAGATTAGCTAAATCAAATTATTTTAAGAAAATCAATATTATATATATATAATCATGGGAGATGGTTTATTAAAGAATATGTTAACGAGTTTAATATTATATATATATATATATATATATATATATATATAAAAGAAGTCATTATTTATATATATAAATATAAAATTAAAATAAAAAAAATAACAAAAAATGGTAGGTTAAGTTATAAAAAAAAGAAATTAAACAATAACAAGGGTGGTTGATAGTAATATCGACCACTCCCCTTATTTAAAGGGAGGGGTCAGTATTACCACCGAGCACCCCCCCTCCTTTTTTATTGAAAATAAAACACGTTGCAATAAACACCGACCACTCCTATTAAAGCATAAACCACGATGGGTAATGTTGTTCCAATCCCCTACCACGTAGCATCCATTAAGACTTGGGAGATCACTATACACGTAACTAACCATTTGCATGCAAAAGTAGATAAGTATATCAAAAATATATTATGTTGAGTTTAATGAAAACTATGTTGATTGAGTTATTGGCAACATATTTGGAAGCCACGAAGCCGATATGGTGGTAGGGCTTTTATGCTAGTCATAGTCAAACCCACATTGCAACTTTGGTTTCACATAAACCATGTCAACCAATCTATGTACGTGGTAGGCATTCAATACTTTTGGTCTTGGAAAACAATACGTGTAATTTGGAATATAGTTAACTTTGCATATTTTAGGGAAGTCAATTTTAGTAAAGTCGACTTAGTATGAGAGTTAAAAGCCACATGGATAATCAATAATTATGAACTTAACAATTTTAGTAGTTTGGTGTCACTAAATAGATAATGAATAAATTTTCATGATGAACACATAGGCGTTCGAATCCGATTAGGATTGTTACATTGCAATAAAACCATGAGTGGTGTCATTTAGAATCAATCCACCACTAGGAGAGATAGCCCGAAAGTAGGAAAGAAGGTAGACAACAACACTATACATAGACCATTGAGTTGGAAGAGAGGGGAGAGACATAGATGCAAACAAAGGATTAGAGGATGGAATGTAGAAGAGAAAAGTAGTGGATATTTAGATGTGTTTATGATCAATTTATAAATTATCGATGATGATCATCTCAGATTTAGAGTCAAATGTTAGAGGAAAGAGTTGAATTGTGGATAAAGAAGAGTGGTAGACATGCCAGATGAACAACAACCTTCTTGAGCAATTGGTGAGATAGAAAGAAGATAATAATACACCAAGTAGAATTGGTCAGAGGTAGGCTCTGCTCTAACAAGTTCTTTGTAGAAATCTAAAGAGAAAACGTTCTATTTTGATTAGACTTAGAGTCATATTTTTATATTTCTCATTATGAGAATTCTGTCAAATGAAATCAAAATATGTACTTAGAAAATTATATTCTATACATAAATGTCTTATAGAAAGATATTCAAAAAGATTGTTGATAAACATAAGAGGAAGAAATCAGACCACCAAATCCTCCAGAAACAGAGTAAGAAGATAGAATGATTGTGTGGACAAAACTTGTAAATTTAAATCATGAAAGGAAAGCACTAGGATAATGAATTATTAGAGTGATTTTTTAATTTTTACCTTAGTCTTAAGTGTGCTTTCATTAAGAAGATGAAGTATTTTGATAATAAATTATTATCAAAATTGAAGCTTATTTTGAATTTGAATAGAAAAGATGTACACTTTCAAATTAGATCCTTGCATGAAAAGTAAAGATGGTTATCAGGAGTCTCATTTGAAAAGCCATATAGATAGGCACTTTATGAATTTTCATCATGTTGGATTGTTGCTATGGAAAAATTAGTAAAATCAGTTAGTTGAGTTCTTAAATCATGGAAAGTCACATATTAGTATTAAACTAAATATGTTATTCGAGAAAAGAGGTAGACGAACCAAACGACATGGAAAGATAGAGAGTTTAGACGAGATAAACTTAGAATTCTAAGCCATAAGAAATGGGATGCATGTTAATGAGTACGTTATTTAAATGTTTTTTATAATTGAATAAAAGAATGTGTGCTCATTTTATTCAATTTCTATGTAAGGATACATACATGTGTTACACCTCCTTAATATTTAATTCTTGTCTTTAAATTGCTTGAAAGATAGAAGCGAAAGATTGTTTTTCTTTTAGATGTATATTTGCTTATCCATGAAAGATTGTTTCCTGTCAGATAGGATTGATTTTAACGAAAGATTGGTTCTCTCTATTTCTATTTAACAGAAAATTGTCTTCTTGAAACATTATATTTTTATCTTATGAGAAATGGGAAGCTAGATTTGAAAGGCGAAAGATTGTTTTCTTTAAATATTGTATTTTTCGAAGAGATAGGAAGCTAGAATTGAGAGGCGAAATATTACCTTCTGTAATTTTTTATTCTAGATTCATGTGAACAAATCTAGATAGGTTTGTGTTTGTGGAAAGATACCTTGCAGGACAGGTTCCGAATATGGAATTCTAGAGAGAATAGTTTTCTTTTTCCAAACTATCATTTATTGCTATGCATGGCATTATACTCAATCGAGTAACTTATTGACCATTGAAACAGATGGATTTATTCATGCTCTCTACCACATCCTTGATTGATCTTGCATTTTTCTTAATGGAATTATAAAAATGAATTGCATGTATCACCTAGGCACACACCAAATTCCATCTTGTCTTTCAAATTATTTTTCTAATCAATTTGTTCAAGGTCGGGTATTCTTGTTTGACTAGGAATTTTGAGGAAGCGTAAGCTTCAAGGTTGGATGGAAAAAGCATCTTAATCTTGTTCTCGTCTTCATGCAAAATAATTCATTGAAGATATCTTGGGTTGCAGATCAACGGACGCATCTCACCCTTTACTTTGTATTATTTTGTTATTGAACTTACGACAAATTGAAATGCCTAAGTATTGTATGATTGAGATACTACTTTTATCGATGTATTGAATGAAGAATCTTTATATTTGATAGAAATTTTATGTTTATTATGAAATAAATGGAATAATCAAATGAAGCTATGGAAGGAAATTTGGAATGAAATATGCTTATTAACTGATTTATGAGATTATTTAAGAATAAAGAGTATTTTGACTATTAATGGAGTTAGCACGATTTACGTCTTTACATTATGGTATCAAAGAACAATTTATAACTCTAGGGCCTATGAGTCTGTTTCATGAATGAACTCATGTGCTTGACAAACTTGTTATTGGATATCTAACGCATGATACTTGCAAATAAAGGAGCACAAAGCCTTTTCAAGGTGAATTGATTACAACGACCTAGGAGAAGGAGGGTGGTTGATGAAGGAAGAAATATTTCCCTCCTACTATAAAATGAATTTAGAATATTCAAGATCAGAATGATAAGGTCGAGGAAAGTAGTTGTCTACTTCTAGGATGAAAGAAGAAAGGAATCAAATTCTAAACCAAGAAAGAAGAAATAGTTAACCAAGCTAAGTAGGGTAACAAAAATCTCATCTACCATTTCCTTGGGAGACAAGAATAGTTGGACTATACTATTGAGGAGATAGGCAAAGATAGAGTATCTCCCTACTGAGTCAATTATATTTAGTTCAGATAAGTCGAAAGGATGCACCCCATTGACTCTATGAGAAGAGATATAAATTTGGGTGATATCATTTATGAGCAATTGATAAGTAAAGTTGCTTTTTGCAAAATCAACATGGTGTCTGGATAGATGGAGAAAGAGTATCTCCTAGAATGACATACTTAATGGACACATTCGTTGGAAGATAGTTTATTGAGTAAGACGTGGGTTCTTATATATTAAAGTTGTAAGCTAAGATTTAAATTAAAATGGTAGTTGTTATTGTAACCTAGATGCTTGAGATGTTTGATTTATTAGACTGATAATTATCCTAACTTGTCTCTTGTGAAGGTTAATAGTCTATGTCTATAGTGTACGAGGTAGGTACTATATGGATAGGAATTATGGATGATATCATGAAATCTTCATTGGACTTTTGTATTCTAGTTTTGTGTCCTTATCTTCAATCATGAAGTTGTAGGTACTATGTTTGATACTCTCTCTGGCACACTCTAGAAAGGATACCTAAGGTGTTGTAATTCTCCTTCATATGTAACTACTTCTAGTCACTCAGTACATTTGATATGTATTCAGTTTAATGTTTTATTTGGTTTATTGATGAATTATTTGATCATTGTTTTTTGGATTAGTTTTGACTTTATTATTTTTTTCTTTTTCATTTTCTAAATGGATGTGTCACCAATTTTCTATTTTATGGCCCTCGGTCACACTTGACTTTATGTTTTATTATGCGCATTTTATAATTTATTGTTGAAATTGATCATTTGTTCTCTTAACCTTTATGGTGCCTAATCTAATGTCAAAAACTTACATTGTCTTTCAGTTGCATATTGCATTATGTCCTTATCATGTTCATAGTGAACCCCTTTATAGTATGTCCAAGAGAGTAAGAGTAGAGAGTATCAAGCATAGGTGTTGTGTTAGTGAGGGAAATAATACAATGTGTTTGTATAATTTTTAGTTTGAGTAAATTCAATGTGTGGAATAAGAGAATAGGCCTTGCAAAGGTAACTATATTTATATATATTTAGTAGAAAGACAAAATTTGAATTAGTTCATCAATTATATGAGATCTTACTTCCTTAGTTTTCACCTCCAAGATCATGTGACCATGAAAGATGTCTTTTGTTAAAAGTAATTTTTGGAGTCTTGAACATCCAAGAATATCTGGTCTTTGGCATAAAAACACATTTGAGATAATTAAGTATAAGGTTGTGCTAGTAGTTTTATAACATATGTTACGATGTTAGGAGACCTTCTGTCATCATGGTTACCTTGTTATTTGTCGATTAAGATTATACATAGTAATTTGGAAATATTATGGATTGATAGAAGTTTGAGGTATGAAGCAGATTGAGTTGGCTGGAATAGTTGGAAATAAAAAGTAATTCAAATGATGGGTTCTTATAGATTAAGGAAATTTTATCTACCATGGCTACTATAAGGTCAAACCTAAGATAGTAATAGTTGTGGAATCACTTGAAAGTGAACATTATCTACGGGTTAAGAAGGTTTTGAAAGTAGATATTATGGATCATAAATTTGATTGATTTGAGATAAGAACTTGAGGGTAATTAAGAATGTCAACTAAGCATGTACTCACTTAGAGGCGAAAACTTGAGGAAATTAATAATGCACCTTATTTAGAACATTGGGAAATATCTAATTAATCTAAAGATTGTTGATTAAGATGTGATGAACCTAAGAACTTTGGAAAAGGTAGTTGAGTATGTAGCACAATGTTCAACAAGTGAAAGTTAAGCATGATCATATAATAGGACTTTAATATCAAACCTAAGTATAGAAGGAAAGAAGTAAATATGAAATTTATTCAAGAATTTCTTTTGATTAAGAATAAGCATGATATCATAATTGGTTAGAGTCAATAGATAGATAGAGATTGCATATTTCATACATGGGGATATTTAAAAATAAATCATTGAATCTTGTGAAGAAATTTACTTATTTAACTTATCTATTACATGGAGTTTCAAAAATAGAAACATTAAATAGGAATGTTTGGATGATATTTTGGATTTGGACAATATTGAATACATCTTTGGGAGCTAGATTAAACTCGGCATGACGTCTTTCGATAGATGACCGAACAAAAAAAAATTAATCAGGTTGTGGAGAATTATTTTTGATGTATCTGATGGATTAGAAATGCAAATGGAAGAAATATTTGCCTTTGGACTGAGTTGGTATACAAAAAAATATTTTCATACATTTTTAAGGAATGACACCCATTATGATGCTTTATCACAGAAATGACAAACATTTGTTAGTTAGGATAGAATAAAGATAGTATCATCATTGGTTCTAATATGATTAAAGAAATGGATGAGAAGATGAAATTGATCAAGAATATATTGAAAGAAACAGTCAGCAGACAAGCTATGATAATAGAAACAAGATTCTTTGATATTTGTTACTGAAGAAGAAATTATTTTGAAGGAGAAGCCTCATAAGAGCTTTATTTTATCGAGGAAATCATCAAAGTTGGTACAAAGATATGTGGGAACCTTCGATGTCCTAGAAGTTATGAATACAATTGATTATGGATATAGGATCCATGAATGGTGCTAGTGGAGAACATCCAAATTCTTGATCAATGTAGTGTTAAGACTACATAGTAGAGATTTCACTCAGTATTAAGTCCAATGTGACCGATATGCTGATGATCATGCTACTTGGGAGGATGATGCAATAATTGACAATCATATTCCTCTTTTGTTTTCTTAGAGTAGTATTTTCTTGATGCATGAAATAGTTGAATACTCTGATTTTGATTTACATATTCTAAATTTGGATAGTATAGATGATACCATTTCTATTATATTTGATTGAGACCATGATGTATGGTTATATGATGTTGAGAAAGTATGTGCTTATTGATAGAATAATAAGACATCAAGACGATGTCTCTTTTAAGAGGGGAAGGATGCCACGAACCCTATTTTTCCATAATTATTTAATTAGGAAAATAATGTATTTTTCACAAATGAAATGGAAATGAAATGAAATTAGAATTGTTAATGAAATAAGATAGGAGATCGAATGCATTGAAACTATTTATATACAATCAAATGATGAGTAATAATTTTTATTGCAAACTGGGATCGTCATTGCTAATTAGAAAATGAGTGCAAGTGAATGTAGGAACTGGTGAACGTAGATGAAGGCGAGAACATGGTTTAGGTAGAGTTCTCTTAGCTCTTGTATTTCATTAGAATAGATGGAATCTCTCACACACCATAGTAGAAAAGTTTCATTGTGCATTTGTGATTTCATCAATGCAGGATTTAAGCGGTGACTAAATTAAATCCAAGTTGCATGAGTGATTGTGAAATATTATGCTTTATTGTTAAAAGACATGAAATGTGTAAATGATATAAAAATGAATATTGACCCTACATTTATATGTCCCTTTTGTTCAGATATGTATAAATGTATGAAAAAATGTACTTATGAGTTTACTTTTGTAAATTGGATAATAGTATAATATATATATGTATATGAGAAATTGATTCAATCATATACATATATATCTATATAGTTAAATTATATAAATATCCAATGATCATGAAATTTAATTATGTCATAAATTTTTTTTATCTATATAAAATCATTTGAGTTTAAATATGTATATATATTATATATATATCAAAGTTATAATAATGATTCAATCATGGACTTATAAGTACGTATGTGATTATCGAATATGTAAATAGATTTGTGAAATTAAATTATTTTATGAAAATGAATATTATATATCTATATATATATATAATCATGGGAGACAGTTTATTAAAGAATATGTTATTGAGTTTAATGTTTGATATATATATATATAAATGATGTAATGCCCCACCAGGAACCCTGAAGGAAAACAACACAACTAGGCAAATAAAGGGTGAAATATTTGTTTTAAAAGATTAAGTCCATTAATAATAACAATTCCACGTTTAATAACATAGTGGAAGTCTAACACATGATTTCCAAAGGCTAACCAATGAAGATTAATTCGTAGATTATATTAACACCATGGTTAATCCAATTGTCCATTTTAATTAGGTAAATTAAATGCTTAAGAATAAACCTACACATACATCTAAATTCCATAATGAAAGAATCAAAGTGTTCCAATGCATTTATTTATCCATAAGCCATTTATACAAAATATTAGAGGAATTGAATTAACATACATTCCATTGACATAATATTACAATATCCATAAATACATGGCTTCCAAAAATACCACGGAATCCAAAAGTTACAATATCAAAGATACATAAAAGTTTGATACGATGAACACAAGGTCACAACTGAACAAAGATCACAAACATGAGCTAGTACATGAACCACAAACCAAGAAACACCACTGAAGCCTTTCCTCGCCTGAAGATACAATTCAGAACATCTGATGGGAAGTGGCACTACCAACTGACCATGTGATCCCAAAATGGAACCACCCCACCATGCTAGGAGATAGTAGAAGACCCTCAAGCATGCAAAATAAGACAAGTATGACAGAACTACCTGACTCTGCAAATATTCATGTGACTCAACTCACAAACACAAGTGACTCTAAGGAGAGAGTGTCATCACATGGCTTAAGGTGGTTACCCTGGTAGGCCTCCATAGGTCCCGACCCCCATCCTAGGTTATCCTGGTAATCTCTCCTGAACCTCCGGTTCCATCTAAGCTTCATGCGGACCCTACAAATCCTTTCATGAAGACAAGGTGATAGGTTTTCCATTCCAGGCCTTCTCACCACATCTTGAGCCTATACAAGCACTCAACCATGTGCGAGGCACATTATCTTAATTAATATTTACTACCCACCCCCTAATCAATTATTAGGTTATCACTTCTGAACTGACTTTCGAGGGGTTATCGTGCCATCAACTTCAGGCACGGCCCCCACTCAAAAGCCACTCTTTCTCATAGGACACTAATAGGAAAGGTCTCTCTATAAGAACTCTATGGCGAAACAGACAACCATAACTAATCTTGACAAACCACAGGTGAAGGATACACAATCACTAACCCAGGATTGACCATTTGGAACAAAACACACAATGGCTTATATCAACAAGGTTACACAGCAACACCTGACCAAGGGGGTACAACAACATATGACATAATGACAACTCAACCAGAATTACAACAAAATTAAGCTTGACTGCAAATACCATTTACACAAGATCCTAATACAGGCAAACTTTTCTTTAAACAACCAAAAGCATAAAATTGTTGCAATTAAAGATTTTTCCAGAACATAAGAAAATACAACTATATCAATACAAAGAAATCAATGTTGTCATTTCTCCAATAAGGTTAAATAAAATCACATAAAAATTAACCCCCTAATGTATTTCCAAGCATAAATATAAAATCTTAAATTTTAAACTTTTCTGAAAATAGCTAAATTCTAAATTAATTAGCATAGTATTAAAATAATACCTAAATGATATAATGTCCAAAAATTAAAATAAACTTATATATATATATATATATATATATATATATATATATATATATATATATATATATATATATATATATATATATATATATATATATATATATATATATATATATATATATATATATATTAATTAGAAACCAAATTTTATAACTCTGCATGAAAATCCGAGTTTAAATAACCTAAAATATTAAAATTTCAATAACTTAATAGTATTAATTTTCAATAACTTAATAATATTAAATTTCAATAACCTAAAAAAATATTATATTTTATTTCCAGCGAATCTAATTAATACAGATTTTCCGATAGACTTAATAACTGCTAGATTTAATTCCCAAATAATTTTACAACTAAATATACAGAGATGCACCAATATACATAAAGAATAGCCATAGCAAAATATCAAATCCAATACCAAACCAAAGGACATTTTCTCTGGCAAAACCATTTCTCCCAAATCTTGAAATTTTCATGCACAGTATAATATCTTGGCAAAATTTGCTAGGATAACTTTTCCCAATTTTCTCAAAATTTTAATCTACAAACACCCAGGAAACAACTTCTTTCCATAAACTAGAAACTAATTTCAGGAACAGACTTTAACCAAGAACAAGAAATAACCAGAAAGGATTTTCGATTTGACAAATATTTTAACACACACATAATTCAGAAAGAGGGAAGAAATAAAATATTTTCTTTAAAAACAACCAGAAAAAACCACCCAACCTGGTATAGCTTGAATTTTGTAGGAGCGATTCAATCCTTCAAGAAGCTTCCAATAATTTTTCTTCACCAAAATCTAAGCTTCCAATAATTTTTCTTCACCAAAATCTTTGCCTCTTTCTCGTGACTTCCAAAATAAAAAGATATCTTCCCCTTTTAAACTAAAATTCTAGGTTGCATATATTTTTCCCAAAAACCTTAATATTTAATTTTAGTAATTAAAAGCAATTTTATTTTTCTTTTCTAATTCCTAACAAAGGAATAAATTACATGCAATAAGCAAAAATCATTTTTTTTTCTTTTCTTTTCTCATGCAAATTAATTAATTTCCAAAAAAATGAATTACAACAATACTTTAACTCTAATTTATTCTTTTATTCATTTATTTATTTATTTATTCTGTTATTCTTTTATTTATTTAATATTCTAGGAAACAATAAATAAAATTAATCTAATTTATTTTTCACTAAAAATTAAATAAAATATATTTCTGATATCATGCAGCTTGCAACTTAATTTAATAACTTCTTTTAATTGATTAAATTTATAATCTCAATGCATAAAATACATAATTCAAAAATACCAACTATGAGATAACTTCATAAATTTAATTAATTAATTAAATCCACTAAAACACACAAACTGAACAAACCCCAAGGCAAGACTCATAAAAAGTCAAACGACAATACATGAAGGTCGAACAAACTGACAAGATGACCAATTGACGACACTCACAAGAGTGTAACTGGTTAAAATAGGGTCAACTACTACCTCCTCCACTTCCATCGGACAAATATAAGACACGCTCAAACCTGTGATGCCAGGTGGAGTCGATACCCCGTACCTACCCAGTACTTGTACCTACAATATCCAGCATCATCGAACCATAAATGCATATGTACAATATAGAAAATATGGCATGCACACCGATGAAGGAGAATCATGACGTTCCCTATCTCACCGGAGTGAGTGAAAGAAAATCTTCCCCTTGCATCCAATACACTCATAGAGATGCAACATATAATTTCATATTGCATAG
Organism: Cryptomeria japonica; assembly: GCF_030272615.1. Lineage (NCBI taxonomy): Eukaryota > Viridiplantae > Streptophyta > Pinopsida > Cupressales > Cupressaceae > Cryptomeria > Cryptomeria japonica. The sequence continues at coordinate 225,058,237 of NC_081407.1, read as the reverse complement.
ATAGAGTAAAGTGTCAGTACATAGCAATCATCCATAAAATGCCATAAATCACAAGTACTGAAATACTACAAATAAATTATGCATCTCATATCTAGATAAAGCATGAAATAATGTCATATAAGTCTGAATAACACATCATGGTAATGTATCCATGAAAAGTAAACAATAATAAAATACGAGTCTAATAAGTTCAAACGAGGAGGGGTACTACATTATCCCCCCCAAAACTAGGCTTACTCCAGGAAGCCTAAAACAAATAAGAATACATCTATCTCATCTTCGCTGCATCCTCCCAAGTCACCAAGGTCTCATTATTTGGGTCCCATAGGATCCTTACCTGGTGGATGGTGCGACCCCTAAGGATAAAATTTTGACACTGAAGAATGCACACAGGTTCCATGGAAAGCAGCCTATCCTCGACCTGCAAAGAGTTCCAATCTAGAACATGTGTCACATCAGGATGATAAGGTCGAAGAACTGAAACATGAAAGACATCATGGATGTGGGATAGACTTTGTGGCAAGGCAAGATGGCAGGCAACAGGTCCTATCCTCTCAAGGATCTCAAAAGGGCCAACAAACCGAGTCGCCAACTTAAAACCATTTCCATAACAGATTAGACTCTTACGTGGATGCACTCTCAAGAACACACGGTCGCTAACAGAAAACTAATGATCTATCCTACAAGCATCTGCATACTTCTTTTGCTTATCCTATGCAGCTACCAAATGCTCATGAATCTGCTCAACCTATTGCTCCATCTCTCGAAGAATATCCGGTACTTTAAGCACCATGTCCTCTAGTTGATCCCAACTCAAAGGAGTGCGGCAAGGACAACCATACAATTCCTGAAAGGGGGACATAGCTATGGAACCATGATATCCATTGTTATAAGAAAACTCCACTAGATATATATAATCCTCCTAGTGCGACTGCTGGTCCATAACATACATGTGAAGCGTGTCCTCTAAAACCTGATTCACTCGCTTGGTCTGACCATCTGTCTCTAGGTGATAAGCTGAACTAAAGTTCAATGTCCTTAAAGCATGCTGAAGTGAGGTCCACAATGCTGAGGTAAAGATGGGAACTCTATCAGAGATGATCTGCCTCGAAATCCCTTGCAATCTCACTACATCTTCCAAGAAGACTCGAGCCACCACTGCCACCGTATAGAAAGCTCGAATAGGAACAAAATGAGCAACCTTAATCAATCTGTCAACAATGACCATGATGCATCATGATGATGCAAAGAGACATGCAACCCAACAATGAAATCCATGGAAATAATATCCCATTTCCAATCCGGTACCAAATTAGGCTGTAAAAGCCCTGCTGGGTGTTGATGCTCTGCCTTCACCCACTGACACTCTAAACACTTCGACACAAAATCAACAATGTCGCATTTCATACCAGCCCAATGATAGATCTATCTAAGATCTGCGTGCATCTTCTTGACACCTAGATGTGCCAAATAAGGTGCACGATGGGCCTCAGTCATAATCAAAACATGAAGACCCTCCAAAGGAGGTACATAAATCCATCCAAGGTGATGAAGAAGTCCATCTGCCTCAAGGTTATCCAGAAAATCTACCCTCTAAAGGCCTTCCAGACTCTATCACATCTCTAACATCCTGATACCAAGTATCTTGAGGAAGAACTCCAAGAATTCTCTCTCTCAAGTCTACTCCAAGGGATAATGCTGAAACTTCATGCCACCTACAACTCAAAGAATCTACCACCACGTTCTCTTTCCCTTGAATAGAACGAACCTCAAAATCATACTTGTAGAAGAATTCCATCCATCTCCACTGTTGAGCATTGAATTTCAACTATGTGAATATATACTACAGACTACGGTGATCACTATGTAGCTCAAACCGACGACCTAACAGGAAATGTTGCCATCTAACCAAAGCATGAACTACAACTACCAACTCTAAATCATGAACTAGATAGTTCAACTCGTGGTTCTTGAGTTTGCAAGACTCATAAGCAACTTCACGTCCATCCTGCATAAGCACTGCACGTATACCTTCCAAAGAGGCATCTGTGCATACATAAAATCTCTAGATGGATCAGGAACTACCAAAATTGGAGCAGTGACAAGGAGTTCCTTCAAGGTCCGAAAAGCTGACTCACACTGCTCTGACCAAACAAACTTCTTCCCTTTTTTCTGAAGAGAAGTAATCGAATGTCCTATCTGAGAAAAACCCTTAATAAAGCGACAGTAATATCCCACCAAACCCATAAAGCTCCAAACTTCAAAAATGTTGGTCAATGCTGGCCAATCAATAATGGCTTAGATCTTTGAAGGATCCACAGATATACCTTCTCCTGAAACCACATGACTAAGATAGTTCACCTCAGACTGGAAGAAGTCACACTTTGCCAAATTGGCATAAAACTGATTCTCCCTCAAGCACTGCAATACCTGAAATAAATGACCCTCATGCTCTTCCATAGTTCTAGAATAAATCAGAATGTCATCCAAGAATACAATGACGAAATGATCAAGGTAGGTGCAAAAAACCCCATTCATGAGGCTCATGAAAACTGAAGGTGCATTCGTCAACCCAAATGGCACCACTCTGAACTCATAGTGACCATAACAAGTACAAAACACTATGTTATGAATGTCTGAATCCTGAATGCACAACTAATGGTATCTAGATTTCAGGTCAACCTTAGAGAACACCTGGGCTCCCTTTACCTAATCAAAAAGATCACCTATACAAGGCAATGGATATTGATTCCAGATGGTTACCTTATTCAGCTTTTGGTAATCAATCCATAACCGAAGAGAACCATCTTTCTTCTTAACGAAGATAACAAGTGCACCCCAAGGGGAAACACTAGGATGAATGAATCCCTTTGCCAACAATTCTTCTATCTGCAACTTCAACTCACTCAACTCCTAAGTAGTCATCTGATATGGAGCTCTCGATATAGGTTCTGCACTAGGAAACAAATCAATGGGAAAGTCTATGTCTCGCTTTGGAGGCATACAAGAAATATCCAATGGAAACACATTAGCATACTCTTGAAGAATAGGGTGACTATAAGGAGTGATTTCTCAACTCTCTGACTCATCCACATCCTCAAGAGTAACTGCAAAAATATGACACCCTCTACGCATTCACCGCTTAAGTTGCATAGCAGAAATCATACGTAGAGATATCGGTCTCTGAACTCCAACAATCTCCACTTCTCTGCCAAGGTCATCTAAACACTTCACTGTCTTCTTGCGACAATCTAGATGAGCACTGTGTGATGATAGCCAATTGATCCCCAACATAACTCCATAAGAACCCAAAGGAATGACTCGAAGGTCAACTAAGGTAACTATGGTTCCTAGGTCCAACTCACAATTGGGAATAAAGGTATCTATAGAGACATGGACACTTGTAGCCAGCTCTACCTGTGTTGGCATTATGTGAATCCGCATGGCATTACGTGAACCAACATGAAGACATAATGATATTGTATGTTGTCATTGATATCAATATGAGACATGGTGTGAACCGGCACATGTGATAGGTGATGAGAGAGGAACTGGCATATGTATGAACCGGTTTATATGCCAAAGTGAAGTGGCATATTTGTTCAAGGTGAACCGGCATGTAGTAATGGGAACCGACACATGGAAGCATTGTATGACTACCGGTTGGTAGGTAGCTTCCACTTCGAGGTTTCCAGTAGGAGTACCTCAAGTTTGTGTGACTCAATCGGTGATCTTTGTGTGATGAGTTAGCAGTATGATGGAGGACAGATCGTGTTGCCACATAAGCTCTGTGCGCGTGAAGGATCTTCCATGTAGAAGACTATTCCTATCTACCTCGGGAATGTGCGAAGTCTGTCAAACAGTGATAATGCGTGATAGGTTATCAGCCGCCAAGAAATCGGTGGATAATGGACGATGGAGAATATCTTGAGATCGATTCAAGATTGTTTCATTTAATGCAGTATGATTCAACTGTCAGGATCAAACCATCTGAATTGTTTAACCTAACAGGTTAAGGGTTTAGGGTTTTTGCTACCGACTTGTATGTTTCCTATAAGGTTGATGTTGTGTTTCTTTCTGAGGTTGTTGGCAAATGTTGTGAGTGTGTATCCAAGGGAAGTGATATGTGATTCTTACCAGACCAAAGGAGAGAAGAGATACCTACAAAGTGAATGTGCAGAAGGAAAAGAGGAGCCTAAATGAATCTACATTAGCATTGAGTGTTGTTAACAAATATTTGTAATACCTGTTGATCTCTAACCACTTCAACAGTTGTAAAATCCCTTAACAGGGTAGCCTTAACTGGCTTGATTCAAAATCCCTTAAATCGAGTGGTCTTAACCTGCTTGATTCGAATCCCTTAACTGGGTAACTCAAGGCTAGTGAGTTCTGAGAAGCTAGAGAGATTAGGAGATCCTTTCAGCTATTGAGTTCTTGAAATCCTCTAACAAGGTGACCCTACCAGGTTTAACCCTTAACCGGGTATCCCTTAATCGGTTGATCCCTAACAGGATCAGTTCCTACTAGAACCTATTGTAATGTCCTTAACTAGACAAGGCTCCTAACAGAGCAGACTTCTAAAGAGTTCAAAAAGCAGCTTGTGGGTATTCATCCCCACCGTGGTTTTTCCCAGTTGGGTTTCCAAGTGAAAAATATGTGTGTCATGTGAAATGCTTTTGTCTTGTGATGTTTTGTTTTACCTGTTAAGCACATGAAGGTTCTATGTTTTATGCCTATCTATAAAACATATTGAACTCACTCTTGTGAAGATCTGATGGTTAAGTTTACTTGTTTATGCATGAGAATATAATGATACTGTAGTATTGATATAAGAGGAAAGCTTATTGAGTGACCGGTTCATTACTGAATGAGCTGTACTGGATGTTACCAGTTGCACTCTGTTTTACCGGTATCCCTGTTTGTCAGTCATTTGGAGTATTTGCTATCAAACCAGTTTTGGACTGTATTTGTCTTTGTACTGATTCACCCCCCCTCTCAGTACCGGTTTGGTACTAATGGTTCATCATTGAGTTATCAATTGGTATCAGAGCACTCCAGGTCCTCTGTGTTGTAAGCTTAACCATTTCAGGAAAATATCCTATTCAAATGATGAAGAGGGAAGGTCCAAAGTTTAACAGTGAAAATTTTGGTATATGGAAAGACAGGATGAAGATATTCATCAAAAGCATGGGTGTTCAACACTGGAGTTATGTTGAAAATGTATATGTTGTTCCTATCAGTACTCTCACCGATGACCAAAAGAGAGAGATACAAGAAAATGGGCAAGTCATGGAAGCCCTCATCAGTAGTCTATCTGACATTGAGTTCATTGATGTTCAAGACAAGGAAAATCCCAAAGAGGTATGGGATGCTCTTGAAAATATCTATGGTGGTGATGAGCATGTAAAACAGGCTAAGGAAGAGAGCCTGAGAGGGAAGTTTGAAGACATGCGGATGGTTGAAGGAGAGACCATTCAGCAGTATGGAATAAGAATCAAAATAGTTGTTGGAGAAATAAAGAGTGCAGGTGGAAAAATAGAAGATTCCACTGTGGTAAGCAAAGTCTTGAGATCCCTGTTGCTGGTCTATGCAATAAGGGTTGCTGCTATTCAGGAGCTGAGATCAATAGACAAGTCTAAGGCGTCCTTGGACTCCATCATAGCCAAGTTGATCGCCTATGAGCTGAATAGTTTTGATGGTAGTGTTCAAAAGACAACATCAGCTTTTAAAGCCTCTGCTATACCTTCTAAAAAAGGAAAAGAGGCTAGCACTAGTGGGGAACCTAATCAGAGCAGAGAAATGAAGGATGAAGAGTTTCTGATGGAATTTGAAGCACTTCTTGCTAGGAAATTCTCAAAAGGAACTGGTAAATACAAAGGTAAGCTACCCTTGAAATGTTTCTCCTGTAACTGGATAGGACATATTGCTATGAACTGTCCTAATAGTGACAACAAGGATAAACTGGAAAGGTTCAAGAAATTCAAAGGAGGAAATCGGAGAAATTGTTTTGTGGTAGTTGATGAAGGTGTCACAGATGAGGAATCAGAAGACGAAGAGAATGAAGACATTGTGTTTGTTGCTGTAAAGGAAGATGTGGTAGACAAGAAGGCTCTTGTCTCCCGGTTTGATGATTCCAATGAGTGGATCATTGACAATGGTTGTTCTCACCATATGACTGGTGACCGGAGCAAGTTTCTATCCTTAGAGGAGTATGATGGTGGTGTGGTTCGCTTTGGCAATGATGCACCATGCATGGTCAAAGGCAGAGGGTCCATCTCTTTGAATGGAAAGAGTAGTGCTGACAATGTGTAATGGGTTGATGGTCTTAGACACAACCTTCTAAGTGTTGCCCAACTAAATGATAGTGGCCTCACTCTGCAATTCAAGAATGGAGTTTGCAGAATCCAAGGTAAAGATGGTAAATTGGTAGCCACCAGCATGCAAACTATAGGTAACCTATTTCATCTGAATGCAAATATAAGTACATGTCTTATGGCTAAGCTTGATGATAGTTGGATATGGCATAGGAGATTCTACCATGTGAACTTTGATAACATTGTGAAGGCTAGTAAGATCAAGGTAGTTAGAGGGTTGCCAGTGCTGAGCAAACCGGATAATACCTTGTGTAGAGAATGTCAATTGGGGAAAATGTCTTCCTCAACCATTAAAGGTAAATCTTTCACTACTGAAAACTTGCTTGATCTTGTGCATACTGATTTATGTGGTCCTATCAAAACTAGAAGTGTGCAGGGTGATAGGTACTTCATGATTATCACTGATGATTGCTCAAGAATGATGTGAGTCACATTCTTGAAAGACAAGTCTGAAGCTTTTGAGAAATTCAAAGCTTTCAGAGCATTAGTGGAGAAGGAAAGCGGTAAAAGGATCAAGTGTCTCAGAACTGATCAAGGAGGGGAATTCACTTCCAGTGAATTCAACAAGTATTGTCAAGAATTTGGCATCAGAAGATAGTTGTCTGCCCCCCGGACTCCATAGAAGAATGGCCTAGCAGAGAGGAATAACCAGACTGTGGTTGAAGCAGCTAGAACCATGTTGATCCAAGGAAAGGTTGCTCACACCTTTTGGAGAGAAGCGGTGAGCACTGCAGTCTACACTATGAACCGGGTACTCATCAAAAAGGGTAAGGACAAAACTCCTTATGAGTATTGGACCGGTAAGACACCTATGGTTAACTAGTTTAAGGTATTTGGTAGAAAATGTTACATCAAGAGAAGTGAACATCAGGGTAAATTTGAAGCTAAATGTGATGAAGGAATATTTCTAGGAGACTGAGGAAACCGGCAGTGAGCAAGCTCTAAATGAACCGTTGCAACCTTCTGGGAACCGGTTGTCAGTCAACCGAGTACTAGTAATAGTGTTCCTGAACTGGTGAATGCTGATACTGATGAAGATGAGGATGAAGAAGAAAAGAAAGAAGAACCGGTTAAGACCATTCCTTAGTATGTCAAGTTGAACCATGATCCCAAGCAGATCATAGGTGATAAGGATGTAAGAATCCTTACTAGAAGAAAGATCAGAGAAAACTCATGTATGATCTCTGAATTTGAGCCTAAGTCATTCAAAGAGGCTCATAAAGATGAAGATTAGATCAAGGCAATGGTAGAAGAACTTGACTGGATAGAGAAAAATGGTACATGGTCCTTGGTACCCAGACCAGAGCATAAAAATGTCATTGGAATCAAATGGGTGTTCAGAAATAAGTTGAATGAGGATGGCACAGTGATTAGGAATAAAGATAGATTGGTATGCAAAGGATATGCTCAAAAAGAAGGAGAAGACTATGGGGAAACCTTTGCTCCTGTAGCCAGATTGGAAGGAGTTCGTATGCTTCTTGCATATGCAGCTTTTAAGAGGTTCAAGGTATATCAAATGGATGTAAAATCTGCATTCCTAAATGGTGTACTTGAAGAGGAGGTGTATATTGAGAAACCAGATGGGTTTTCCATATCTGAAGACAGTGACATGGTATCTAGGCTACATAAAGCATTATATGGTCTAAAGCAAGCACCTAGGGCATGGTATGAGAGCCTACATTCCCATCTTGTGAAGTTTGGATTTGAAAAAATAAGTGAAGATAGCAATATCTACTTGAAGTCTGAAGGAGATCAGATCCTGATCTATGAAGTTTTTGTTGATGACATCATCTTTGGTGAAGATGACAAGATGAGTCATCAGTTTGTTGATGAGATGAAGAAAGAGTTTGAGATGTCACTCATAGGGGAGATTAAGTTCTTCATTGGACTGTAGATCCAGTAGATGGAAGATGGAATCTTCATCACTCAGTCCAAATATGTCAAAGAGGTGTTGAAGACTTTTGACATGGAAGATAGCAAGCCGGTTGGTACACCGATGGTGACCAGTTGCAAATTGACAAAAGAGGATGATTCTACACTAGTTGATGAGAAGGAATACTCATCAATGATTGGTAAGTTGCATTATGTAGTGCATAGTAGACTGGATATTGCACATGCAGTTGGCATTACTGCAAGATTCCAAAAGAGTCCAAGAGAATCTCACTTGATCATAGTCAAGCGGATTCTTAGGTATTTGAAGGGAATAGTTGACTTTGGATTGTGGTACCCATACAGCAATAATTTCAATCTGAAAGTGTTCACAGATGCTGATTGGGCAGGTAATGTGGATGACTGGAAGAGCACAACCGGTGGTGCATTCTTTCTCGGTGGTAGACTGGTCTCATGGATGAGTAAAAAGTAGAGTTGTATCTCTAAGTCTACAGTGGAAGCAGAGTATGTTGCAGCTTTCAAGAACTACACTCAGACAATCTGGATGAAGCATGTACTGGAAGGCTTCAAGATCCCTGTATCTGAATCGGTTAGTATATTCTGTGATAACACAAGTGCTATCAATATATCAAAGAATCTGGTTTTACATTCTAGAACCAAGCATTTTGAGCTTAAGTATCATTTCTTGAGGGAAAAGCTTCAGAATAAAGAGATTGCACTAGAGCATGTGTCCAGTAAGGAGCAGTTAGCAAACATATTCACCAAGCCTCTCCCAAAGACAACATTTGTGCATTTGAAAGGTGAATTAGGGGTATTGCCCCTTCAAGAGGTGAATTAAAAGTGATTGTTCTACATCAGTCAGGTACTGGAAAGACAAATTTTTGGTTGATTGGTGTGTTGAAGGATGCTACTCCTCATGGGGAGAAACATGATGAAACAATGATGACTGTACCTCCACTTTGGTATTGTTGTCAAAGGGGGAGAAGGAGTGAAGCAAAAAGATATCTGCAGCAAATGGGGAGAAGATGTGAAGCAGAGAAGATATCTTTTGTATATTGGCATCAATGCCAAAAGGGGAGATTGTTGGCATCATGTGAACCGACATGGCATTACATGAACCGACATGAAGACATAATGATATTGTATGTTGTCATTGATGTCAATATGAGACATGGTGTGAACCGGCACATGTGATAGGTGAAGAGAGAGGAACCGGCATATGTATGAACCGGTTTATATGCCAAAGTGAAGTGGCATATTTGTTCAAGGTGAACCGACATGTAGTTATGGGAACCGACATGTAGTTATGGGAACCGGCACATGGAAGCATTGTATGACTACCGGTTGGTAGGTAGCTTCCACTTTGAGGTTTCCAGTTGGAGTACCTCAAGACTGTGTGACTCAATCAGTGATCTTTGTGTGATGAGTTAGCAGTATGATGGAGGACAGATTGTGTTGCCACGTAAGCTCTGTGTGCGTGAAGGATCTTGCATAAAGAAGACTATTCCTATCTACCTCAGGAATGTGCAAAGTTTGTCAAATGGTGATAAGGCATGATGGGTTATCAGCCGCCAAGAAATCGGTGGATAATGGACGATGGAGAATGTCTTGAGATCGATTCAAGATTGTTTCATTCAATGCAGTATGATTCAACGGTCAGGATCGAACCGTCTGAATTGCTTAACCTAACAGGTTAAGGGTTTAGGGTTTTTGCTACCGACCTGTATGTTTCCTATAAGGTCGATGTTGTGTTTCTTTCTGAGGTTGTTGGCAAATGTTGTGAGTGTGTATCCAAGGGAAGTGATACGTGATTCTTGCCAGACCAAAGGAGAGAAGAGATACCTGCAAAGTGAATGTGCAGAAGGAAAAGAGGAGCCTAAACGGATCTGCATTAGCATTGAGTGTTGTTAACAGATATTTGTAATTCTTGTTGATCTCTAACCACTTCGACAGTTGTAAAATCCCCTAACAGCGTAGCCTTAACTGGCTTGATTCAAAATCCCTTAAATCAGGTGGTCTTAACCTACTTGATTCAAATCCCTTAACCGGGTAACTCAAGGCTAATGAGTTCTGAGAAACTAGAGAGCTTAGGAGATCCTTTCAGCTATTGAGTTCTTGAAATCCTCTAACAAGGTGACCCTACTGGGTTTAACCCTTAACCGGGTGATCCCTAACAGGATTGGCTCCTGCCAGAACCTATTGTAATGTCCTTAACCAGACAAGGCTCCTAACAGAGCAGACTTCTAAAGAGTTCAAAAAGTAGCTTGTGGGTATTCATCCCCACCATGGTTTTTCCTAGTTGGGTATCCGCATGAAAAATATGTGTGTCATGTGAAATGCTTTTGTCTTGTGATGTTTTGTTTTACCTGTTAAGCACATGAAGGTTATATGTTTTATGCCTGTCTATAAAACATATTGAACTCACTATTGTGAAGATCTGATGGTTAAGTTTACTTGTTTATGCATGAGAATATAATGATACTATAGTATTGAGCTAAGAGGAAAGCTTATTGAATGACCAGTTCATGATTGATTGAGCTGTAATTGATGTTACCGGTTGCACTCTATTTTACCGATATCCCTGTTTGTCAGTCATTTGGAGTATTTGTTGTCAAACCAGTTTTGGACTGTATTTGTGTTTGTACTGATTCAGCCCCCCCCCCCTCTTAGTACTGGTTTGGTAATAGTGGTTCATCACTAAGTTATCAACTTGCCACCTATCTGCCTGCTTAGCAGACACGAGTTTGCACCGCTCCACAATGGATGAAGAAATGAAAGAATCTGAAGCACCGAAATCAAAAAGTATAGAGATAGGGATTCCATGCAACATACCTACTACCTCAGTAATTGTACCCTGATGATCAGCTTGGTGGTCATCCACCACTGCAAACACTCTATGGGATCTCTCTACATCTCCCACTGTAGGCTCTGATGCTACTAGTTTCTGACTACCTGTATTGTAGAAATGCTGAGAGCACTGCGTGGCTATGTGACCAAACTTCCCACAAGAGAAGCAAGCTCCTCTACCTGGTCCTCTATTACCTATTGGCCCACTAGACTGCTGGAAACTTCCCTGGCTAGAGGCATGAGATGCACTCTACGAGGACTGCCTTGTAGGGCCTTGTTTGACCCTCTGCTAGTTCATGTTCTTCCTATACTGAGAGTTCCCACCCTGCTGGCTCTAGAACTATTTCAATTTTGACGGTTGTTGCTGCTACTGTTGTCCACCCTTAGGGGGTGCTTGAGGAGTCCTAAATAGTGTAGCTGACTGGGACTGATTTCCCTGAGCTCTGTTCCCATTGGAAGGTGCACTCCCTATCTGCACACCTAACTGACCACTAAGTTCATGGCTAAGGTTCACCTAAACCAATTTGGCTTTTGCCACGGCCATCTGAACTGAAGGTGGCTCAAACACCCTCACTCCTCCACTGATGTGGTCATTCAAACCTCTCAAAAAGTGTTGAACAAGCATAGCCTCATCATTACTAATCTTGACATACTATTTGAGTTCATAGAACCTGTGCTCATACTGGTCTACTGTCATACCATACTGATGCAAGGCATAGAACTCATCTACCCGAGTCTGTCTCCACTGGGGTGAGAGAAATCATGTCGTGAATCTCTCCAGAAATAGCTCCCATGTTACGGTGTTAATGCACACACCGATCTTGTCCTCCTCTAATCTCCACCAGATTGAAGCAAAACTATTGAGACGCATAATAGCACATCTGGCCTTTGTGTTGCTACTATATGGAACATAGCGAAACACCGGTCCAAACCGATGAGCCAGGAATCTGCCTTGAGACCGGTACCCATACCATCAAAGTAAAGAGGGTTTGGACCTCATCAAGTCCTTTATGTGACCCAAAGAAGGTGGATCTCAGTCAGCTGAAATCTCCCTCCTCCTAGGTGATTTCTCTCTCTCTCTCCTTTGGAACCTGCTGATGTGACTCCTCCATCTGAGAATGAATAGGCTAATCAACCTCAGGCTTAGGGCCTAACCTGGCCAAAACCTCCTGCAACATCTGTCTCAGCTCTTCCCTTTCAGGAACCTGCTCTCCTGTATGTTAAAAATCCTAATGAGCAGACTGTTCCAGCTCAACACTCACATGAGTGGGTGGTGGTAAAGGACTATCACGGTCAAAATGACGGCCCTATCCTCAACCTCTGCCTCCTTTGCGACCACCTGTACGGTCACCTCCCCTAGCTTTCCTAGCCATGACCTAGCACCACAAAAGAGAAAATGGTTTAGATCTACGAGAAGGATAAGACAAGAAAAAAACAAATATTAAAACCTAAGCAAGATGGTCAAATTAAAGGCTTACTACAAACCCAAAGTACCCAGTGTTGAAACTTGGTCTCTGATACCAAATGTAATGCCCCGCCAGGAACCTTGAAGGAAAACAACACAACTAGGCAACTAAAGGGTGAAATATTTTTTTTAAAGATTAAGTGCATTAATTATAACAATTGTACATGTAATAACACAGAGGAAGTCTAACACATGATTTCCTAAGGGTTACCAATGAAGATTAATTCATAGATTATATTAACACCATGGTTAATCCAATTGTCCATTTCAATTAGGTAAATTAAATGCTTAAGAATAAACCTACACATACATCTAAATTCCATAATGAAAGAATCAAAGTGTTCCAATACATTTATTTATCCACAAACCATTTATACAAAAGATTAAAGCAACTGAATTAACATAAATTCCATTGACATAATATTACAATATCCATAAATACATGGCTTCCAAAAATACCACGGAATCCAAAAGTACAATATCAAGGTTACATAAAAGTTTGATACAATGAACACAAGGTCTCAACTGAACAAAGATCACGAACATGAGCCGGCACATGAACCACGAACCAAGAAACACCAGCGAAGCCTTTCCTCACCTAAAGATACAATCCAGAACATCCGTTGGGAAGTGGCACTACCAACTGATGATGTGATCCCGAAATGGAACCACCCCACCATGCTAGGAGATAGTAGAAGACCCTCAAGCATGCAAAATAAGACAAGTATGACAGAACTACCTGACTCCGCAAATATCCATGTGACTCAACTCACAAACACTAGTGACTCTAGGGAGAGAATGTCATCCAATGGCTTAAGGTGGTTACCCTGGTAGGCCTCCATAGGTCCCGACCCCCATCCTGGGTTATCCTGGTAACCTCTCCCGAACCTCCAGCTCCATCTAAGCTTCATGCGGACCCTACCAATCCTTTCATCAAGACAAGGTGACAGGTTTACCATTCCAGGTCTTCTCACCATATCTTGAGCCTATACAAGTGCTAAACTATATTAATCAATTATTAGGTTATCACTTCTTAACTGACTTTTGAGGGGTTATCGTGCCATCCACTTCAGGTGCGGCCCCCGCTCGAAAGCCACTCTCTCTCATAGGACACTAACAGGAAAGGTCTCTCTATAAGAACTCTATGGCGAAACAGACAACCATAACTAATCTTGACAAACCACAGGTGAAGGATACACAATCACTAACCCAGGATTGACCATTTGGAACAAAACACACAATGGCTTATATCAACAAGGTTACACAACAACACCTAACCAAGGGGGTACAACAACATATGACATAATGACAACTCAACCAAAATTACAACGAAATTAAGCTTGAATGCAAATACCATTTATGCAAGATCCTGATACAGGCAATCTTTTCTTTAAACAACCAAAAGCATAAAAAATTTGCAATTAAAGATTTTTCCAGAACATAAGAAAATACAAGTATATTAATACAAAGAAATCAATGTTGTCATTTGTCCAATAAGGTTAAATAAAATCACATAAAAATTAAGCCCCTAATGTATTTCCAAGCATAAATATAAAATCTTAAATTATAAGCTTTTCTAAAAATAGCTAAATTCTGTATTAATTAGCACAATATTAAAATAATACTTAAATGATATAATGTCCAAAATTTAAAATAAACTTATGATAGCAGACACAAATTATGTTAGTTATCCTCTTTCCAGTGCAACATAATTTTAAATCGGTAAAGATGATGCTAAGCAGAATGTGCAGCATAATGCTGTGAGATTGAGACGAGTACCACAATGACATTTTATTATTGTAATTGGAGTGTGGAAAATGCGCAGTGTTATTCAATCCACGCCTACCACATTGCGAGTGGCAAGGCTGTGAACATTTTCACTTGAAGCAGAGATGATAGCAGACACAAATTAACGAGCAATTTTCTTAATAGCAATCTAACAATTTACCTATCCCTTGCTACACACATTTACCCCTGTGTAGACAAGTCATGGCAGGGTATTGGCTTTCCATGGCCACCATACAGACTCTGCATCTTAGAAAACTTTTTGCTCTCTCCTACAAATAAAAACAATTCTCAATAGAATGAACCTCCTTCATTTATATGGAGAGGAGATAATTCGAAGATTTTCTCTTCTTATTCTACAATAAACCTCTACAATGAATGATTTTCATCTCACCTTTGCATTGCCCAGATCTGGTCTACCTCTCCCACTGGAGCCATATCTGATTATGACCTGATTATGCATAAATCTCTTTTAGATATGTGCAACCAATCTTTAACCAAATACTTTGTATTATGCGACAATTACTATAACAAATAATCAGGTCTGGTACCATGGTCTGTGACAGAGAGAAGTAGAAGTGTTTCTTGTGGAGATCTGGTGCCTAGGCAGATTTGGTGTGGGAGAAGATGATCACTCAACGCTTCGGCCAAAAAAATTTACAGGGAATATCTTCTCTTGCCTCCCGTGCAAAGAAACACATCTATTTTTGTCTTGTCAAAGACCATGGTACCAGTATATTATGTAGTAATTGTTGCATTATGCGAAAAAATTGGTTGGATAAATCTACTCGAAAGATTGGTTGTATGATATCTGCAACAGATTTATGCATAATCAGGTCAATCAGATCTTTTTGGCAAGTTAGTTGAAGCTCCTGTCGAATTATTGGGCAAGAATATAAACCTCTTCTATCAAGATGCACAGAAAATAATTTGAAGATTCTCAATTCAGAAATATCGGATTCCTGCTAAATTCATCATTCATTTCTCCTTTTTCTCCTTTCTACATATGCATAAGCATGAGTAAGTTTAAGAATACAAAGATTTTAAAAAGAAACTATTAATTGTATTGAAAATCAAAAGCACTATTAGAAAGAAAAAAATAAAAAAATATCATTATAATGTGAAAACATGGAAAAAGATGAATTCAAAATTGAAAGGATTATTCACTTACTTATGTACTTAGTCAACTCACTGAAAGACTTATACTGTAATTTTTGAACGCTCTCTACACCTAATCCATAACTTTGCATCTCCCAGGTCATTCGAACAAGTGAAAGCACATTAGAAAAAATTAATGAATGAAATAAAATAAATAGTTGAATCAATAATTGAAAATTATTCAAATATATAGTGGGTAGGTAGAAAAAGTAAATGGTTTGAAATAAGTAGTTCAATAGTTCATAAGGGTTGTTAAGAGAAATATTATTTTATTTTTTAAGGTCAAACAATAGTTTCAATTTTCAAAAAGTTGCCTATCTTGTGATCCAATGGTTCAATAGTGTAGTTAATATTCCCAATGAATTGATTCAATAATTTAACAATAATTTTTTTTAAAGTGGTAAATAAGCAGTCCAATAACTAACAAAGTTTGGTAGGAGAAATATTTCTAGTGCCGACATTAAGCATGAACGTGCCCTCAAATCAGCCTTAGCTGAGCATTCATCAACTACCAAGCATCATATCTGTTTAGAGGACACTCAGGTATTGTGTAGGGAGAACAACTTTTTCAAGAGGAAAGTTAAAGAGGCCATTGCTATCATTCAGCACCCATCCAATCTTAATCGAGACGATGGGTTAAACCTTAGCATCTCGTGGCACCCTCTTCTTCTTGCCCTCCAGCGTCATCCCCGCCCCCCTCCCTGACTTCTCCTCCTCTTTCTTCTTCATTTATGCATCGCCCTCTCCCCCTTTGGTCTATTCTCCTAATTGTTTATTTAGTTTATATTTGATTTTAGACCTCCTAGTGTGTTTATTTTTATATGCTCATTCTTTTGGAATTGTAATTTTCTCTTTTCTTATTTGTCTCCGGTTTTTGTCTTTTGGTCTTTGCCTTTGTGGTTATTCCGTTATGTATTTATAATCATTTTTTATTCTTTTAGTTTCTTATTTTTATCCCATTTTCTCTTCTTCTTTTTTGTTCTTTAGTGGTTTTGATTATGGTGCTGAGCTTTCCTTTTTTCTTTTTTGTGGGTGGTTTATTCCTTGGAGTGTTTTAGGTCTCTCATCCTTCAGGTGGTCTTTTCCTTTTCTCTTTCCTCTCTCCTTGTTTCCCGTGCCTTCCCCCACCCCTCTCCTCTTTATATTTTGCCTCAAATCTGCAACTCAACATCTTTCATGTCTTGGGAATTCTTATCATCCTGATGATGAATCACGGAGTGTGATTCGAAACGTTTTTTTTTTTTTTTGATGGAAAAATATACACACAATTGAATCCAGAAAAAAATACACTAGAAATGCAAAATGGATTGTGGAAATCTCATAGCTTTAAGGAGAAATATTGTTTACCTATTAAGGACAATCAATAGTATCATTTTTTTAAGAGTTGTCTATCGTGTTATTCAATGATTACACAACATAGTTGATATTTTCAAGGAGTTGTTGCTATAATTTTAAGCTAAACTTACACGGTGACAAATAAGTGATCCAAAATAGTTAATAAAGTAGGAAAGAGAGATCCAATAGTTAATAAAGTCTGTAAGAGAAAAAAAAAATTATTTTAAAAAAGAATCAATAATTCCAAATTTAAAATAGTTGTCTACCAAGCGTTTAGATGGTTATGTTGAGTAGTTAAGAAATTATTATTAGTACATGTCGTTAGGCTAGTACTATTCCAATGGGTTGTATCCAATTTTCTTTTGATATTTTTATTAATTTTTAAATAGTTAAGATGCATGATTTTTACATTTTCTAATTAGAAATTATTTTTTTTCAATCTAATTGACTCAAATAATTTGCATTTTAGGTCATTCAAATAATATTTAGTGTGGTTTAATTTTCTATTCAAATTATTCAAAATCTATATTTAAATCTTTCCTCATCCAATTTGATAATATAAAAAATAAAAATATATCTTTATGTATTTTATTAATATATGAAAGTTGTTAAAAATATTTCAATAATGCTCACTCAATTAGTTTATTTGATTATTAATTGAATTAACATTAACAACCAATTAATTATTTAAATATAATCAAATTTCTATTGGCAATTTTTAATGAATCTTTTGTAAGCATAATTCCTATGCATGATTATCATTAGTCCTAACTCTGATCCTAACCCTAAATCTACACCTACAACAACCAATTTATATATTATCTACTTATTGTCCACTTATTTTATATCCTAATGTCAAATAGGCACCAAGAGAAGAATATGAGTCAGTGTATTTTATATATAATAAGAATATATATATATATGCTAGTTTTGAATTAGTTATAGATATTATTGTAATTTTATAATTATATTATAATTATGGGCACTCTCTATTATATTAGTTAGTTAAGGGTAGTGTTGGTTATGTTAGTTAGTCATAAAAATATATATAAGAAATATTTTGATATCTTATGAACCAATGGTTAAATAGAGTAGTTAAAATTTTCAAAGAATTGTTTTTATTAGTTTCCACTTCCACTTATCTTTATATTGTAAATTATTAAACCTATTCTACAAATTTTAGTAGCTAATTTAATACACCAAGAACACCAATATACACTTTATTTAATGATGAACACATTCTTCAACCTAATCCTTTGTTTGTATGTGAACCATCAATGTTTCTATTCAAGTGTATTGAATCATCGCGAGTGAAAAAATATTCAGATGAAAATTTAATGACTTGGGGATATATATCTAATAAAACTAATTCTATTGATGTGTCATGACATATAATTGATAATTCATTTTTTCACATATTCCATGCCAGATTCACTGACATGGCCCATTTTCCTATACATTTGTCAGAATTATTATAGAATTTACATATAAGTAATCAAATTGTTATGTTAGTTAGGGAAGGTAGTGTTGGTTATGTTAGTTAGTCATGATATTATATATATATATATATATGAAATATTTCCATATCTTATGAACCAATGGTTAAATAGAGTAGTTAAAAAATTTCAAAAAATTATTTTTATTAGTTTCCATTTCCACTCCCACTTATCTTGATATTGTAAATTATTAAACCTATTCTACAAATTTTAGTAGCTAATGTAATACCACTAATGTTTGCAACCAGAACACCAATATACACTTCATTTAATGGTTAAAACATTCTTCAACCTAATCCTTTGTTTGTATATGAACCATCAACATTTCTATTCAAATGTATTGAAACATCCCAAGTGAAAACATATTTAGGTGAAAAGTTAATGACATGGGGATATTTATCTAATAAAACTACTTCTATTGACGTGTCATGACATATAATTGATAATTCAATTTTTCACATATTCCATGCCAGATTCACTAATATGATCCATTTTTCTATACACTTGTCAGAATTATTATAGAAATTACACATAAGTGATCAAATTGTTATGTTAGTTAGCTAAGCGTAGTGAATTATTAATCCTATTCTACAAATTTTAGTAGCTAATGTAATACCAGTAGTGTTTGCAACCAAAACACTAATATACACTTGATTTGATGGTGAACACATTCTTCAACCCAATCCTTTGTTTGTATATGAACCATCAATGTTTCTATTCAAGTGTATTGAATCATCCCAAGTGATAAAATATTCAGATGAAAAGTTAATGACATGGGGATATTTATCTAATAAAACTATTTCTATTGATGTGTCATGACATATAATTAATTCATTTTTTCACATATTCCATGCTAGATTCACTAACATGACCCATTTTCATATACACTTGTCAGAATTATTATAGAAATTACATATTTCAGTCCATCAATTTTTCAGATGAGCTTGATTTTATGACATGTATTGTAGCGTTGAAGTCTTTGAGAGAAAATTATAGATACACATGCATATTCCATTGGTATATATTTAATCTTAGAGACCAATAATGTATTATTGATGTAATAGATGGTCATTTCTTGCACTTTACAATCAATGCTTTTTTTTTTTTAGCAAGGACTGTTCCCAAATAAATTAATGTAGCCAATATATATTATAGTAATGGATTTCCTTGGATGGGGATGCAAGACATCCCGTTTACTTGTGAAAATATTGTTGACAAAATATATACCACTAGTGTTTTCATCAAGGACACAAGTAATACTTGCATCTAATACTTATACTATGTTTGAATATGAATCCTTAGAGTTTAATTTCAAGTGTATTGAATCACCCAAAGTAAAAATAAACTCATAAGAAAAGTCAGCAACCTAGGGATATTTATCTACTAAAGTTATTTCTAAAAGTTGATGCTTCATTACATGTCCCTTGATTAGTTATTTTTTATATATTCTATGTGAAATTTGTTGATGAATAGCTTTGGGCGAATCCCCAATGACCGAATTTTCTATCAAATGTGTGAAGGGCCTTTGGCCTTACACATTTAATATCTAACTTTTATATATATATTCAAGTTTCATATTTTAATAAAACGGTTTGCTTAAATAATCCGCCACCTTCAAAAGTTGTGTTCTTTATATCATGTCCAATATGAACCAAGAGACGTGATGATTTGCGAAGAGGCCAACTATTGGAAAGTTGCATTGCTTGGATGCACACTGAGTTCGATATAAAGTTCGAATCATTTCTCATGTTCAAGGATATACGGTGAAGAAGACAATCACGTCAGGTCACAATAGGTGGGATATATTATGTAGCAGCTTGATTCGTTCCTCCAACAGATCGACTTATAGTAGATCATGTATCCTCCATTGTAGGTCGATAGTTATCTATTGATAGTTACTGCAGTACATAATTGTACAACAGATTGTATTACTTATTGCAGTCTAGGGTGAATCCATTTTTGTCATATTGCTTCAAAGTGTAAAGAAATTCATTGTAAAGATAGATGTCATATTATTGAAAGTAATTTAGATACTTTGTTGCTGGGTTTTTGTACCTTCAAGAGGAAGGTTTTCCCGGGATAATAATTATGTAATTGTGTGAATTATAATTTATTTATTCTGATTACTATAACTTAACATGGTATTAGAGCCATGATGAAAGAAGATCGTGATCCGATTCTAAACAACTTCTAAGTATTCACTCCTCTCTCTCCTCGTCGTGCAGTATCTCTAAGTCTCAAAAATGATGAATGGTCTTAAAGTCAAAGATAGACATGAAGATGCATCTAACTTCACCTCATGGAAGTTTAGATTGCTCATTGCACTTGAAGAGAATGATCTTCTTCAATTCATAGAGGAAAAAGATTTATATGAACCTAAAGATCATGGGGAGAAACTACAATTCAAGAAAAATCCCATCAAAGCAAAGAAGATATTAATCGACTCCGTGAGGGATCACTTGGTACCTCTCATCTCCAAGATGACAAATGCAAGAGATATGTTCAAGACCTTGGAAGGTTTATATGAGATTAACAACATAAGTATGGCTCTTTCCTTGAGACAACAACTCCACCAAGTGAAGATAGCAAAAGGAGATTTAGTCATCACCTAATTTATGAAAAATTCATAATTGAGAGATCAACTATGGGCAATTGGGGATCAAGTGATAGATAAAGACCTTTGCTATGCTAGCCATGAATGGTCTGCCTCATTCATGGGAGCCATTTATCCAAAGAATAAGTGGAAGGTCCAAAATACCTAAGTTTGATCGACTCTATGCAGATTGTATTCAAGAAGAATCAAGATTGGCTGCTAGAGAAATTGTCAAGCATTGTCAAAATAAAGATACACAAGTTCTTGCCTCTCAATCTACCAAGAAATGAAAGTACTATAAGAATGGAAACTTCAAAAAGAATAGAGATTTCAAATCAGATTCTACACCTAATTCTAGGAAGAGGAAGAAAGATCTCTCATGCATCCTGTGTTTTAGATGTGACATGTTCGGTCATTTTGCAAAAGATTGTTTGACAAGACCTAATTATCAAGGAGAAAACATCAATGAAGTCTCATCTCAGAAGGAGGTTAAAGATAACTCCAATGGTTTTCTTTTCATATTAGCCTTATCAAGCAATGTTCCTATGGATAGTGATACATGGTTAATTGATAGTGGAGCCTCTCAACATATCACCGATCATCGGGAGCACCTTTCTGATCTAGTGGGGAAAGAGTCACATCTCCAAGTCATTATTGGGGATGATGCTCGCTATTCTATAAGATGAGCTGGTGCTACATCTCTACAACTTGAATCTGGAGTTTCTCTACACCTAATTGTTGTATTGTTCATACTAGGGATCAAAAGGAACCTTGTGTCTATTTCAACCTTAGAGGATAAGGGCTATGAAATTGCATTTTCTGAAGGAAGAGTTCTTTCTTGGCCTAAGAACTCTAGTATCAAAATTGCTCATACGATCACAAATCGTCATGAGAGTTTATACAAAATCTCCACTCTCCCAGTTCAAGTTGTTATTCATGATTCCTCCACTTTCAACGAACTGTGGCACTAAAGACTTGGACATCTTCACTTTAGGGCACTTCCATCTTTGGAAAATATGGTAAAACATATTCCTAAACTTGTTCATGTAAATGATGGTACTTGTAAAGGTTGTGCTATGGGTAAAAATGGTAAATAGTCCTTTTCATAGCAGTGAAAGTAGGTCTAAAAAAATACTAGATGTTGTAAATTCAGATTTATGTGGTCCAATATCAATTCCATCCATAAGTTGATGCTTGTATTATGTAACTTTTTATAGATGACTACTCTAGGAAGACTTGGATTTAATTCTTAAGGTCTAAAGAGTCTAATGAAGTCCTAGGTAGGTTTAAAGAGTTTAAAGCTCTTGTAGAAAATATGTCTTGAAATAAAATTAAAACTTGAAGGTTTGATAATGTAGGTGAATACACCTCAGGTAGCTTTCATGATTTCTATATTGAGGTAGGAGTCAAGAGGGAGTTTTGTGCTCCTTACAACCCTCAACAAAATGGGGTTGCTGAAAGAAAGAACAGATCTATAATTGCAGCTGCAAAAGCTATGATTCATGATCTAGACCTTCATATTTTTGTATGGGCAGAAACCTCTAGAAAGGCACTGTATGTTTAGAATAGATGTCCTCATTGAATATTACAAAATATGACTCATGAAGAAGCCTTGTCAGGTATCAAACTAGATATGAGCCACCTTAGAATATTTGGTTGTCTTGTGCATGTTCATATTCCCAAGGACAAGAGAACCAAGTTGGAGCCTTTTGGCAAGAGAGGAATATTTGTGGGCTACAGCGAAACCTCCAAAGCCTACCACATTTACATTCCTCGTCAGAAGAAAATTGAATTTATGAGGGACGTCACATTTGAGGAAGATGTTGCATTCAAGAAATCAAAGGGCTCATACATGGAGATAGATGATGAGACTCCTCAAGACAAGGATGTTGATCATGCTCATGAGATTCAGAGGGAGACTACACAACCTGATATGTGTAATGACCCAATTGAACCTTTGGATCCCATTGATGGGCCTAGAGATATTGTTGTGTCTTGAAAGAGACCTGTTTGGGCACAAGAAGTAGAATAGTTTGCTACTCCTAGAGGAACATACAGAGAAAGCAAAAGACCACAAAGATATTTTAGTATGTTGCATTAATGTGTAATCTTATTGAGTCTAAAAATTCTAGTGTAGAGGAAGCTACAAAACAACAAGTTTGAAAACATGAAATGGATGAGGAGTATCAATCCATTCTCAAGAACAATGTGCGGGATATTGTTCCTAGACCAAAAGGAAAGTCTGTTGGTTGTACAAGATATAACATTCAGTTGATGGAAGCATTGAAAAGTACAAAGCTAGATTTGTGTCTCGTGGCTTCTCTCAACAAGAGGGGATAGACTATGAAGAAATATTTGCTCCTCTTTCTCACTATACTTCCATTAGAACTATCATTGTTATTGCAGCAACTAAAGGATGGAAGTTGCATCAAATAGATGTGAAGATTGCTTTTATCAATGGTGTGATTGAAGAGGAAGTCTACATTGATCAACCTAAGGGGTTCATGATTCATGGGAAAGATTCTCATGTGTTTAAATTGAAGAAATCCCTATATGGTCTTAAACAGGATCCTTGGACTTGGTATGAAAGAATTGACAGATACTTAGTGGGTTTGGGTTTCTGCAAGAATGATGTTGATCCAAACCTTTACTTCAAGGTATTCAATGATGATATGTTGATCTTGGTATGCTATGTTGTTGACCTATTTGTTACCTGAGAAGATCATCTCATTGATATATGTAAGAAGGAGTTGAGTAACAAATTTGAGATGAAGGACTTAGGACTTATGCACTTCTTTCTAGGGTTGGAGGTGTGGCAGAGGCCCAATGGGATTATCCTAAGTCAAGGAAAATACACCATTGATATCTTGAAGAGATTTGGAATGATAGATTGTAAATCTATGTCCACACACATGGAAACTAACTTGAAGAAATTAAGGGAAGTTGTAACTAGTTCAGATCTTGTGGACCCTACTATGTATAGGCAATTGATTGGGTCCCTGATATATCAAGTTAACACTAGACTAGATATTTTTTATGCACTTAGTGCACTTAGTTAGTTCATGAGTGAACCCAGAGAGATGCATCTAGTTGGAGTCAAGCATATCTTGAGATACTTGACTGACACAGTTGCATATGGCCTGAAATACTCTTCCAGTATGGACCTGATTATTGAAGGATATTTTGATTCTAATTGGGTAGGGAGTGTTACTGATCGGAAGAGCACTTCTGGTTGTTGCTTCAGTTTGGATTTTGTTATGATTTCCTGGTGTAGCAGGAAGCATTCTTCAGTAGCTTTGAGCACTATGGAGGCATAATACATTGCAGCATGTGTAGCAACTTGTGAAGTAGTGTGTCTTCATAAGCTCCTTGCAGGATTGTTTGGTCAATCATGGGAGCCTACCATCATACATTGTGATAACAAGACCCATGTGAAGCTTTCAGTCAATCCAATATTTCATGATATAATGAAGCATGGAGAGATTCAGTACCACTATATCAGAGATATGGTAGAAAGGAATGTTGTTCAATTGAGATACATTTGTTCAGAGGAACAAATGGATGACATTTTCACAAAGCCTCTTGCTAAAGTGAAATTTGTGCATTTTTTAGACAAGCTTGGAATTGTGGAAAATGAAGCTCATGCTGAGAGGGAGTCTCAGCATCAATAATTACCTGATATGGATTATAATGCATTCTCCTCTGTGAGAGAAGTTTAATGTATCAACCCTTGTTATGCATTCTTCTCTGTGAAAGAAGTTTGAGGTTTTCGTATACACCTAAAACCGGTTTGAAGACAATTAATTAAATAAGCAATTATTTAATTACTCTTCCTCCTCAATTTAACTGAATTCACTAAGCAATTTGATTAAATACCCCTTTTCATCTACTTATTAATAAATCTAAGGATTTATTTAATAGGTTCATTTCAAAAATCCCCTTTGATTAATTAATTCAAATTAATTAATTTCCCCCCACCAAAATCATTTCTTCTAAATCCTTTAATTAATTAAAATAAATCAATCCATGAGTTGTTAAAATTAATTATCCTTCTCCTATTATTTGAATTTCTAAATTCAAATTCTCCTAACTTCTACCACTCCTAAACCTAACCATTCCTAAACCTAACCCATTCTACCTACCCACATGTCCCCTTTCATCCAACATCTTCTAGAACCTTGTGACACTTGTCACTAAGTGTTCCCTTTCATCTAACCTCTTCTAGAAGCCTCTTGACACTTGTCACCATAGAGATGAGAGATGTTCCCTTTAATCCAACCCCCTTTTCCATCCTCCTCCAATTTAACCATTGATATCTTCAGATCAATCTTGACCATTGATTCTTGCCACATCACCCCTAGCCTTGGAAAATCCTATAAATAGACCCCATTTTGGAGCATAAAGGGTCCCAATTTCATATCATTCTTGCATATCATTTGATTCATCTCATTTGCATTCAAGCATTGTTACTATAGGCATCTAGTTTATAGTTTATCATCCTTTAGCAATGTTATCATGCTTAATTTTATCTTAATTGCATCTTAGTCTTAGTTCATTGGAGTATGCATAATTAGATTTGAGAGTAGTTTTCATACTCACATTTACTAGGAGGCAATAAGTCGATTAGCTATGGATTTACATTTCCTTGATTAAATCTTCTAACCATGCTTATAATGATTTATTGAGTGTATTGTGGTTGCAGGTACAGGTACACTTCACAGAGCACGACAATATCAACCCTTGTTATGCATTCTTCTCTATAAGAGAAGTTTGAGGTATCAACCCTTGTTATGCATTCTTATCTGTGAGAGATGTTTGAAGTATCAACCCTTGTTATGTATTCTTCTTTGTGAGAGAAGTTTGAGGTATTAGCCCTTGTTATGCATTCTTCTTTGTGAGAGAAGTTTGAGGTATTAGCCCTTGTAGTGCATTCGTCTCTATGAGATAAGTTTGAGGTTCTATCCCTTGTTTCACCCTCTACGAGTAGGTATGGTGTATTCTCCCTCTATGAGTAGGTATGGTTAATGTCATGTGAGAGACTTCATGACTTATCATTTGTGTACACTCACTCTTTGGGAGTGACCATGACTATGTAACTCGGATGTCGAAAAAGGATTTCTCCCTAGCTAAGAGGGAGTGTTGATGAATAGCTTCGGTAGAATCCTCAATATATGAATTTTCTATCAAATGTGTGAAGGGCCTTTGGCCTTACACATTTAATATCTAACTTTTATGTATATTGTCGAGTTTCATATTTTAATAAAATGGTTTTCTTAAATAAGCTACCACCTTCAAATGTCATGTTCTTTATATCATGTTCGATATGAACCAAGAGACATGATGATTTACAAAGAAGCCGACCATTGGAAAGTCGTATTGTTTGGATGCACACCGAGTTTGATATAAAGTTTGAATCATTTCTCGGATTCAAGGATATACGGTGAAGAAGACAATCACATCAAATCACAACAAGTTTGATATATTATATAGAAGTCCGATTCATTCCTCCAACAGATCGACTTAGAGTAGATCATTTATCCTCCATTGCAGATCAATAGTTATCTATGTGATAGTTATTGGAGTACATAATTCTACAACAGATTGTATTACTTATTGCATTCTAGGATGAATCCATTTTTTTTATATTTCTTCAAAGTGTAAAGCAATTCATTGTAAAGATAGGTCATATTATTGAAAGTAATTGAGATACTTTGTTTCTATGTTTTCCTACCTTCAAGAGGAAGGTTTTCCCAGGATAATAGCTATGCAATTATGTGAATTATAATTTATCTAATCTGATTACTATAACTTAACAAAATTCACATATTAACATGACCCATTTTTACTGTGACATGTGATCTAATTATTGAAACAATTAGATGTTTTAGTGCATGAATTTTGGAGACGAGCTTGATTTAGTAACTTAGAATGTAGTGTTTATGTTTTTTAGAGATGAATATAATAGTTGTACATGCAAGTTATATTAATATATAGTTAATATCATATAAAAATAATAATTTATTGATGTAATAAATGACACTTTCTTGACCTTTATAGTCACTTTTAGCAAGGAGAGTCCCCAAAGCAACTAATGTAGCTAATATGTTTTGTCTTTTAATACCATGATCATTGCAAAATAAGTTGAACTCATCATATGTGAACTCTCCTCCTCTATCTAATCTAAGACATTTAAGTTGTCTTCTTGTTTCATTTTCAACTCTTCCCTTGTATCATTTAAACATTTGAAAAGCTTCTAATTTTTCTTTTAAAAACATTACTGACGTCATCCTTGAGTAATCATCCATAAATAATATGAAATATTTGTCACCATAATAACTTTGAACTTTCATAGGACCACAAAGATCAGTGTGCACAAGATCTAAAATTCCCTTAGAGGTGTAAGACTTACTTGTAAAGCTTGATCTTGTCATTTCACCCATCTGGCATCCTCAGCACATAGCATTCTCAGGTTTTTCAAGACTTGGTAGACCTATTACTTGGTGCTTCTTACTTATTTTGATCAGATTATCAAAATTTACATGGCAAAACCTTTTATGCCATAATCAAGTATCATCTATCTTTGCATACAGACAGTTGTTCCGAGTTCAATCAAGGTGAAATTTATTACCTTTTGTTTGTGTCCCGGTAGCAGCTAACTTTCCATGCTTGTCATGAACTTTGACAATTCCTTTCTGAAATTCTATTTGGTAACCTGTATTGTTTAGCTGTGCTACACTCAACAAATTGTATTCCAAACCTTCAACCCAATAAACATCATCACATCTTGCATTGTCAAGAAGTGTTATAGATCCTTTACCTCTTAATGGACATGGTGCATCATTACCAAATCTTACATAGCCTCCATCATAATCTTCTAACATAACAAACTTGTGTTTATCACCTATCATATGATGTGAGCATCCACTATCTATGATCCAAGAATCATTAGCATTTATGTGAGATATTAGGGAGTTTTCTTCATACCTTTGTTCATCTGATCCATCTTTGATAGCCACATTAACTACTTCCTCTATATCAGTTTCATCCGATTTATCATCGTTGGATTCCTCATCAGCTATTAAGCATGTCTTTCTATCTCTTCTTCTGAAGTCTCGGTGTCCTCTGTAATGATTATCTTTCTGTCTGTCATTTCGGTAATCTCTCTTTTCAGCAGAATCTTTGTCAAGACAGTTAGAAGCCATACATCCTATTTTATCACAATTGAAACATTTCAAAGGTAGTTTTCCTTTATACTTACCTTTGCCTCTCAGGAACCTTCTGGCTAAGAGTGCTTCAAACTCTTCCTGCTTTCTGATTTCCTCATACAATTTGTGTACTTCTTCCATGTTCTTACGAAATCTTTCACTTGCTCCACTGTGATCTCCTTCAGAGTACTTGTACATTCTTTCATTGTAATCATTAGATTCATCAAGATGAAAAGAACTAAATGCAAATTCAACTTTATTTATCGAAGATCCACTGTTATCAAAGTTACTTAACTCAAATGCATGTAGCTTACCAATAGTAGCATCTAAAGAAACTGGCATATTAGGTACAGACCTCAATTAATTGATTGTAGAGACTCAGATTGCATAAGTCGGTAGAAGGGTTCTTAACAACTTACTTGTTATATCCTTTTCTTCAATAGTTCCACCTGCTCCTTTGATTTGATTGACAATCTCCTTTAGTCTTGTACTGTACTGGGTTATGTTCTCACCTTCATTCATCCTCATAGATTCAAGTTGTCCTCTTAGACTGTCTACTTTTGCTCTTTGAACATGTTCATCTCCTCCATACATAGATATGAGCTTGTCCCACATTGCCTTTGCATCATTGCAGCCTTCTAGATCATTAAACTTTGAATTGGTCAATGCAGATGTTATTTCAATCATTGCTTGGATATGTTCTTTCTTTGCCTTTATTTCTTCAATAGTCAATGGATAGGTGCTCGGTGTGATGAAATCATTCTCCAGATAATATACAACATATTCTCCAATTCCTGATAGGTGCAGCTTCATCCTTTTCTGCCATGTAGAGAAACTTGACTTCTTCAACTTCGGTGTATCCCTCTTATACATCTTTTGATCTTTGCCTCAAGTACCTTTAAACTTTTTCTTTCGAAGTCCAAAGCTCTGATACCAATTGATAGTTCAGATACTTAATGTAAGTACAGATCCAATAGCCAACATAATGAGAGGGGGGGGGGGTGAATCATACAAACTTAATCTTGCATAAAAACATCAGATTCAACCTCGGTAACATATACTTCAGTAATATAACCAAAACTGCTAAACATGCAAGCTCAAAAGCATATAAACATCATTAACCTCATAACACCAGATTTAACGTGGAAACCTAAATAGGGAAAAACCACTGTGGGATTTTGGACCCACTAAGAAATATACTCTTCTAGAGTATGCTCGGTTAAAAGAAAATCCTGTTAAATATTACAAACACATTGCTAGATGTGACCCGGTTAAGGGATTTCCCTCAGATCTGTTAGGAACTTCACCTTGTTAGAAGTGACCTTGTTAAAGGATTTCAAACACTCAATCAGAATGTCACCTTGCTAGAGGGTTTTACAAATAAGACTGTTAAGTCCACTCGGTTAAGAGATTTTCTATCACTTTCACAAAATAAAAGTAATAAAAATCTATCCGCAACTTCACATCTAAAATGCTAAAGCAGATTCTTATTTGCTCAATACAATCTAGACATAGAACTAATCTAGTCCATCTGCTGGGCTTCTATACTCTGTTATTCAAACAGGTCTTCAAGCTTCTGTGCTCGGTAATCACTATGTAGCATCCCTGTGCATACATTTGCCCGCATACATTGTTTATCAATAGTTCCCTATTCATAAACAATTATCTAACCGCTTAATCTCCTTGATCACATTTCCCATGATCAATCATAGCCATCAGATCTTCAAACTTGTCCAGGTTCAATGTATCCTTCGATTTGAAAAACGTTTTACCCTGCCTAGGAACTTGCATACATTTCTTGGAACTTGTGGTAGGGTAATGCGGTTCAATCTGCACTGTAGATCTTCATGCCGATTTTTATTTGCCATAGATTCATTAACAAACTTCATGCACGACATACCAATCATTTAATCAGTTCTAGCTCATCAGCTTCCTTCATTAAATAACACATGTAACCATTTAATGTATTCTGTTACAGCTCCGTTACAAATCAGTAACAACTCGGTAACAACCTGGTCAATACTAAACTTTACTCGGTAGACATTCTGCCTTCATTAACCGATAGCGATAACCTTAGGGTTTACTAACTAGGTTCCTTAGGGTTTACCGACTAGGTTCTTTGCTCGGTAACATAGTATAGTATTAACCTTACAATTTACAACATATGTATGATGTTAAAACAATCTAAACATCATGTAAGTTGAAGCTAGACCCTATGAATATGTGACATATGTTAGAGCTAGTCAATGTTGTGTATATGTCACATAAGCTAGAGCTAGTCACTATGTATATGTGACATAAGCTAGAGCTAGATGTGTTCAAGCTAGTCACTATGTGTTAATGGGAAGTGGTCTCGATTCACTCTTTAGGGAATTGGAAATTTTGGAAGGGTATTCCCCAATGTAATTGTGTATGTATGTAAACTATTTGAATGCAACTAGATATTGCTTTATTATTGTTGGGCTAATTTTTAATAAGAAGTTGACATCTCTAAGTTAGATTGAGAAGTTTGTTTAATTAATTTGGTACTTATGAAATTTAAAAAAAGAAAAATTAGTAGCAATCAAAAGGCGGTTATTACACCAAGAGCATCTTGAATTGGTTGTACCCTTAGATCTCATGAAGGGAAAATTTTATTATCTATTATAGGTAAAATTCCTAATGGATTGAATAATGTTGTAGAGGACAAAGCTCTATTGGTAATTTATAAACTAGCCAAGAATCTTAGCATTACTCATCTTGTCATTAAAAGAGATTCTCTAATAACAATCAATGCTCTAAAATACAGCAGGTTTCAAATTAGAATCTTAAATATATATTTTCAGAGGTTGTTGCTTGATTCATTACAAAATTGTCAGATTTCTCACATATATAGAGAGAGAAATAAACTTGTTGATTTCCTTTCTAAGAAGGGAGTAAAATTGTCACAAGATGAAGCCTTACTTTCCTACGAACAATTGGACAATATTGAAGAGTTATCCGATGGATTAAAAGAGCTCTAATATTTTATTCTAATAACCTTTGTTCTCTTTTGTATTTGTTTCATTTTTGGATCTTTTGTGGAGATCATCATAGATAAGAGTTCTCATTGATATCACCCTCTTCTGCGAGTGTTAACTATATGATCAATCCATGTCATGTAGATTTATAGCCGATATACGTAGAGGATGGTAGGCTATTTGTGAGTATCATGGATCTCTTGCATTTATTCCATAAGACTTTCAAGTCCCTTTTTTCCATTCAAATGTTTTCATTGCAGTAATTAGCATTAAGACTTTATCTCTCTTAAGTATCTCTTCCTGGTTCCTGTTCATCTTCATCCACTTTTCTTCCAAAGTTCTTAAGGGTGGTCTCCATCTTTTTGTTTGTCTGCATTAAGATTATACCGTTCAAACAATTTTGTTGAACCAACGATATTTTCGTAGAGCGGATTTGTGGCTCAAAGTTCCTCTAGTAGTGACAACTTCAGCAAATAAGGCATGCATTGTGTATGCTCCATATAACTCCCACTCAAGTGTTAGAAGTCCCTTATTTCAACTTACAATCTATTCATTTTCATTGGGTTCTAGGTTTTCTTAATGTTGTATTTTCGTATCAATCAGTGGGTAAACATATTATTAACACTTTTAAGAATAGAAATGTAAGCTTAGTGTCTGTGATTTAAGATGTTTGTTTAATCTCCTTTCCATGTATATATTTATATAATTATTTTAATATACATACATACATACATACATACATACATACACATATATATTATATATATATAGTATTTTACTAAGAAAAATAAATTTATTTTTATTAGAATGATTTAAGTAACACAATTTTTTTTTTTATATTGTGCTTAAGAAACTTCACATCTTCTTATAAGCACTGAAACGAAACTATACAAAATATTAAATCCATATGATATGTAGAGAAATTTTGTTTCATAATATAAATCTAAATATTTATAATAATATAAAATTTAATATTTCTAAAACAATTAAAATAGTTGATAATTATGTTAATGCTTAGGTAGAAAAGAATACTAACATTTTTTTCAATTCTAAATCTACTGAAAAATTTAATAAAATGCTATAATAGTGTGAGTGGATAAAAAGAAGTTGATATAAATTTTACAATCATATACATGTCAATCATTCATTTCTTCCAATTTTAAATCAGCATTAGAATATAATAAAATGACATAAATATATTAAACACGTCTATCTAAGATAGGGAAGAGATATCAACCTCACGATGTGAGTCTACCCTTTGTAATAAATCTGATATTACATTTTTTATCAAAACATTTAAGATATCTAATCTATTTATATTTTTATCTAAACATTATTTCATAGCAAATATAATAATGCTAAATATATCTATACAATTTATGTCACAATATAGACTCTTTTGAAATAATATTTCTCTATCTCCCCCTATATATATAATTTGGTCTAACAAAATATTTAAAACAAATCTTAATACTATTAATTAGCTATTAATTGATTATATTTAAATAATCATTTTGCCTTTTTAACTATTTGTATAACTTGTTTCACATATTAAACTATTAATTTGTTTATTTTTTAATTATAAAATAATTCAAGTCTAGTATAATATGTAAATATTATTTTATTTAATTTATTTTGATCAATTGTTGATCATTCTTCTTTGAAATTAAAAAAAAAAATCTTAGATATTCTACATAACCATTAGATTATTTATTTGAAACAACATAAGTTGATTAGATCATTATAGAATCAACTTTTTGGAAATATAGCTTATTTATTTTTCATGAAAACAAATTTAATGACATTGTTCTTACCTACCTTCCATAACCATTGGATCAATTATTTTCTTAGTACAAAATTATACAAATAACCTTTTGAAAATCCAAATTTTATCTTTCTCCCCTAAATATATATATAATATATTTTAGTGACCTACCCATCATAACCATTTGATAAAAAATCATAAGTGTTTGGGCCTTATGGTGATTTACTTAATTAGAACATAACCATTTTATGACTTACTTACATGGGGCATAAATTTACTGAAATTTTTTTAAAACAAATCTTTGAAAATTTGAACAATCCCATTTTACCATTTGATCACAAGATAAGCAACTCTTCTTCCCTAAAAGTTAAAAAAAATAAAATTTCCCTTAGCTACTATGATAGTTTTCTTACATATGCTTCTTGACTATCTGAGCACAAGTGTTTCTCACAAGACATACACATTGTAAAAAAATAGAGAAATGGTTCTTTGGAAATATTAAAACTATCCTATTTAACAACTAGATTGTGAGATAGGAAATTATTTCTCTTCTAAAAAAGTAAATAAAAAAATAATAATACTATCTTAACAATCCAAGAAAATAATCTCATCATTTACATTGGCCACCAGTTTAGTGGAAAATGATAGCAACAACTCCTTGAAAATATTAATCAGTATATTATGCAACAACTAGATCGTGAGATGGAAAACTATTTAAAATTTGTAACTATTGATTATTTGTTTTGTTAAAAATATAAAAAATTAGTTCTCTTACCTACCTTTATTAACTATTTGATAGATTATTTACTGGAAAAGATAACAACTACTCCTTGGAAATATTAAGTATCCTATGCAACAATTGGATCATGAGATAGGAAACTATTTAAAATTTGAAATTATTTATTTATTTTGTTTGTTAAAAATACAAAAAAATATTTCTCTTACCTACCTTTATTAACTATTTGATAGATTATTTAGTGGAAAACAATAGCAAAAATTTCTTGTAAATATTAAGTATCCTATGCAACAATTGGATCATGAGATAGGAAACTATTGATTTTTTTTTGTTAAAAATATAAAAAATTTATTCTTCTTACCTACCTTTATTAACTATTTGATAGATTATTTTTCACGAGCCACAAGTTAGTTGAAAATTGTAGAAGTTATTCCTTAAAAATATTAACTACCTTACTTGACTATTGACAAACTCTTGGAAAATTGAAACTATTGATCAGACATAAAACTGAAACAATATTTATCTCACGGACCTTTCTTAGCTATTGGCCACTTATTTGTCACGAGGCATAAGCTTATTCTTAAATTATATAAATAATTCTTTGGAAATATTAACTACCCAATGTAACCCTTAGATCATGAGATAGGCAACTCTTTCAAACTTGAACCTATTGGTTAACCTTAAAAAGAAAACAATATTTCTTTTACCTAACCTTTTTAGCTATTGGATCATTTATTTCCAAACCGTTTACTTTATCTAACTACCCACTATATATTTCAATAATTTCTCGTTATCCATTCAATTATTTATTTTTCTCCATCCATCATTTTTTTCTAATATATCCTCCTCTATCTCATGGGCCTCACTTGTGTGAATTATCTGAAAAGTGTGAAAGCTGGATGTGATAATGAAATACTTTTAAGGATGAAAAAATGCAAAGCTTTCAAAATATAGAGGTGAGTGAATAAGCCTTTGACTTCAGAGTTCCTTTTTTCCCATTTTTCACATTACAATAATATTTCTCTTTTTTTTTTATCCCTTTAATTTTTTCCTACTATAGTACCTGTGTGTCCTAATACATTTAATAATTTTTAGGATGGTGAGTTTTGCAAAGATTCTTTAGTAGACCTTTAAGAATTGAGAAAGTTTGAATTTTTTCTTTACATGTTGATACAGGAGGTTTATTAAAAAACTGTTGTGATAAAAAAAGAAGTGGGAGGACACTCGTAGGCAAGATTGTTTTGGATTCTGATTGGCTGCGGATATAAGATGTTTTGTAAGTGTCCTTTTTATTGCTTTGAAATTTTCCCATACAATTGGCTGCTGATATAAGGTGTTTTGTATTACAAAAATTATTTATAACTCACTCATTGCTTTTTCCATTCATGTGTAGGACTAAGAAGAAGTAGCAACATTTGCAGCCTGGCCTTCTTACCCATCGTGGTCTTCGCTACTCTTTTCAAGTAAGAGGGCTTTATCATGCATTAATTAATAAACTTTCCTGTATAATTTAGATCTAGTTTCCTTTGCATGCCGTTGAGCGTTTGCATTACATAAATGTGATTTAGAAAATGTTAAATTAATTATGATAAGGTGCTTTTCCTACTTGTCTTTTCAACTTTCTTAGTAAAAAATAAGTTATTCTCAGTCCGATGGTACAACATTAGATATTCTCAGTCCGATGGTACAACATCTGATGAGATCGTTAGGAATGTTAAATCTGATTGTTTTGTTTCTGTGAAAATTCACAGTATCGTACTGATTGGGTATTGTACAGTGGCCACTATGTATATCCATGTAATACCCCCTGTGACAGGGATATTAGTAAACATCATATGACATCACGTGAGGGTAATACATAGATTAGCAGTAAACATCATGTGAGGGTAATACATAGATTTAAATACCTACCATAGTAGAGTGATATAGATAACGATTAATGCTTACCTCAGGAAAATAGATATACGGTATAGTTTAGGAAAATAGATAGCAGAAACTATGGAGTCGTTTTCTATTTCGACCAATTATTAGAATTTATTTCCTTTTCTTTTGCTACCCATCGTCTAGAAATAATTTCCTGATGTAGAACTAAGATGGAATGAAACTGGCGACTGGTGTTGATGCTAGAACATGCTCATACATTCAATGTAGTCATAAAAAACAAAGTTAAATTTTAGGTCGGTCAAGTTTACCATCTCAGCTTGTCAGGCCTCTCGTTACAAGCAATGGAACATCTTGCGCACTTATATTCACCCTTAAGGAGGTGTGTGATATTGAGAGTGCAATTTTCCCACATCGCCAACTTAGCAGCTATGATTGAACTGACTAGTAACATGCCACTCTCAAGGACCTCCACCATTCATGGGTATAAATATTGCTGATAGCACCATATCATATGGGTTTTAAATCTATAATTTATTTCTATAATATATTTAGTTGTTCCATTTGGTTGTACAAAATTTGTTTTCTATAATATTTAATATACATTTTACATCATCAAATCTTAAATTTTTGTGTAAAATATTATGAACTATGGAAATCTAATGTCTTTATTTTACTTATAGTTTTTTGTCAATTTTTTTTTCTTCTAATTATACAATTGGTTTATTTAAGTTGTAGTTTGTGCAGTAAAAAGAGTGATTGAAGCAAATGAAGTACTAAATTGACCCGAAGTATGAAAAAAATACAAAATTGAAACTATTGATTCAAAATATGATAATGAATAAATTACAATTAAAATTCTCTAATTATATAGAAATCTCAGATACATAGAACACCAACAATATCCCCTTTAATTTGTTTCTCGTACAACAATGTCGCTATTTCCTTTGTGATTGCATTTTATCTCTACTCTCCTACCACAATGTTGTGTTTTTTCCTTTTATATTGTGTTTCACTTGCTATCCTTTTATAGCTTTAGTTCTTTGATAAAAATGAAGGGCTTCACCTTCACGTGGTTTTAAAATCTTTTGTTCCTTTTTAGGTGTAATTTTGGTATAAAGACCCAACAATCTTCTTGGTGCTTCCTTCACAAGGGCTTTAAATAAGCTATGCGACCTTTTGATCTCCGCTTTTGAAGATTAACTTCACTTTTCATTGCCTCTACAAATTCTCTAATGATTCTATTAATTCTTCAACCTCCTCTTTCTTTGAAAATTCTTTTACCATTAGAAAACCCTATTTACATAAAGTTGCCATCAAAATATCATTAGCTACCATCAGCAAATAGGCAGCCAATTCAAACAAAAGTTTGCAAACAATAGATAGTTGATTGGTTGAAGAAATAGTTAAATCACTTAAAAAATTATTAGACAACTTGTAGATGGTACAAGAATTTGCAAATCAATAAAAGCTGAAGAAACTGAAGAATCATTAGAAAAATTGTAGAATGTACAATAAATTTGTAGAAGATAGTAGAAAGTTGAAAAACCAATTAAAGCAATGAAGAAATCACTAGAGAGTTTGCAGAAGCAATAAAAAGTGAAGTTGACTGTCAAATGTAGAGATCAAAAGGTTTAGTTTATTTAAACCCTGTGAAGGAAGCATGGTAAAGATTGTGCAGGTGGTATAATGAAATTACCCTAAAAAGAAACAAAGAGGTTTAAAACCATCTCAAGGTGAAGCCCTTCATTTTTATTAAAGAATTGAAGCTATAAAAGGAGAGAAAGTGAAGCGCAATTCAAAAAAATAAAAGTCACCACATTGTTGTAGGAGTGAGAGGCAAAATAATGACAAAGGAACTCGCTACATTGTGGTAGGAGAGAAGCCCACATAAGTTGGAAGAATAAATAAAGTTAGTTGTAGATGTTTTTTGAAGAAAATAGGAAGATTCCATATCATTTAAATATCATAGTTTTATGTTAAAGTCATTAATGGTTGAAATTAAAGAGAATATTGTGGGAATTGGATGTATGTAAGAGCTCTATATAATTAGACAATTTTAACTATAATTAATCCATCATGATCTTTTGGATCAATAGTTCCAATTTTGTATTTCTTTAATACTTCAAATAAATTTAGTACTTCAGTTGCTTCAATGACTCTTTTTAGTGCAAAAACTATGACCTAAATAAACAAATTGTGCACTTAGAAAAATAATCTTACAAACATCTCCAAGTTCATAGTATTTATTACGTAAAACTTCAAGGTTTGACAGTGTAAAATGTATATGGTGCTATCAACAATATTCATATCCGTGATTGGTGGAGGCCCTTGAGAATGGCCACATTGATGTTACTAGTGTCTTCAATCAAAGCTGCTACCTTGGTGATGTGGGCAATTGCACCGTCCATATCACACCCATCCTCAGGGGTGAATATAGAAAATGAAGACCTCGTACTCTAGTGGATGCTCATTTTTTTCATTTGCTGCTATTTGCCAAGTGCAAGATGTTCCAATGCTTTTAACGAGAGGCCTGACCAGGTGAGATGATAAACTTGACTGACCCAAAATTTTATTTCATTTTCTATAACTACATTAAATTTATGATCGTGTTCTGGCATCTACACTGGCTAAAAAATTTAGTTCCATCTTAGTTTTACATCAGGAAATCATTCTAATAATTGATCGAAATAGAAAACAAATTCTAATAACTGATCGAAATAGAAAATAAAAGAAATGAAATTCTAGTAACTGATCGAAGTAGAAAAAATGATATTCGCCCCACTCACTGCAGGTAAGCAGGTGTACAGAAATATATTGATTTAAATCTGTTTGTAACTATTTTTCCCAGAAACAAACTTTTCCGGTTTGCTTTTTTTACCTTTTTTAAAACCCTCCAAATGATGAGTGCTTTTCTTAAATAAAAAATCTGAAAAAATTTCTTCCCAATAGTAAAATAAATTATTGATTATTGAATAACACAACTATCATAACAAATAAACTCTCCGTAGAATAAAAATGATTCATTACTAGAGTTCAACATCATAATAAAATAAGTCTACATAAGTCTACATTTACACAGGCTAATTTTGACACAAGTAATATTATGTTCTACTCCTTTAAAAAGCTCCTAGTACTTTAAAAATAATGAAGGTTGTTTCATGGTCTATAATAATATCTATAATATAGTTAAATTTAGAAATGGTTTCATTGTTTTGAAATTATGCATGAGCTTGTGGGCTAGAACAAGAGAGTGCGCTCAATGTTTTTTATTTTTCTATGAAGTGACAATGAGATACTTTGAAAGATGAATCAATCTTCCTAGATGAAAAAATATCATTGATCTATTGTATAGTATGAAGAAGTGGAAAATATTTTGCAATATTGGAAAAGGTTTATATTATACTAGTGCTTGCATCACCAAAAATCATTTCTTTTACATCTACACTGGCTAATAAATTTAGTTCCATCTTAGTTTTACATCGGGAAATCATTCTAATAACTGATCGAAATAGAAAATAAAAGAAATGAAATTCTAATAACTGATCGAAGTAGAAAAAATGATATTCGCCCCACACTGCAGGTAAGCAGGTGTACAGAAATATATAGATTTAAATCTGTTTGTATCTATTTTTCCCAGAAACAAACTTTTTAGGTTTGCTTTTTTTACCTTTTTTAAAACCCTCTCAAATGATGAGTGCTTTTCTTAAATAAAAAATCTGAAAAAATTTCTTCACAATAGTAAAATAAATTATTGATTATTGAATAACACAACTATCATGACAAATAAACTCTCCGTAGGATAAAAATGATTCATTACTAGAGTTCAACATCATAATAAAATAAGTCTAAATAAGTCTACATTTACACATGCTAATTTTGACACTAGTAATATTATGTTCTACTCCTTTAAAGAGCTCTTAGTTCATGTCTACATTTACACAGGCTAATTTTGACACAAGTAATATTATGTTCTACTCCTAGTACTTAAAAAACAAGGGCTGCAAGCAGCGAAGCCGGGAGTCTTTGCTTTTGTTTGGTGCATGCATAGATTTGTGAGTTTAGCCATGTTGTTCAGTTTATCCATCTGGCTAGACTGCATTATTGGGGACAAATTCACTGTTACCCTTCTTTTGTTGGCTTTATAAATTCATTGTTACCCTTCTTTTGTTCATTTCGGATTTGTTGCTTGTAGTCAGTGGTAAGAAGATCAATTGATCTATGCATGTAATGTTTGAGTTACCCTTCTTTTGTTCATTCAGATTTGTTGCTTGTGGTCAGTGGTAAGAAAATAGTCAAGAAGTCATCTATTAGATGCTCTGGTTAATAAATTTTCGTTTGCATTTTCATCCACTGAATACCAAAGGATCAACATTCAAAAAAATACAGAGACAGTTTTCTAATCGAAGAACTCAATAGTAACTCTTGTTGTAATTATGTAGAGAATATGAAGATTAGCCAAAGCAACACAAACAATTCTAATTGATATCTCTGTTTTGTAATAGAAGGTGAATTTTTGGCATGTATTTCTAGATCAGATAAACTAGTCATAAAGCAACATCTGACAGCTTTTACTTCACAACAAACACAATATTGCAATACAGAGCAGAAGAAGAAAATATGTATATATGGATTGACATACATTTGTTGGGCATTGTTGATTGATTTACATGAAATTTTAATTGAAAGTACTTGTGCTGAGCATTGGTTGCCAATTAACTATGTACAAAACTCGTATAGTGGTGGTTTCTTTTTGTTTTTTTTTTGTTTTGTTTTGTTTTTTGGGACTGTTTTGAGCTTTTGCATTCAAAATCCAGCAAAATTCATTATATTTGGTAATTAACTGGTAATCAAATAAGCCACAATAAAGAAGTTGGACTGCAATAAAAAATATTATGAAACATAACAAATGAAGAGTTTTTCTATACAAAGAATATATTGTTGATAATATAGATATAATTGCACATAGTGTAGTAAAAACTGAAAAGCAAGGAATAGGTCACTTTTCATTTCAAAGAATAAATTTTTTTTACTCTTTCAGTAAGTGGAAGGAAAAATACTGTATCTAGCATTTTGTTTACGTGACAAAGTGTGAAAAGTTATTTACATTTTTGTGAACGCTAACTTCATCCCTTTTATAACATACACAAGGGACTCATCTTTAGTATGATATTCTTACATATTTGGATTAATCTCTGATACTCGAGTGTGATAAGAAGCTCATCTTAAGTGTGTATTCTTAAATATTTAAATTATTCTTACATATGTGATTGCAACCTATAGGACCAACTATCGATGAAAGGTTTAGCCACAATTGAATTTGTCTGACATGTATTTGACCACTATCAAATTTTAGTTTGAAGAGACATGGCAATAAGTGATGGGTTCGACTCTTGTTGAACTTGTCGCATACGTGACAAAACAGTATGATTGTAAGGTCATGTCACTACTTGTCTTGTTCGATGCATGGAGTGCATTATGCTTTTCTTAATCAAGTGATGTATTCATTTTCTAGTACAAATACACTGATTAATATTTGCAATAGTACAAATACATTTGCTTAAAATTTTCTGGTGCATTCTCAATAAATCCATTTTGTGCATATCCTGAAACATTGTAGTCCACGAGGACACATCTTTTTTAGGCATTTTGTCAAAGAGTTCATGTGCCCTGCATATGCTTCTTACTTGAGGTACA
Organism: Cryptomeria japonica; assembly: GCF_030272615.1. Taxonomy (NCBI): domain Eukaryota; kingdom Viridiplantae; phylum Streptophyta; class Pinopsida; order Cupressales; family Cupressaceae; genus Cryptomeria; species Cryptomeria japonica. The sequence continues at coordinate 225,017,011 of NC_081407.1, read as the reverse complement.
CTTGACAATAAGACCTACATTCCAAACATGTTGAGTCTTAGGGTTATTGGCAATTAAAGGTGAAAGTTCATTTTATGTTTTCTTGAGAGAGTCACTTATGCATGCCATATTGACACTCTTCCATTTTAATGGATTTGCTTGTTGTGGAGAATCAAGGAAGGATTAATAGAGAGAAGTTTGTTGAAAGAGGTTCTTTTGACTCATGTTAGGTTTGAAGTTATTGGCAATTAAAGGTATAAATTTATTGCCATGTTCGATGAGGATCATGTGATTGTGTGTGGTCATTAGAGTTTACAAAATTAGATGCAAGTGAGAATGTTAGAAGAGATTTATTCTTGAAAGGCCCTTGAAGTGAGCAAGGGTTGTGGCTTGTAAATAAACTACTATCTTGAATTTAGAGTACTCAAGACGGATGGTGAAGTAGACATTTCCTCTGAAAGCATAATTGACAAGGAAAGTGTGAAAAAAGATGAAGAGAAAAATGAGAAGTCTCAGTTTGTGATTAGCAATCATCAAGTTGATGCTTAGTCCAAAGATCCCAACTCTGTGCATGCTACTAATGAACAAGAGTATGTAAAGAAGAACAATAGGAAAGATGTAAATTCAAAAATGGAAAATGTACATTAGAACGATCTTCAAGAACTAATATAACTGTAGCAGAAGAGTTTCAGTTTGAGGATCCTAGAAAGTGGAAAGAGGAAACTGAAGTGATTGCAACAACAAATGACAACATAAAACATAGTCAATTACAGGAGAATCAATCTAGCATATTTCTTGAAGGGGGAGATTCAGCCAAACCAAGTCAAGAAGAGATCAACCAATGGTTCCTAAGGTATATTTACTTGATTAAATGATCTCGTGGATTCCTTTAAGTTTATTTTGTATTAGTGAGATTTCACAACAATGAATGGGATGGAAAGTTACAAATCCAGTCAAATTTCATTATCAGATTCAAGCTCTGCTCTCTTTAAATAAGAGAAGGTTTAAATAAGAGAAGGTTAACACTATTGTTGATAGAAAAACTACATCTTCTTATAAACAAAAGTCAAAAGGTTCACTTTTGCAGATTATATATTCATGCCCAAAACTTACAAAAATGGGTTCTAAATCCAAGAGCTCCCAAATGAAAATATGCAATGATAGCTATTTCAAAATGCGGTTTTCTCCAAAAACATCAACATACTTGGAGTTGTTTCTGGAGAGGATTCTTGTTACCTGTTGAAGGAAGAAACAAAACAATATTGTGATAATTGCAAATTGGAAGAACATAAAAAACAATATTGTGATAATTGCAAATTGGAAGAACATAAAGCTAAATTATTATTATTGTTGCAAGTTCCAGAAGCTAAAGGTTTCAAAGAGAATGTAAATTCAAAATTGGTACTTGAATTAAATTAAACTTGTTTAATTTATTAGAAACCACTAAATTTAACCAATCCTTCCATAGATAGAAAGATGCTAAATTGTGAGGACCGAATAAGGTGTCAAGTCAAACATTTGTTTCTGTGATATATAGAGAATGTATAACTAATTAAAATAATGATAAAATAATTCCACATTGGTCATTTAATGAGAAAAAAATATGGCACACACTCTGACCCATTAGGTTTTCACTTTCCAGTAAACAACATGAGATCCTTTCAGTATCAAAAATAAAATACTTGTGAATTATTTTACTTCTATTGAGCTACAATTGTAACCATATTGAGAAATGATGGAAAAAGAAATATAAAGAAATGATTGAACCAGCTACTTTCACATTGGCACAATTTATCAGAAATAAACTTGGTCATTTATTAAAAAAAAAAATGGCCCATACAGAAAGGGGAAATACTACCACTCAAAGAAACATATAGAGAATAACAGATAATGAAACTCATTTAGAGTTTCAGAAAGAAGAATAAGATAATGAAACTCATTTAGGGTTTCAGAAAGAAGAATAACATCAATGATTCTAGATATGTTTTCAACAAACAAACATGACGATAAATAGAGAGTTGGACAGAAAGAAAAGTCTAAAGATGAAAAGTAAACATAAGTGCTTAGTGCATTCGAGTAAATTATCATCATTGCAAAAAATAATCATAGTGATCAAAGAAACATATAGAGAATAACAGATAATGAAACTCATTTAGAGTTTCAGAAAGAAGAATAAGATAATGAAACTCATTTAGGGTTTCAGAAAGAAGAATAACATCAATGATTCTAGATATGTTTTCAACAAACAAACATGACGATAAATAGAGAGTTGGACAGAAAGAAAAGTCTAAAGATGAAAAGTAAACATAAGTGCTTAGTGCATTCGAGTAAATTATCATCATTGCAAAAAATAATCATAGTGATACCAAAAAAGATAAAGAAATCAATATATAAGGTAGCAAGGATAATGCCTCCCTCTCTAACTTGTCATTAGTAATCTAGCACTCACTATACCTGTGTATGTGTCTATATGCCTAAACATTTTTTCATGTTTTATACAGAACAGGTTTAGTGGTAAAGCCTTGGAAATGAACATCTCTAATAATCATTGACTTGTAAAATGTTTTACATGTATACAAAATGTATCATAGACAAGGCACATAAACTGTTTGAAAAAAAGTCTTAAAGAAATTTGATTTCATGCCATGCAAGTTTTGCATGATAGGCACACAATTGATTTTATTGTCCCAAATGAAAGGTTTGGAAATCGGTATTTTTTAGTGTTGAAGGATAGACAAATCTTATTGTCTTTTATTTGTAACTGCCCTTGTACAAATATGTGCAAAAACGTTTAAGCACAAAAAAAGTATGTCTATTGTTTCGCATAATGTTTCATAGTAGAACAATCATTAAATGTTCATGTTGAACAAGCCTTAAAATCGTTAGAAACAAGTACAATGACATGATCATTTTGCAGCTCGATTCAATATAAAAAAATACCCTGCTATTGTGCTTTCCAATCATACTCATTTTTATCATGATCTTATACATACAGAATTTTAGTTTCTACTATTACCAGAGAATATCAATTCCAATTCTAGATAAAGAGTGACAATGTAGTGAGTTGGTTAGCATGTGGCAATTGTTCTTCTCTAACTGCTGGTGTCAAGTGGATTGAATTTACCTTGCAAATAGAAACATTTGTCTTGGCTTCAAGTTTTCTCTATTTTGAACCTATAACAAGGCCTCTACTAACACCCCATTACCAAATTATGTTTGTCTATACCCCCATTGGACTTCTCTGTATAACGAATTTCTAAAGGCAAAGATGCATTTCATGCACAATAGTGAAGGAAATTCTTTTGTTTTAGGTTAAATATTTATTGTTTTTGAAATAATAATTTCAAGAAATTATGAAATATTATAGAGCACGGAAAAAATTTGGAATGTTTCAAATAAAATTTATTCTTTCAACTGTGTGATAGGTTTATTCACTCTTGCATTGCGATATTTTGATTGGTTCTTAAATGTCGCTCTATCTGTTATTTCATCTATTCCTTGAGTATTTGTCTCTATAGCTTACAATTCGCATTCCTAGAAACTTTCATAAAGCGTAAGTATTAAAAAATGTTGATTATAATTAGGGATGGCGGATTCCAATTGCCATGGGCAACATTGGAATCCGCCCAAGGGAGCCAGCCCCTTACCCAACGTGTAGGGCTGGGCCCTGTACCTCACGACATCAAATGAAGATCCCACGCTACACTCAAGCCAACATGCCACCATGTATTGGGCCAACCCTATCCTAATGCTTTCAGTTAAATAAATAAATTAAAGTCATTAAATCATAATGCAAGCCGACATGATTAAGAAATTTTATTCCCCATATAAATAAACTTCAACTTCACTCTATCATTCACTTATTCAGTTTTTCCATTCATGCGAAATATATGTGCCTACCAATGCGAATTCAAGAGGAAGACTACATCTGCAATTAAAGGGATTTATCCCTGTCATATCAGGGAACTACACATGCTAGTTGTGGTGCGAAATTCATTAATGAAGAGAGCATACTAAGGGATAAGGTTGCTGTCCATCAAAGAGCAAACTTCATACATTACCAACCTAGGGTTTGGACCTGATTGTTGTTGGAAGGGTTAAAGGTGCAGATATGACTACTTGATGCTTGTGAAAGTATAGTTTTGTGGAAGACATTATCAGTCCTAAGTACAAACACCTTCAAGTACTTGAGATAAGTGTTGTAATCCTGATATGAACATAATTCATAATCAGATCCGAGGATCTTTTCTGGCTGGGTTTTTCCTCTTAAGAGGTTGTCCCAGGGTAACCGTGTCTTGTTCATACTTTGTTCATTTCTTTGTTATGCCTAAATCTGGAAAACTATAAATCTTTCATCTAATCAATTTAGTTAGAAACTAAATTTTGATTTTCTGAGTTTATATTAATCTGAAAGTGTTATAACTAACATTGTATCAGAGCTATAGGCTAGATCAACTTTCAGATTTCAGATCTTAGGACTCCTTTATTTCCAGATTTTTAAACTGGATATTTTAAAAATTGTTTGTGAAATTAAAAATTTGCTTCAGTTTTTGTAAAAGAATTTTTTTTTCTATTCTGAAAAAGAATTATCAAGATTTTCAATTTTCTAAAAAAGTACGGTTCCTTAAAAAATTTCTGGTAGCAAGTCTTTTATGAGCAATCATCAAGATTTCTAAGCTTCTTAAAAAGTATCCTTCCTTATATATTTTCTAGCATGTTTTTTGTGCGCTTATATTTTGCGGCGATTCAAAGTGTTGATTTGAGAATTACCGTTTTATTCTTGAATTTTGGTAAGTGGAATAGTAAAACAATCTAAAAGTGGCTTTCCTGCCTTATTTTTAATGCTGAGTTGTGTGTGCTGAACTTGTTCTCCAAAATCTTCATCCGTTTAGAGCACGTTGAGATTTTGCAATGCCAATCCTTTTGCTAGAAACAAGATTTATCAGTTATTTCTTGGTTTTATTGTATTATTTAGAATTAACCAGTGTTCATCTTTCTATTGGTTTTTTCACGCTGAAGCAAATTTTATCGAGTGTTGTAGTTGAAAATCCCCTATTCGGCGTGCATACAGAATTTGGAAGGTATTATAGGGCACGCTGAAGCAACAAAGAAGAGGGTTCTATATGAGATCTAGGATAAAAAAGAGCTGATGAATATCAAGTACAATCTAGAAAAAGGTCATGAAAACCTAGAAAAAGGAATAGGAAGATCTAGGCCCTAATGAAGGAAACCTGTATATTTCATCCACTCAAAAGCCAAAGGAACAAGTGGAAGATAAAGAAGAGGAGTCAATCGATGGAAAATGAGTAGCTAAACCTCCAATGCTTGTAGCATTTTCGCATTGACATCACCATTGCAAGCAATAATTACAGTGGCACATTGCAGAGCCTAGCACACAACACTTAACGATTTGCTTAGCATTCAACTACTTGAGATATACATAGATCAAAGATGCAACTATTACAAATAAACATAACCCAAGATCAACAAGCACAAACATATGTACTTAATAAGAAACAACAATGTAATTAAACAAAAACAGACACAACCGCATAATGAATTATTCTCACGTCAAAGAAGAACAATGCTATTTTCTTCTAATCTTCAAAAGTTGTACTTGTGATACAGACTATAGCAAAATTACCGATTACTTGTTGGTATTTGAGCACCCTTCCAGTTACTGCATAAGTATCACCTTAAAAAATTTAAGCCTCCCGAAGCAAATGAAAACACAACCTATAGAATTTAATATTACCAAATTTGCAACCCTAATCGCCACCTGTCCATGCTCCGCTGGTAGCCTACAAAAATGCAAAGCTCAATCATATCATCATTTTTATATGAAAAACTTAAATAAAGTTTAGCAAAGATAAAAATTTGAGCAACGCGACTACCAATCCATGGCAAAAACCATCATACCAGACCTGCCAGCTAACATGTCATTTACAAATGAAAACCCTAATCGACAACAGTGTGGTTTGAATCCAGACTTTGCAATCTATCCTGTGATTTTGCCAAATGTTGCTCGCATTGTGCAGGCCCTTTTTGTTGGCCATGTTTTTCTACCAACTGCGCTCTGTCAAATTTGCAGGGGTTCTCTCTCGTTGAGAACTGCGCGAACGCCTGCAAACCGCCAACAATATCAATAGTTAAACGCCACAAAATTTGTTAAGAATATTTTGCTTAACTAATACGCAATTTCACCGGTATTGAGCATTAGCAAATGCAAAAATATTTTAGAATAATGATTTTTGATTGGTTCATTGTCATCGCATTAATCACTAGTTAATGAAAGAGGCATCCGCTAGGCAGCAACTAATAATAATAATGAAGGTTGTTTCATGGTCTACAATAAACATGGTCTATAATAATATCTATAATATAGTTAAATTTAGAAATGGTTCCTTTGTTTTGAAATTATGCATGAGCTTGTGGGCTAGAACAAGAGAGTGTGTTCAATTTTTTTATTTTTCTAGGAAGTGACAATGAGATACTTTGAAAGATGAATCAGCCGAAAAAATACCATTGATCTATTGTATAGTATGAAGAAGTGGAAAATAATTTGCAATATTGGAGAAGGTTTATATTATGCTAGTGCTTGCATCACCAAAAATCATTTATTTGCTTTCAATCTTGGAAAGCAAGACTCCTAAAAACAGATTTTTGTTTCCTTTGGTGAAAGCAATAATGCGAAAAAATCCAATTTAATGCACAGATGGTGTAGGAATTTTAAATTGTTTTATTCATTATTTTGCTGGAAATTTGTTGTGGTTCGTATAATTTTTGAGGTGGGTGTAGTATTCTGCAAAAGTGGAATGAAATGACTGCAAATTCAAATAAAATGAAATGACATTTCATTTGATGTGCAAACTCAAGAAATCAAAAAGGAAAACTACATACAATGCACAGATGAAATTGTTACCCATCTTCAATGATTTCATTGTTGCCACAGTTATATAATATTATTGTGAACCAACTCCTAATGAATGAATTGTATGTAATACTTGGGATTATTTTCACTCTTATTTGAAAGTATTGATTTTTTCATTGCAGACATGCAATGAAGTTATTCAATGAGATCTATGCAATGAAAGAATTTGTATAGGGGAACACTAGTTGATGTTATGTGATGTCCACTTCTTAAGAGGTTTTCTACCATATATTGTGATTGCTTTGTTATGATATTGATACCCTCTTGTTTAAGTGTGATCATTATTTTATACCATTATGACTTCTTCAATATGCAATTATTATTCTATGGTGGAAAATTTATTCCGATACCTAGATATAAATTGATGTGATGTATGCTAATGGATGATCATATTTTGATTATATGGATTGCACATATGACTACTTGATGCTTGTGAAAGTATAGTTTTGTGGAAGACATTATCAGTCCTAAGTACAAACACCTTCAAGTACTTGAGATAAGTGTTGTAATCCTGATATGAACATAATTCATAATCAGATCCGAGGATCTTTTTTGGCTGGGTTTTTACTCTTAAGAGGTTTTCCCAGGGTAACCGTGTCTTGTTCTTATTTTGTTCATTTCTTTGTTATGCCTAAATCTGGAAAACTATAAATCTTTCATCTAATCAATTTAGTTAGAAACTAAATTTTGATTTTTTGAGTTTATATTAATCTGAAAGTGTTATAACTAACATTGTATCAGAGCTATAGGCTAGATCAACTTTCAGATTTCAGATCTTAGGACTCCTTTTTTTCCAGATTTTTAAACTGGATATTTTAAAAATTGTTTGTGAAATTAAAAATTTGCTTCAATTTTTGTAAAAGAATTTTTTTTCTGTTCTGAAAAAGAATTATCAAGATTTTCAATTTTCTAAAAAAGTACGGTTCCTTAAAAAATTTCTGGTAGCAAGTCTTTTATGAGCAATCATCAAGATTTCTAAGCTTCTTAAAAAGTATCCTTCCTTATATATTTTCTAGCAAGTTTTTTGTGCGCTTATATTTCGGGGCGATTCAAAGTGTTGATTTGAGAATTACAGTTTTATTCTTGAATTTTGGTATGTGGAATAGTAAAACAATCTAAGAGTGGCTTTCCTGCCTTATTTTTAATGCTGAGTTGTGTGTGCTGAACTTGTTCTCCAAAATCTTCATCCGTTTAGAGCACTTTGAGATTTTGCAATGCCAATCCTTTTGCTAGAAACAAGATTTATCAGTTTTTTCTTGGTTTTATTGTATTATTTAGAATTAACCAGTGTTCATCTTTCTATTGGTTTTTTCACGCTGAAACAAATTTTATCGAGTGTTGTAGTTGAAAATCCCCTATTCCGCGTGCATACAGAATTTGGAAGGTATTATAGGGCACGCTGAAGCAACAAAGAAGAGGGTTCTATATGAGATCTAGGATAAAAAAGAGCTGATGAATATCAAGTACAATCTAGAAAAAGGTCATGAAAACCTAGAAAAAGGAATAGGAAGATCTAGGCCCTAATGAAGGAAACCTGTATATTTCATCCACTCAAAAGCCAAAGGAACAAGTGGAAGATAAAGAAGAGGAGTCAATCGATGGAAAATGAGTAGCTAAATCTCCAATGCTTGTAGCGTTTTCGCATTGACATCACCATTGCAGAGCCTAGCACACAACACTTAACGATTTGCTTAGCATTCAACTACTTGAGATATACATAGATCAAAGATGCAACTATTACAAATAAACATAACCCAAGATCAACAAGCACAAACATATGTACTTAATAAGAAACAACAGTGTAATTAAACAAAAACAGACACAACCGCATAATGAATTATTCTCACGACAAAGAAGAACAATGCTATTTTCTTCTAATCTTCAAAAGTTGTACTTGTGATACAGACTATAGCAAAATTACCGATTACTTGTTGGTATTTGAGCACCCTTCCAGTTACTGCATAAGTATCACCTTAAAAAATTTAAGCCTCCCGAAGCAAATGAAAACACAACCTATAGAATTTAATATTACCAAATTTGCAACCCTAATCGCCACCTGTCCATGCTCCGCTGGTAGCCTACAAAAATGCAAAGCTCAATCATATCATCATTTTTATATGAAAAACTTAAATAAAGTTTAGCAAAGATAAAAATTTGAGCAACGCGACTACCAATCCATGGCAAAAACCATCATACCAGACCTGCCAGCTAACATGTCATTTACAAATGAAAACCCTAATCGACAACAGTGTGGTTTGAATCCAGACTTTGCAATCTATCCTGTGATTTTGCCAAATGTTGCTCGCATTCTGCAGGCCCTTTTTGTTGGCCATGTTTTTCTACGAACTGCGCTCTGTCAAATTTGCAGGGGTTATCTCTCGTTGAGAACTGCGCGAACCCCTGCAAACCGCCAACAATATCAATAGTTAAACGCCACAAAATTTGTCAAGAATAGTTTGCTTAACTAATAGACAATTTCACCGGTACTGAGCATTAGCAAATGCAAAAATATTTTAGAATAATGATTTTTGATTGGTTCATTGTCATCGCATTAATCACTAGTTAATGAAAGAGGCCTCCGCTAGGCAGGAACTAATAATAATAATGAAGGTTGTTTCATGGTCTACAATAAACATGGTCTATAATAGTATCTATAATATAGTTAAATTTAGAAATGGTTCCATTGTTTTGAAATCATGCATGAGCTTGTGGGCTAGAACAAGAGAGTGTGTTCAATTTTTTTATTTTTTCTAGGAAGTGACAATGAGATACTTTGAAAGATGAATCAGCCGAAAAAATATCATTGATCTATTGTATAGTATGAAGAAGTGGAAAATAATTTGCAATATTGGAGAAGGTTTATATTATGCTAGTGCTTGCATCACCAAAAGTCATTTATTTGCTTTCAATCTTGGAAAGCAAGACTCCTAAAAACAGATTTTGGTTTCCTTTGGTGAAAGCAATAATGCGAAAAAATCCAATTTAATGCACAGATGGTGTAGGAATTTGTATAGGGGAACACTAGTTGATGTTATGTGATGTCCACTTCTTAAGAGGTTTTCTACCATATATTGTGATTGCTTTGTCATGATATTGATACCCTCTTGTTTAAGTGTGATCATTATTTTATACCATTATGACTTCTTCAATATGCAATTATTATTCTATGGTGGAAAATTTATTCCGATACCTAGATATAAATTGATGTGATGTATGCTAATGGATGATCATATTTTGATTATATGGATTGCACATATGACTACTTGATGCTTGTGAAAGTATAGTTTTGTGGAAGACATTATCAGTCCTAAGTACAAACACCTTCAAGTACTTGAGATAAGTGTTGTAATCCTGATATGAACATAATTCATAATCAGATCCGAGGATCTTTTCTGGCTGGGTTTTTCCTCTTAAGAGGTTGTCCCAGGGTAACCGTGTCTTGTTCTTATTTTGTTCATTTCTTTGTTATGCCTAAATCTGGAAAACTATAAATCTTTCATCTAATCAATTTAGTTAGAAACTAAATTTTGATTTTTTGAGTTTATATTAATCTGAAAGTGTGATAACTAACATTGTATCAGAGCTATAGGCTAGATCAACTTTCAGATTTCAGATCTTAGGACTCCTTTTTTTCCAGATTTTTAAAATGGATATTTTAAAAATTGTTTGTGAAATTAAAAATTTGCTTCAATTTTTGTAAAAGAATTTTTTTTCTGTTCTGAAAAAGAATTATCAAGATTTTCAATTTTCTAAAAAAGTACGGTTCCTTAAAAAATTTCTGGTAGCAAGTCTTTTATGAGCAATCATCAAGATTTCTAAGCTTCTTAAAAAGTATCCTTCCTTATATATTTTCTAGCAAGTTTTTTGTGCGCTTATATTTCGGGGCGATTCAAAGTGTTGATTTGAGAATTACAGTTTTATTCTTGAATTTTGGTATGTGGAATAGTAAAACAATCTAAGAGTGGCTTTCCTGCCTTATTTTTAATGCTGAGTTGTGTGTGCTGAACTTGTTCTCCAAAATCTTCATCCGTTTAGAGCACTTTGAGATTTTGCAATGCCAATCCTTTTGCTAGAAACAAGATTTATCAGTTTTTTCTTGGTTTTATTGTATTATTTAGAATTAACCAGTGTTCATCTTTCTATTGGTTTTTTCACGCTGAAACAAATTTTATCGAGTGTTGTAGTTGAAAATCCCCTATTCCGCGTGCATACAGAATTTGGAAGGTATTATAGGGCACGCTGAAGCAACAAAGAAGAGGGTTCTATATGAGATCTAGGATAAAAAAGAGCTGATGAATATCAAGTACAATCTAGAAAAAGGTCATGAAAACCTAGAAAAAGGAATAGGAAGATCTAGGCCCTAATGAAGGAAACCTGTATATTTCATCCACTCAAAAGCCAAAGGAACAAGTGGAAGATAAAGAAGAGGAGTCAATCGATTGAAAATGAGTAGCTAAATCTCCAATGCTTGTAGCATTCTCGCATTGACATCACCATTGCAGAGCCTAGCACACAACACTTAACGATTTGCTTAGCATTCAACTACTTGAGATATTCATAGATCAAAGATGCAACTATTACAAATAAACATAACCCAAGATCAACAAGCACAAACATATGTACTTAATAAGAAACAACAATGTAATTAAACAAAAACAGACACAACCGCATAATGAATTATTCTCACGACAAAGAAGAACAATGCTATTTTCTTCTAATCTTCAAAAGTTGTACTTGTGATACAGACTATAGCAAAATTACCGATTACTTGTTGGTATTTGAGCACCCTTCCAGTTACTGCATAAGTATCACCTTAAAAAATTTAAGCCTCCCGAAGCAAATGAAAACACAACCTATAGAATTTAATATTACCAAATTTGCAACCCTAATCGCCACCTGTCCATGCTCCGCTGGTAGCCTACAAAAATGCAAAGCTCAATCATATCATCATTTTTATATGAAAAACTTAAATAAAGTTTAGCAAAGATAAAAATTTGAGCAACGCGACTACCAATCCATGGCAAAAACCATCATACCAGACCTGCCAGCTAACATGTCATTTACAAATGAGAACCCTAATCGACAACAGTGTGGTTTGAATCCAGACTTTGCAATCTATCCTGTGATTTTGCCAAATGTTGCTCGCATTCTGCAGGCCCTTTTTGTTGGCCATGTTTTTCTACCAACTGCGCTCTGTCAAATTTGCAGGGGTTATCTCTCGTTGAGAACTGCGCGAACCCCTGCAAACCGCCAACAATATCAATAGTTAAACGCCACAAAATTTGTCAAGAATAGTTTGCTTAACTAATACGCAATTTCACCGGTACTGAGCATTAGCAAATGCAAAAATATTTTAGAATAATGATTTTTGATTGGTTCATTGTCATCGCATTAATCACTAGTTAATGAAAGAGGCCTCCGGTAGGCAGGAACTAATAATAATAATGAAGGTTGTTTCATGGTCTACAATAAACATGGTCTATAATAATATCTATAATATAGTTAAATTTAGAAATGGTTCCATTGTTTTGAAATTATGCATGAGCTTGTGGGCTAGAACAAGAGAGTGTTCAATTTTTTTATTTTTTCTAGGAAGTGACAATGAGATACTTTGAAAGATGAATCAGCCGAAAAAATATCATTGATCTATTGTATAGTATGAAGAAGTGGAAAATAATTTGCAATATTGGAGAAGGTTTATATTATGCTAGTGCTTGCATCACCAAAAGTCATTTATTTGCTTTCAATCTTGGAAAGCAAGACTCCTAAAAACAGATTTTGGTTTCCTTTGGTGAAAGCAATAATGCGAAAAAATCCAATTTAATGCACAGATGGTGTAGGAATTTGTATAGGGGAACACTAGTTGATGTTATGTGATGTCCACTTCTTAAGAGGTTTTCTACCATATATTGTGATTGCTTTGTCATGATATTGATACCCTCTTGTTTAAGTGTGATCATTATTTTATACCATTATGACTTCTTCAATATGCAATTATTATTCTATGGTGGAAAATTTATTCCGATACCTAGATATAAATTGATGTGATGTATGCTAATGGATGATCATATTTTGTTTATATGGATTGCACATATGACTACTTGATGCTTGTGAAAGTATAGTTTTGTGGAAGACATTATCTGTCCTAAGTACAAACACCTTCAAGTACTTGAGATAAGTGTTGTAATCCTGATATGAACATAATTCATAATCAGATCCGAGGATCTTTTCTGGCTGGGTTTTTACTCTTAAGAGGTTGTCCCAGGGTAACCGTGTCTTGTTCTTATTTTGTTCATTTCTTTGTTATGCCTAAATCTGGAAAACTATAAATCTTTCATCTAATCAATTTAGTTAGAAACTAAATTTTGATTTTTTGAGTTTATATTAATCTGAAAGTGTGATAACTAACATTGTATCAGAGCTATAGGCTAGATCAACTTTCAGATTTCAGATCTTAGGACTCCTTTTTTTCCAGATTTTTAAACTGGATATTTTAAAAATTGTTTGTGAAATTAAAAATTTGCTTCAATTTTTGTAAAAGAATTTTTTTTCTGTTCTGAAAAAGAATTATCAAGATTTTCAATTTTCTAAAAAAGTACGGTTCCTTAAAAAATTTCTGGTAGCAAGTCTTTTATGAGCAATCATCAAGATTTCTAAGCTTCTTAAAAAGTATCCTTCCTTATATATTTTCTAGCAAGTTTTTTGTGCGCTTATATTTCGGGGCGATTCAAAGTGTTGATTTGAGAATTACAGTTTTATTCTTGAATTTTGGTATGTGGAATAGTAAAACAACCTAAGAGTGGCTTTCCTGCCTTATTTTTAATGCTGAGTTGTGTGTGCTGAACTTGTTCTCCAAAATCTTCATCCGTTTAGAGCACTTTGAGATTTTGCAATGCCAATCCTTTTGCTAGAAACAAGATTTATCAGTTTTTTCTTGGTTTTATTGTATTATTTAGAATTAACCAGTGTTCATCTTTCTATTGGTTTTTTCACGCTGAAACAAATTTTATCGAGTGTTGTAGTTGAAAATCCCCTATTCCGCGTGCATACAGAATTTGGAAGGTATTATAGGGCACGCTGAAGCAACAAAGAAGAGGGTTCTATATGAGATCTAGGATAAAAAAGAGCTGATGAATATCAAGTACAATCTAGAAAAAGGTCATGAAAACCTAGAAAAAGGAATAGGAAGATCTAGGCCCTAATGAAGGAAACCTGTATATTTTATCCACTCAAAAGCCAAAGGAACAAGTGGAAGATAAAGAAGAGGAGTCAATCGATTGAAAATGAGTAGCTAAATCTCCAATGCTTGTAGCATTTTCGCATTGACATCACCATTGCAGAGCCTAGCACACAACACTTAACGATTTGCTTAGCATTCAACTACTTGAGATATACATAGATCAAAGATGCAACTATTACAAATAAACATAACCCAAGATCAACAAGCACAAACATATGTACTTAATAAGAAACAACAATGTAATTAAACAAAAACAGACACAACCGCATAATGAATTATTCTCACGACAAAGAAGAACAATGCTATTTTCTTCTAATCTTCAAAAGTTGTACTTGTGATACAGACTATAGCAAAATTACCGATTACTTGTTGGTATTTGAGCACCCTTCCAGTTACTGCATAAGTATCACCTTAAAAAATTTAAGCCTCCCGAAGCAAATGAAAACACAACCTATAGAATTTAATATTACCAAATTTGCAACCCTAATCGCCACCTGTCCATGCTCCGCTGGTAGCCTACAAAAATGCAAAGCTCAATCATATCATCATTTTTATATGAAAAACTTAAATAAAGTTTAGCAAAGATAAAAATTTGAGCAACGCAACTACCAATCCATGGCAAAAACCATCATACCAGACCTGCCAGCTAACATGTCATTTACAAATGAGAACCCTAATCGACAACAGTGTGGTTTGAATCCAGACTTTGCAATCTATCCTGTGATTTTGCCAAATGTTGCTCGCATTCTGCAGGCCCTTTTTGTTGGCCATGTTTTTCTACCAACTGCGCTCTGTCAAATTTGCAGGGGTTATCTCTCGTTGAGAACTGCGCGAACCCCTGCAAACCGCCAACAATATCAATAGTTAAGCGCAACAAAATTTGTCAAGAATAGTTTGCTTAACTAATACGCAATTTCACCGGTACTGAGCATTAGCAAATGCAAAAATATTTTAGAATAATGATTTTTGATTGGTTCATTGTCATCGCATTAATCACTAGTTAATGAAAGAGGCCTCCGGTAGGCAGGAACTAATAATAATAATGAAGGTTGTTTCATGGTCTACAATAAACATGGTCTATAATAATATCTATAATATAGTTAAATTTAGAAATGGTTCCATTGTTTTGAAATTATGCATGAGCTTGTGGGCTAGAACAAGAGAGTGTGTTCAATTTTTTTATTTTTTCTAGGAAGTGACAATGAGATACTTTGAAAGATGAATCAGCCGAAAAAATATCATTGATCTATTGTATAGTATGAAGAAGTGGAAAATAATTTGCAATATTGGAGAAGGTTTATATTATGCTAGTGCTTGCATCACCAAAAGTCATTTATTTGCTTTCAATCTTGGAAAGCAAGACTCCTAAAAACAGATTTTTGTTTCCTTTGGTGAAAGCAATAATGCGAAAAAATCCAATTTAATGCACAGATGGTGTAGGAATTTGTATAGGGGAACACTAGTTGATGTTATGTGATGTCCACTTCTTAAGAGGTTTTCTACCATATATTGTGATTACTTTGTCATGATATTGATACCCTCTTGTTTAAGTGTGATCATTATTTTATACCATTATGACTTCTTCAATATGCAATTATTATTCTATGGTGGAAAATTTATTCCGATACCTAGATATAAATTGATGTGATGTATGCTAATGGATGATCATATTTTGATTATATGGATTGCACATATGACTACTTGATGCTTGTGAAAGTATAGTTTTGTGGAAGACATTATCAGTCCTAAGTACAAACACCTTCAAGTACTTGAGATAAGTGTTGTAATCCTGATTTGAACATAATTCATAATCAGATCCGAGGATCTTTTCTGGCTGGGTTTTTACTCTTAAGAGGTTGTCCCAGGGTAACCGTGTCTTGTTCTTATTTTGTTCATTTCTTTGTTATGCCTAAATCTGGAAAGCTATAAATCTTTCATCTAATCAATTTAGTTAGAAACTAAATTTTGATTTTTTGAGTTTATATTAATCTGAAAGTGTCATAAGTAACATTGTATCAGAGCTATAGGCTAGATCAACTTTCAGATTTCAGATCTTAGGACTCCTTTTTTTCCAGATTTTTAAACTGGACATTTTAAAAATTGTTTGTGAAATTAAAAATTTGCTTCAATTTTTGTAAAAGAATTTTTTTTCTGTTCTGAAAAAGAACTATCAAGATTTTCAATTTTCTAAAAAAGTACGGTTCCTTAAAAAATTTCTGGTAGCAAGTCTTTTATGAGCAATCATCAAGATTTCTAAGCTTCTTAAAAAGTATCCTTCCTTATATATTTTCTAGCAAGTTTTTTGTGCGCTTATATTTCAGGGCGATTCAAAGTGTTGATTTGAGAATTACAGTTTTATTCTTGAATTTTGGTATGTGGAATAGTAAAACAATCTAAGAGTGGCTTTCCTGCCTTATTTTTAATGCTGAGTTGTGTGTGCTGAACTTGTTCTCCAAAATCTTCATCCGTTTAGAGCACTTTGAGATTTTGCAATGCCAATCCTTTTGCTAGAAACAAGATTTATCAGTTTTTTCTTGGTTTTATTGTATTATTTAGAATTAACCAGTGTTCATCTTTCTATTGGTTTTTTCACGCTGAAACAAATTTTATCGAGTGTTGTAGTTGAAAATCCCCTATTCCGCGTGCATACAGAATTTGGAAGGTATTATAGGGCACGCTGAAGCAACAAAGAAGAGGGTTCTATATGAGATCTAGGATAAAAAAGAGCTGATGAATATCAAGTACAATCTAGAAAAAGGTCATGAAAACCTAGAAAAAGGAATAGGAAGATCTAGGCCCTAATGAAGGAAACCTGTATATTTCATCCACTCAAAAGCCAAAGGAACAAGTGGAAGATAAAGAAGAGGAGTCAATCGATGGAAAATGAGTAGCTAAATCTCCAATGCTTGTAGCGTTTTCGCATTGACATCACCATTGCAGAGCCTAGCACACAACACTTAACGATTTGCTTAGCATTCAACTACTTGAGATATACATAGATCAAAGATGCAACTATTACAAATAAACATAACCCAAGATCAACAAGCACAAACATATGTACTTAATAAGAAACAACAGTGTAATTAAACAAAAACAGACACAACCGCATAATGAATTATTCTCACGACAAAGAAGAACAATGCTATTTTCTTCTAATCTTCAAAAGTTGTACTTGTGATACAGACTATAGCAAAATTACCGATTACTTGTTGGTATTTGAGCACCCTTCCAGTTACTGCATAAGTATCACCTTAAAAAATTTAAGCCTCCCGAAGCAAATGAAAACACAACCTATAGAATTTAATATTACCAAATTTGCAACCCTAATCGCCACCTGTCCATGATCCGCTGGTAGCCTACAAAAATGCAAAGCTCAATCATATCATCATTTTTATATGAAAAACTTAAATAAAGTTTAGCAAAGATAAAAATTTGAGCAACGCGACTACCAATCCATGGCAAAAACCATCATACCAGACCTGCCAGCTAACATGTCATTTACAAATGAAAACCCTAATCGACAACAGTGTGGTTTGAATCCAGACTTTGCAATCTATCCTGTGATTTTGCCAAATGTTGCTCGCATTCTGCAGGCCCTTTTTGTTGGCCATGTTTTTCTACCAACTGCGCTCTGTCAAATTTGCAGGGGTTATCTCTCGTTGAGAACTGCGCGAACCCCTGCAAACCGCCAACAATATCAATAGTTAAACGCCACAAAATTTGTCAAGAATAGTTTGCTTAACTAATACACAATTTCACCGGTACTGAGCATTAGCAAATGCAAAAATATTTTAGAATAATGATTTTTGATTGGTTCATTGTCATCGCATTAATCACTAGTTAATGAAAGAGGCCTCCGCTAGGCAGGAACTAATAATAATAATGAAGGTTGTTTCATGGTCTACAATAAACATGGTCTATAATAGTATCTATAATATAGTTAAATTTAGAAATGGTTCCATTGTTTTGAAATCATGCATGAGCTTGTGGGCTAGAACAAGAGAGTGTGTTCAATTTTTTTATTTTTTCTAGGAAGTGACAATGAGATACTTTGAAAGATGAATCAGCCGAAAAAATATCATTGATCTATTGTATAGTATGAAGAAGTGGAAAATAATTTGCAATATTGGAGAAGGTTTATATTATGCTAGTGCTTGCATCACCAAAAGTCATTTATTTGCTTTCAATCTTGGAAAGCAAGACTCCTAAAAACAGATTTTGGTTTCCTTTGGTGAAAGCAATAATGCGAAAAAATCCAATTTAATGCACAGATGGTGTAGGAATTTGTATAGGGGAACACTAGTTGATGTTATGTGATGTCCACTTCTTAAGAGGTTTTGTACCATATATTGTGATTGCTTTGTCATGATATTGATACCCTCTTGTTTAAGTGTGATCATTATTTTATACCATTATGACTTCTTCAATATGCAATTATTATTCTATGGTGGAAAATTTATTCCGATACCTAGATATAAATTGATGTGATGTATGCTAATGGATGATCATATTTTGATTATATGGATTGCACATATGACTACTTGATGCTTGTGAAAGTATAGTTTTGTGGAAGACATTATCAGTCCTAAGTACAAACACCTTCAAGTACTTGAGATAAGTGTTGTAATCCTGATATGAACATAATTCATAATCAGATCCGAGGATCTTTTCTGGCTGGGTTTTTCCTCTTAAGAGGTTGTCCCAGGGTAACCGTGTCTTGTTCTTATTTTGTTCATTTCTTTGTTATGCCTAAATCTGGAAAACTATAAATCTTTCATCTAATCAATTTAGTTAGAAACTAAATTTTGATTTTTTGAGTTTATATTAATTTGAAAGTGTGATAACTAACATTGTATCAGAGCTATAGGCTAGATCAACTTTCAGATTTCAGATCTTAGGACTCCTTTTTTTCCAGATTTTTAAAATGGATATTTTAAAAATTGTTTGTGAAATTAAAAATTTGCTTCAATTTTTGTAAAAGAATTTTTTTTCTGTTCTGAAAAAGAATTATCAAGATTTTCAATTTTCTAAAAAAGTACGGTTCCTTAAAAAATTTCTGGTAGCAAGTCTTTTATGAGCAATCATCAAGATTTCTAAGCTTCTTAAAAAGTATCCTTCCTTATATATTTTCTAGCAAGTTTTTTGTGCGCTTATATTTCGGGGCGATTCAAAGTGTTGATTTGAGAATTACAGTTTTATTCTTGAATTTTGGTATGTGGAATAGTAAAACAATCTAAGAGTGGCTTTCCTGCCTTATTTTTAATGCTGAGTTGTGTGTGCTGAACTTGTTCTCCAAAATCTTCATCCGTTTAGAGCACTTTGAGATTTTGCAATGCCAATCCTTTTGCTAGAAACAAGATTTATCAGTTTTTTCTTGGTTTTATTGTATTATTTAGAATTAACCAGTGTTCATCTTTCTATTGGTTTTTTCACGCTGAAACAAATTTTATCGAGTGTTGTAGTTGAAAATCCCCTATTCCGCGTGCATACAGAATTTGGAAGGTATTATAGGGCACGCTGAAGCAACAAAGAAGAGGGTTCTATATGAGATCTAGGATAAAAAAGAGCTGATGAATATCAAGTACAATCTAGAAAAAGGTCATGAAAACCTAGAAAAAGGAATAGGAAGATCTAGGCCCTAATGAAGGAAACCTGTATATTTCATCCACTCAAAAGCCAAAGGAACAAGTGGAAGATAAAGAAGAGGAGTCAATCGATTGAAAATGAGTAGCTAAATCTCCAATGCTTGTAGCATTCTCGCATTGACATCACCATTGCAGAGCCTAGCACACAACACTTAACGATTTGCTTAGCATTCAACTACTTGAGATATTCATAGATCAAAGATGCAACTATTACAAATAAACATAACCCAAGATCAACAAGCACAAACATATGTACTTAATAAGAAACAACAATGTAATTAAACAAAAACAGACACAACCGCATAATGAATTATTCTCACGACAAAGAAGAACAATGCTATTTTCTTCTAATCTTCAAAAGTTGTACTTGTGATACAGACTATAGCAAAATTACCGATTACTTGTTGGTATTTGAGCACCCTTCCAGTTACTGCATAAGTATCACCTTAAAAAATTTAAGCCTCCCGAAGCAAATGAAAACACAACCTATAGAATTTAATATTACCAAATTTGCAACCCTAATCGCCACCTGTCCATGCTCCGCTGGTAGCCTACAAAAATGCAAAGCTCAATCATATCATCATTTTTATATGAAAAACTTAAATAAAGTTTAGCAAAGATAAAAATTTGAGCAACGCGACTACCAATCCATGGCAAAAACCATCATACCAGACCTGCCAGCTAACATGTCATTTACAAATGAGAACCCTAATCGACAACAGTGTGGTTTGAATCCAGACTTTGCAATCTATCCTGTGATTTTGCCAAATGTTGCTCGCATTCTGCAGGCCCTTTTTGTTGGCCATGTTTTTCTACCAACTGCGCTCTGTCAAATTTGCAGGGGTTATCTCTCGTTGAGAACTGCGCGAACCCCTGCAAACCGCCAACAATATCAATAGTTAAACGCCACAAAATTTGTCAAGAATAGTTTGCTTAACTAATACGCAATTTCACCGGTACTGAGCATTAGCAAATGCAAAAATATTTTAGAATAATGATTTTTGATTGGTTCATTGTCATCGCATTAATCACTAGTTAATGAAAGAGGCCTCCGGTAGGCAGGAACTAATAATAATAATGAAGGTTGTTTCATGGTCTACAATAAACATGGTCTATAATAATATCTATAATATAGTTAAATTTAGAAATGGTTCCATTGTTTTGAAATTATGCATGAGCTTGTGGGCTAGAACAAGAGAGTGTTCAATTTTTTTATTTTTTCTAGGAAGTGACAATGAGATACTTTGAAAGATGAATCAGCCGAAAAAATATCATTGATCTATTGTATAGTATGAAGAAGTGGAAAATAATTTGCAATATTGGAGAAGGTTTATATTATGCTAGTGCTTGCATCACCAAAAGTCATTTATTTGCTTTCAATCTTGGAAAGCAAGACTCCTAAAAACAGATTTTGGTTTCCTTTGGTGAAAGCAATAATGCGAAAAAATCCAATTTAATGCACAGATGGTGTAGGAATTTGTATAGGGGAACACTAGTTGATGTTATGTGATGTCCACTTCTTAAGAGGTTTTGTACCATATATTGTGATTGCTTTGTCATGATATTGATACCCTCTTGTTTAAGTGTGATCATTATTTTATACCATTATGACTTCTTCAATATGCAATTATTATTCTATGGTGCAAAATTTATTCCGATACCTAGATATAAATTGATGTGATGTATGCTAATGGATGATCATATTTTGTTTATATGGATTGCACATATGACTACTTGATGCTTGTGAAAGTATAGTTTTGTGGAAGACATTATCTGTCCTAAGTACAAACACCTTCAAGTACTTGAGATAAGTGTTGTAATCCTGATATGAACATAATTCATAATCAGATCCGAGGATCTGAAAGTGTGATAACTAACATTGTATCAGAGCTATAGGCTAGATCAACTTTCAGATTTCAGATCTTAGGACTCCTTTTTTTCCAGATTTTTAAACTGGATATTTTAAAAATTGTTTGTGAAATTAAAAATTTGCTTCAATTTTTGTAAAAGAATTTTTTTTCTGTTCTGAAAAAGAATTATCAAGATTTTCAATTTTCTAAAAAAGTACGGTTCCTTAAAAAATTTCTGGTAGCAAGTCTTTTATGAGCAATCATCAAGATTTCTAAGCTTCTTAAAAAGTATCCTTCCTTATATATTTTCTAGCAAGTTTTTTGTGCGCTTATATTTCGGGGCGATTCAAAGTGTTGATTTGAGAATTACAGTTTTATTCTTGAATTTTGGTATGTGGAATAGTAAAACAACCTAAGAGTGGCTTTCTTGCCTTATTTTTAATGCTGAGTTGTGTGTGCTGAACTTGTTCTCCAAAATCTTCATCCGTTTAGAGCACTTTGAGATTTTGCAATGCCAATCCTTTTGCTAGAAACAAGATTTATCAGTTTTTTCTTGGTTTTATTGTATTATTTAGAATTAACCAGTGTTCATCTTTCTATTGGTTTTTTCACGCTGAAACAAATTTTATCGAGTGTTGTAGTTGAAAATCCCCTATTCCGCGTGCATACAGAATTTGGAAGGTATTATAGGGCACGCTGAAGCAACAAAGAAGAGGGTTCTATATGAGATCTAGGATAAAAAAGAGCTGATGAATATCAAGTACAATCTAGAAAAAGGTCATGAAAACCTAGAAAAAGGAATAGGAAGATCTAGGCCCTAATGAAGGAAACCTGTATATTTTATCCACTCAAAAGCCAAAGGAACAAGTGGAAGATAAAGAAGAGGAGTCAATCGATTGAAAATGAGTAGCTAAATCTCCAATGCTTGTAGCATTTTCGCATTGACATCACCATTGCAGAGCCTAGCACACAACACTTAACGATTTGCTTAGCATTCAACTACTTGAGATATACATAGATCAAAGATGCAACTATTACAAATAAACATAACCCAAGATCAACAAGCACAAACATATGTACTTAATAAGAAACAACAATGTAATTAAACAAAAACAGACACAACCGCATAATGAATTATTCTCACGACAAAGAAGAACAATGCTATTTTCTTCTAATCTTCAAAAGTTGTACTTGTGATACAGACTATAGCAAAATTACCGATTACTTGTTGGTATTTGAGCACCCTTCCAGTTACTGCATAAGTATCACCTTAAAAAATTTAAGCCTCCCGAAGCAAATGAAAACACAACCTATAGAATTTAATATTACCAAATTTGCAACCCTAATCGCCACCTGTCCATGCTCCGCTGGTAGCCTACAAAAATGCAAAGCTCAATCATATCATCATTTTTATATGAAAAACTTAAATAAAGTTTAGCAAAGATAAAAATTTGAGCAACGCGACTACCAATCCATGGCAAAAACCATCATACCAGACCTGCCAGCTAACATGTCATTTACAAATGAGAACCCTAATCGACAACAGTGTGGTTTGAATCCAGACTTTGCAATCTATCCTGTGATTTTGCCAAATGTTGCTCGCATTCTGCAGGCCCTTTTTGTTGGCCATGTTTTTCTACCAACTGCGCTCTGTCAAATTTGCAGGGGTTATCTCTCGTTGAGAACTGCGCGAACCCCTGCAAACCGCCAACAATATCAATAGTTAAGCGCAACAAAATTTGTCAAGAATAGTTTGCTTAACTAATACGCAATTTCACCGGTACTGAGCATTAGCAAATGCAAAAATATTTTAGAATAATGATTTTTGATTGGTTCATTGTCATCGCATTAATCACTAGTTAATGAAAGAGGCCTCCGGTAGGCAGGAACTAATAATGAAGGTTGTTTCATGGTCTACAATAAACATGGTCTATAATAATATCTATAATATAGTTAAATTTAGAAATGGTTCCATTGTTTTGAAATTATGCATGAGCTTGTGGGCTAGAACAAGAGAGTGTGTTCAATTTTTTTATTTTTTCTAGGAAGTGACAATGAGATACTTTGAAAGATGAATCAGCCGAAAAAATATCATTGATCTATTGTATAGTATGAAGAAGTGGAAAATAATTTGCAATATTGGAGAAGGTTTATATTATGCTAGTGCTTGCATCACCAAAAGTCATTTATTTGCTTTCAATCTTGGAAAGCAAGACTCCTAAAAACAGATTTTTGTTTCCTTTGGTGAAAGCAATAATGCGAAAAAATCCAATTTAATGCACAGATGGTGTAGGAATTTGTATAGGGGAACACTAGTTGATGTTATGTGATGTCCACTTCTTAAGAGGTTTTCTACCATATATTGTGATTGCTTTGTCATGATATTGATACCCTCTTGTTTAAGTGTGATCATTATTTTATACCATTATGACTTCTTCAATATGCAATTATTATTCTATGGTGGAAAATTTATTCCGATACCTAGATATAAATTGATGTGATGTATGCTAATGGATGATCATATTTTGATTATATGGATTGCACATATGACTACTTGATGCTTGTGAAAGTATAGTTTTGTGGAAGACATTATCAGTCCTAAGTACAAACACCTTCAAGTACTTGAGATAAGTGTTGTAATCCTGATTTGAACATAATTCATAATCAGATCCGAGGATCTTTTCTGGCTGGGTTTTTACTCTTAAGAGGTTGTCCCAGGGTAACCGTGTCTTGTTCTTATTTTGTTCATTTCTTTGTTATGCCTAAATCTGGAAAGCTATAAATCTTTCATCTAATCGATTTAGTTAGAAACTAAATTTTGATTTTTTGAGTTTATATTAATCTGAAAGTGTCATAAGTAACATTGTATCAGAGCTATAGGCTAGATCAACTTTCAGATTTCAGATCTTAGGACTCCTTTTTTTCCAGATTTTTAAACTGGATATTTTAAAAATTGTTTGTGAAATTAAAAATTTGCTTCAATTTTTGTAAAAGAATTTTTTTTCTGTTCTGAAAAAGAACTATCAAGATTTTCAATTTTCTAAAAAAGTACGGTTCCTTAAAAAATTTCTGGTAGCAAGTCTTTTATGAGCAATCATCAAGATTTCTAAGCTTCTTAAAAAGTATCCTTCCTTATATATTTTCTAGCAAGTTTTTTGTGCGCTTGTATTTCGGGGCGATTCAAAGTGTTGATTTGAGAATTACAGTTTTATTCTTGAATTTTGGTATGTGGAATAGTAAAACAATCTAAGAGTGGCTTTCCTGCCTTATTTTTAATGCTGAGTTGTGTGTGCTGAACTTGTTCTCCAAAATCTTCATCCGTTTAGAGCACTTTGAGATTTTGCAATGCCAATCCTTTTGCTAGAAACAAGATTTATCAGTTTTTTCTTGGTTTTATTGTATTATTTAGAATTAACCAGTGTTCATCTTTCTATTGGTTTTTTCGCGCTGAAACAAATTTTATCGAGTGTTGTAGTTGAAAATCCCCTATTCCGCGTGCATACAGAATTTGGAAGGTATTATAGGGCACGCTGAAGCAACAAAGAAGAGGGTTCTATATGAGATCTAGGATAAAAAAGAGCTGATGAATATCAAGTACAATCTAGAAAAAGGTCATGAAAACCTAGAAAAAGGAATAGGAAGATCTAGGCCCTAATGAAGGAAACCTGTATATTTCATCCACTCAAAAGCCAAAGGAACAAGTGGAAGATAAAGAAGAGGAGTCAATCGATGGAAAATGAGTAGCTAAATCTCCAATGCTTGTAGCATTTTCGCATTGACATCACCATTGCAGAGCCTAGCACACAACACTTAACGATTTGCTTAGCATTCAACTACTTGAGATATACATAGATCAAAGATGCAACTATTACAAATAAACATAACCCAAGATCAACAAGCACAAACATATGTACTTAATAAGAAACAACAATGTAATTAAACAAAAACAGACACAACCGCATAATGAATTATTCTCACGACAAAGAAGAACAATGCTATTTTCTTCTAATCTTCAAAAGTTGTACTTGTGATACAGACTATAGCAAAATTGTCGATTACTTGTTGGTATTTGAGCACCCTTCCAGTTACTGCATAAGTATCACCTTAAAAAATTTAAGCCTCCCGAAGCAAATGAAAACACAACCTATAGAATTTAATATTACCAAATTTGCAACCCTAATCGCCACCTGTCCATGCTCCGCTGGTAGCCTACAAAAATGCAAAGCTCAATCATATCATCATTTTTATATGAAAAACTTAAATAAAGTTTAGCAAAGATAAAAATTTGAGCAACGCGACTACCAATCCATGGCAAAAACCATCATACCAGACCTGCCAGCTAACATGTCATTTACAAATGAGAACCCTAATCGACAACAGTGTGGTTTGAATCCAGACTTTGCAATCTATCCTGTGATTTTGCCAAATGTTGCTTGCATTCTGCAGGCCCTTTTTGTTGGCCATGTTTTTCTACCAACTGCGCTCTGTCAAATTTGCAGGGGTTATCTCTCGTTGAGAACTGCGCGAACCCCTGCAAACCGCCAACAATATCAATAGTTAAGCGCCACAAAATTTGTCAAGAATAGTTTGCTTAACTAATACGCAATTTCACCGGTACTGAGCATTAGCAAATGCAAAAATATTTTAGAATAATGATTTTTGATTGGTTCATTGTCATCGCATTAATCACTAGTTAATGAAAGAGGCCTCCGGTAGGCAGGAACTAATAATAATAATGAAGGTTGTTTCATGGTCTACAATAAACATGGTCTATAATAATATCTATAATATAGTTAAATTTAGAAATGGTTCCATTGTTTTGAAATTATGCATGAGCTTGTGGGCTAGAACAAGAGAGTGTGTTCAATTTTTTTATTTTTTCTAGGAAGTGACAATGAGATACTTTGAAAGATGAATCAGCCGAAAAAATATCATTGATCTATTGTATAGTATGAAGAAGTGGAAAATAATTTGCAATATTGGAGAAGGTTTATATTATGCTAGTGCTTGCATCACCAAAAGTCATTTATTTGCTTTCAATCTTGGAAAGCAAGACTCCTAAAAACAGATTTTTGTTTCCTTTGGTGAAAGCAATAATGCGAAAAAATCCAATTTAATGCACAGATGGTGTAGGAATTTGTATAGGGGAACACTAGTTGATGTTATGTGATGTCCACTTCTTAAGAGGTTTTGTACCATATATTGTGATTGCTTTGTCATGATATTGATACCCTCTTGTTTAAGTGTGATCATTATTTTATACCATTATGACTTCTTCAATATGCAATTATTATTCTATGGTGGAAAATTTATTCCGATACCTAGATATAAATTGATGTGATGTATGCTAATGGATGATCATATTTTGATTATATGGATTGCACATATGACTACTTGATGCTTGTGAAAGTATAGTTTTGTGGAAGACATTATCAGTCCTAAGTACAAACACCTTCAAGTACTTGAGATAAGTGTTGTAATCCTGATATGAACATAATTCATAATCAGATCCGAGGATCTTTTCTGGCTGGGTTTTTACTCTTAAGAGGTTGTCCCAGGGTAACCGTGTCTTGTTCTTATTTTGTTCATTTCTTTGTTATGCCTAAATCTGGAAAACTATAAATCTTTCATCTAATCGATTTAGTTAGAAACTAAATTTTGATTTTTTGAGTTTATATTAATCTGAAAGTGTCATAACTAACATTGTATCAGAGCTATAGGCTAGATCAACTTTCAGATTTCAGATCTTAGGACTCCTTTTTTTCCAGATTTTTAAACTGGATATTTTAAAAATTGTTTGTGAAATTAAAAATTTGCTTCAATTTTTGTAAAAGAATTTTTTTTCTGTTCTGAAAAAGAACTATCAAGATTTTCAATTTTCTAAAAAAGTACGGTTCCTTAAAACATTTCTGGTAGCAAGTCTTTTATGAGCAATCATCAAGATTTCTAAGCTTCTTAAAAAGTATCCTTCCTTATATATTTTCTAGCAAGTTTTTTGTGCGCTTGTATTTCGGGGCGATTCAAAGTGTTGATTTGAGAATTACAGTTTTATTCTTGAATTTTGGTATGTGGAATAGTAAAACAATCTAAGAGTGGCTTTCCTGCCTTATTTTTAATGCTGAGTTGTGTGTGCTGAACTTGTTCTCCAAAATCTTCATCCGTTTAGAGCACTTTGAGATTTTGCAATGCCAATCCTTTTGCTAGAAACAAGATTTATCAGTTTTTTCTTGGTTTTATTGTATTATTTAGAATTAACCAGTGTTCATCTTTCTATTGGTTTTTTCGCGCTGAAACAAATTTTATTGAGTGTTGTAGTTGAAAATCCCCTATTCGGCGTGCATACAGAATTTGGAAGGTATTATAGGGCACGCTGAAGCAACAAAGAAGAGGGTTCTATATGAGATCTAGGATAAAAAAGAGCTGATGAATATCAAGTACAATCTAGAAAAAGGTCATGAAAACCTAGAAAAAGGAATAGGAAGATCTAGGCCCTAATGAAGGAAACCTGTATATTTCATCCACTCAAAAGCCAAAGGAACAAGTGGAAGATAAAGAAGAGGAGTCAATCGATGGATAATGAGTAGCTAAATCTCCAATGCTTGTAGCATTTTCGCATTGACATCACCATTGCAGAGCCTAGCACACAACACTTAACGATTTGCTTAGCATTCAACTACTTGAGATATACATAGATCAAAGATGCAACTATTACAAATAAACATAACCCAAGATCAACAAGCACAAACATATGTACTTAATAAGAAACAACAATGTAATTAAACAAAAACAGACACAACCGCATAATGAATTATTCTCACGACAAAGAAGAACAATGCTATTTTCTTCTAATCTTCAAAAGTTGTACTTGTGATACAGACTATAGCAAAATTACCGATTACTTGTTGGTATTTGAGCACCCTTCCAGTTACTGCATAAGTATGACCTTAAAAAATTTAAGCCTCCCGAAGCAAATGAAAACACAACCTACAGAATTTCATATTACCAAATTTACAACCCTAATCGCCACCTGTCCATGCTCCGCTGGTAGCCTACAAAAATGCAAAGCTCAATCATATCATCATTTTTATATGAAAAACTTAAATAAAGTTTAGCAAAGATAAAAATTTGAGCAACGCGACTACCAATCCATGGCAAAAACCATCATACCAGACCTGCCAGCTAACATGTCATTTACAAATGAGAACCCTAATCGACAACAGTGTGGTTTGAATCCAGACTTTGCAATCTATCCTGTTATTTTGCCAAATGTTGCTCGCATTCTGCAGGCCCTTTTTGTTGGCCATGTTTTTCTACCAACTGCGCTCTGTCAAATTTGCAGGGGTTATCTCTCGTTGAGAACTGCGAGAACCCCTGCAAACCGCCAACAATATCAATAGTTAAGCGCCACAAAATTTGTCAAGAATAGTTTGCTTATCTAATACGCAATTTCACCGGTACTGAGCATTAGCAAATGCAAAAATATTTTAGAATAATGATTTTTGATTGGTTCATTGTCATCGCATTAATCACTAGTTAATGAAAGAGGCCTCCGGTAGGCAGGAACTAATAATAATAATGAAGGTTGTTTCATGGTCTACAATAAACATGGTCTATAATAATATCTATAATATAGTTAAATTTAGAAATGGTTCCATTGTTTTGAAATTATGCATGAGCTTGTGGGCTAGAACAAGAGAGTGTGTTCAATTTTTTTATTTTTTCTAGGAAGTGACAATGAGATACTTTGAAAGATGAATCAGCCGAAAAAATATCATTGATCTATTGTATAGTATGAAGAAGTGGAAAATAATTTGCAATATTGGAGAAGGTTTATATTATGCTAGTGCTTGCATCACCAAAAGTCATTTATTTGCTTTCAATCTTGGAAAGCAAGACTCCTAAAAACAGATTTTTGTTTCCTTTGGTGAAAGCAATAATGCGAAAAAATCCAATTTAATGCACAGATGGTGTAGGAATTTGTATAGGGGAACACTAGTTGATGTTATGTGATGTCCACTTCTTAAGAGGTTTTGTACCATATATTGTGATTGCTTTGTCATGATATTGATACCCTCTTGTTTAAGTGTGATCATTATTTTATACCATTATGACTTCTTCAATATGCAATTATTATTCTATGGTGGAAAATTTATTCCGATACCTAGATATAAATTGATGTGATGTATGCTAATGGATGATCATATTTTGATTATATGGATTGCACATATGACTACTTGATGCTTGTGAAAGTATAGTTTTGTGGAAGACATTATCAGTCCTAAGTACAAACACCTTCAAGTACTTGAGATAAGTGTTGTAATCCTGATATGAACATAATTCATAATCAGATCCGAGGATCTTTTCTAGCTGGGTTTTTACTCTTAAGAGGTTGTCCCAGGGTAACCGTGTCTTGTTCTTATTTTGTTCATTTCTTTGTTATGCCTAAATCTGGAAAACTATAAATCTTTCATCTAATCGATTTAGTTAGAAACTAAATTTTGATTTTTTGAGTTTATATTAATCTGAAAGTGTCATAAGTAACATTGTATCAGAGCTATAGGCTAGATCAACTTTCAGATTTCAGATCTTAGGACTCCTTTTTTTCCAGATTTTTAAACTGGATATTTTAAAAATTGTTTGTGAAATTAAAAATTTGCTTCAATTTTTGTAAAAGAATTTTTTTTCTGTTCTGAAAAAGAACTATCAAGATTTTCAATTTTCTAAAAAAGTACGGTTCCTTAAAAAATTTCTGGTAGCAAGTCTTTTATGAGCAATCATCAAGATTTCTAAGCTTCTTAAAAAGTATCCTTCCTTATATATTTTCTAGCAAGTTTTTTGTGCGCTTGTATTTCGGGGCGATTCAAAGTGTTGATTTGAGAATTACAGTTTTATTCTTGAATTTTGGTATGTGGAATAGTAAAACAATCTAAGAGTGGCTTTCCTGCCTTATTTTTAATGCTGAGTTGTGTGTGCTGAACTTGTTCTCCAAAATCTTCATCCGTTTAGAGCACTTTGAGATTTTGCAATGCCAATCCTTTTGCTAGAAACAAGATTTATCAGTTTTTTCTTGGTTTTATTGTATTATTTAGAATTAACCAGTGTTCATCTTTCTATTGGTTTTTTCGCGCTGAAACAAATTTTATCGAGTGTTGTAGTTGAAAATCCCCTATTCCGCGTGCATACAGAATTTGGAAGGTATTATAGGGCACGCTGAAGCAACAAAGAAGAGGGTTCTATATGAGATCTAGGATAAAAAAGAGCTGATGAATATCAAGTACAATCTAGAAAAAGGTCATGAAAACCTAGAAAAAGGAATAGGAAGATCTAGGCCCTAATGAAGGAAACCTGTATATTTCATCCACTCAAAAGCCAAAGGAACAAGTGGAAGATAAAGAAGAGGAGTCAATCGATGGAAAATGAGTAGCTAAATCTCCAATGCTTGTAGCATTTTCGCATTGACATCACCATTGCAGAGCCTAGCACACAACACTTAACGATTTGCTTAGCATTCAACTACTTGAGATATACATAGATCAAAGATGCAACTATTACAAATAAACATAACCCAAGATCAACAAGCACAAACATATGTACTTAATAAGAAACAACAATGTAATTAAACAAAAACAGACACAACCGCATAATGAATTATTCTCACGACAAAGAAGAACAATGCTATTTTCTTCTAATCTTCAAAAGTTGTACTTGTGATACAGACTATAGCAAAATTGTCGATTACTTGTTGGTATTTGAGCACCCTTCCAGTTACTGCATAAGTATCACCTTAAAAAATTTAAGCCTCCCGAAGCAAATGAAAACACAACCTATAGAATTTAATATTACCAAATTTGCAACCCTAATCGCCACCTGTCCATGCTCCGCTGGTAGCCTACAAAAATGCAAAGCTCAATCATATCATCATTTTTATATGAAAAACTTAAATAAAGTTTAGCAAAGATAAAAATTTGAGCAACGCGACTACCAATCCATGGCAAAAACCATCATACCAGACCTGCCAGCTAACATGTCATTTACAAATGAGAACCCTAATCGACAACAGTGTGGTTTGAATCCAGACTTTGCAATCTATCCTGTGATTTTGCCAAATGTTGCTCGCATTCTGCAGGCCCTTTTTGTTGGCCATGTTTTTCTACCAACTGCGCTCTGTCAAATTTGCAGGGGTTATCTCTCGTTGAGAACTGCGCGAACCCCTGCAAACCGCCAACAATATCAATAGTTAAGCGCCACAAAATTTGTCAAGAATAGTTTGCTTAACTAATACGCAATTTCACCGGTACTGAGCATTAGCAAATGCAAAAATATTTTAGAATAATGATTTTTGATTGGTTCATTGTCATCGCATTAATCACTAGTTAATGAAAGAGGCCTCCGGTAGGCAGGAACTAATAATAATAATGAAGGTTGTTTCATGGTCTACAATAAACATGGTCTATAATAATATCTATAATATAGTTAAATTTAGAAATGGTTCCATTGTTTTGAAATTATGCATGAGCTTGTGGGCTAGAACAAGAGAGTGTGTTCAATTTTTTTATTTTTTCTAGGAAGTGACAATGAGATACTTTGAAAGATGAATCAGCCGAAAAAATATCATTGATCTATTGTATAGTATGAAGAAGTGGAAAATAATTTGCAATATTGGAGAAGGTTTATATTATGCTAGTGCTTGCATCACCAAAAGTCATTTATTTGCTTTCAATCTTGGAAAGCAAGACTCCTAAAAACAGATTTTTGTTTCCTTTGGTGAAAGCAATAATGCGAAAAAATCCAATTTAATGCACAGATGGTGTAGGAATTTGTATAGGGGAACACTAGTTGATGTTATGTGATGTCCACTTCTTAAGAAGTTTTGTACCATATATTGTGATTGCTTTGTCATGATATTGATACCCTCTTGTTTAAGTGTGATCATTATTTTATACCATTATGACTTCTTCAATATGCAATTATTATTCTATGGTGGAAAATTTATTCCGATACCTAGATATAAATTGATGTGATGTATGCTAATGGATGATCATATTTTGATTATATGGATTGCACATATGACTACTTGATGCTTGTGAAAGTATAGTTTTGTGGAAGACATTATCAGTCCTAAGTACAAACACCTTCAAGTACTTGAGATAAGTGTTGTAATCCTGATATGAACATAATTCATAATCAGATCCGAGGATCTTTTCTGGCTGGGTTTTTACTCTTAAGAGGTTGTCCCAGGGTAACCGTGTCTTGTTCTTATTTTGTTCATTTCTTTGTTATGCCTAAATCTGGAAAACTATAAATTTTTCATCTAATCGATTTAGTTAGAAACTAAATTTTGATTTTTTGAGTTTATATTAATCTGAAAGTGTCATAACTAACATTGTATCAGAGCTATAGGCTAGATCAACTTTCAGATTTCAGATCTTAGGACTCCTTTTTTTCCAGATTTTTAAACTGGATATTTTAAAAATTGTTTGTGAAATTAAAAATTTGCTTCAATTTTTGTAAAAGAATTTTTTTTCTGTTCTGAAAAAGAATTATCAAGATTTTCAATTTTCTAAAAAAGTACGGTTCCTTAAAAAATTTCTGGTAGCAAGTCTTTTATGAGCAATCATCAAGATTTCTAAGCTTCTTAAAAAGTATCCTTCCTTATATATTTTCTAGCAAGTTTTTTGTGCGCTTGTATTTCGGGGCGATTCAAAGTGTTGATTTGAGAATTACAGTTTTATTCTTGAATTTTGGTATGTGGAATAGTAAAACAATCTAAGAGTGGCTTTCCTGCCTTATTTTTAATGCTGAGTTGTGTGTGCTGAACTTGTTCTCCAAAATCTTCATCCGTTTAGAGCACTTTGAGATTTTGCAATGCCAATCCTTTTGCTAGAAACAAGATTTATCAGTTTTTTCTTGGTTTTATTGTATTATTTAGAATTAACCAGTGTTCATCTTTCTATTGGTTTTTTCGCGCTGAAACAAATTTTATCGAGTGTTGTAGTTGAAAATCCCCTATTCCGCGTGCATAAAGAATTTGGAAGGTATTATAGGGCACGCTGAAGCAACAAAGAAGAGGGTTCTATATGAGATCTAGGATAAAAAAGAGCTGATGAATATCAAGTACAATCTAGAAAAAGGTCATGAAAACCTAGAAAAAGGAATAGGAAGATCTAGGCCCTAATGAAGGAACCTTGTATATTTCATCCACTCAAAAGCCAAAGGAACAAGTGGAAGATAAAGAAGAGGAGTCAATCGATGGAAAATGAGTAGCTAAATCTCCAATGCTTGTAGCATTTTCGCATTGACATCACCATTGCAGAGCCTAGCACACAACACTTAACGATTTGCTTAGCATTCAACTACTTGAGATATACATAGTTCAAAGATGCAACTATTACAAATAAACATAACCCAAGATCAACAAGCACAAACATATGTACTTAATAAGAAACAACAATGTAAATAAACAAAAACAGACACAACCGCATAATGAATTATTCTCACGACAAAGAAGAACAATGCTATTTTCTTCTAATCTTCAAAAGTTGTACTTGTGATACAGACTATAGCAAAATTACCGATTACTTGTTGGTATTTGAGCACCCTTCCAGTTACTGCATAAGTATGACCTTAAAAAATTTAAGCCTCCCGAAGCAAATGAAAACACAACCTACAGAATTTCATATTACCAAATTTACAACCCTAATCGCCACCTGTCCATGCTCCGCTGGTAGCCTACAAAAATGCAAAGCTCAATCATATCATCATTTTTATATGAAAAACTTAAATAAAGTTTAGCAAAGATAAAAATTTGAGCAACGCGACTACCAATCCATGGCAAAAACCATCATACCAGACCTGCCAGCTAACATGTCATTTACAAATGAGAACCCTAATCGACAACAGTGTGGTTTGAATCCAGACTTTGCAATCTATCCTGTGATTTTGCCAAATGTTGCTCGCATTGTGCAGGCCCTTTTTGTTGGCCATGTTTTTCTACCAACTGCGCTCTGTCAAATTTGCAGGGGTTATCTCTCGTTGAGAACTGCGCGAACCCCTGCAAACCGCCAACAATATCAATAGTTAAGCGCCACAAAATTTGTCAAGAATAGTTTGCTTATCTAATACGCAATTTCACCGGTACTGAGCATTAGCAAATGCAAAAATATTTTAGAATAATGATTTTTGATTGGTTCATTGTCATCGCATTAATCACTAGTTAATGAAAGAGGCCTCCGGTAGGCAGGAACTAATAATAATAATGAAGGTTGTTTCATGGTCTACAATAAACATGGTCTATAATAATATCTATAATATAGTTAAATTTAGAAATGGTTCCATTGTTTTGAAATTATGCATGAGCTTGTGGGCTAGAACAAGAGAGTGTGTTCAATTTTTTTATTTTTTCTAGGAAGTGACAATGAGATACTTTGAAAGATGAATCAGCCGAAAAAATATCATTGATCTATTGTATAGTATGAAGAAGTGGAAAATAATTTGCAATATTGGAGAAGGTTTATATTATGCTAGTGCTTGCATCACCAAAAGTCATTTATTTGCTTTCAATCTTGGAAAGCAAGACTCCTAAAAACAGATTTTTCTTTCCTTTGGTGAAAGCAATAATGCGAAAAAATCCAATTTAATGCACAGATGGTGTAGGAATTTGTATAGGGGAACACTAGTTGATGCTATGTGATGTCCACTTCTTAAGAGGTTTTGTACCATATATTGTGATTGCTTTGTCATGATATTGATACCCTCTTGTTTAAGTGTGATCATTATTTTATACCATTATGACTTCTTCAATATGCAATTATTATTCTATGGTGGAAAATTTATTCCGATACCTAGATATAAATTGATGTGATGTATGCTAATGGATGATCATATTTTGATTATATGGATTGCACATATGACTACTTGATGCTTGTGAAAGTATAGTTTTGTGGAAGACATTATCAGTCCTAAGTACAAACACCTTCAAGTACTTGAGATAAGTGTTGTAATCCTGATATGAACATAATTCATAATCAGATCCGAGGATCTTTTCTGGCTGGGTTTTTACTCTTAAGAGGTTGTCCCAGGGTAACCGTGTCTTGTTCTTATTTTGTTCATTTCTTTGTTATGCCTAAATCTGGAAAACTATAAATCTTTCATCTAATCGATTTAGTTAGAAACTAAATTTTGATTTTTTGAGTTTATATTAATCTGAAAGTGTCATAACTAACATTGTATCAGAGCTATAGGCTAGATCAACTTTCAGATTTCAGATCTTAGGACTCCTTTTTTTCCAGATTTTTAAACTGGATATTTTAAAAATTGTTTGTGAAGTTAAAAATTTGCTTCAATTTTTGTAAAAGAATTTTTTTTCTGTTCTGAAAAAGAATTATCAAGATTTTCAATTTTCTAAAAAAGTACGGTTCCTTAAAAAATTTCTGGTAGCAAGTCTTTTATGAGCAATCATCAAGATTTCTAAGCTTCTTAAAAAGTATCCTTCCTTATATATTTTCTAGCAAGTTTTTTGTGCGCTTGTATTTCGGGGCGATTCAAAGTGTTGATTTGAGAATTACAGTTTTATTCTTGAATTTTGGTATGTGGAATAGTAAAACAATCTAAGAGTGGCTTTCCTGCCTTATTTTTAATGCTGAGTTGTGTGTGCTGAACTTGTTCTCCAAAATCTTCATCCGTTTAGAGCACTTTGAGATTTTGCAATGCCAATCCTTTTGCTAGAAACAAGATTTATCAGTTTTTTCTTGGTTTTATTGTATTATTTAGAATTAACCAGTGTTCATCTTTCTATTGGTTTTTTCGCGCTGAAACAAATTTTATCGAGTGTTGTAGTTGAAAATCCCCTATTCCGCGTGCATACAGAATTTGGAAGGTATTATAGGGCACGCTGAAGCAACAAAGAAGAGGGTTCTATATGAGATCTAGGATAAAAAAGAGCTGATGAATATCAAGTACAATCTAGAAAAAGGTCATGAAAACCTAGAAAAAAAAATAGGAAGATCTAGGCCCTAATGAAGGAACCCTGTATATTTCATCCACTCAAAAGCCAAAGGAACAAGTGGAAGATAAAGAAGAGGAGTCAATCGATGGAAAATGAGTAGCTAAATCTCCAATGCTTGTAGCATTTTCGCATTGACATCACCATTGCAGAGCCTAGCACACAACACTTAACGATTTGCTTAGCATTCAACTACTTGAGATATACATAGATCAAAGATGCAACTATTACAAATAAACATAACCCAAGATCAACAAGCACAAACATATGTACTTAATAAGAAACAACAATGTAATTAAACAAAAATAGACACAACCGCATAATGAATTATTCTCACGACAAAGAAGAACAATGCTATTTTCTTCTAATCTTCAAAAGTTGTACTTGTGATACAGACTATAGCAAAATTGTCGATTACTTGTTGGTATTTGAGCACCCTTCCAGTTACTGCATAAGTATCACCTTAAAAAATTTAAGCCTCCCGAAGCAAATGAAAACACAACCTATAGAATTTAATATTACCAAATTTGCAACCCTAATCGCCACCTGTCCATGCTCCGCTGGTAGCCTACAAAAATGCAAAGCTCAATCATATCATCATTTTTATATGAAAAACTTAAATAAAGTTTAGCAAAGATAAAAATTTGAGCAACGCGACTACCAATCCATGGCAAAAACCATCATACCAGACCTGCCAGCTAACATGTCATTTACAAATGAGAACCCTAATCGACAACAGTGTGGTTTGAATCCAGACTTTGCAATCTATCCTGTGATTTTGCCAAATGTTGCTCGCATTCTGCAGGCCCTTTTTGTTGGCCATGTTTTTCTACCAACTGCGCTCTGTCAAATTTGCAGGGGTTATCTCTCGTTGAGAACTGCGCGAACCCCTGCAAACCGCCAACAATATCAATAGTTAAGCGCCACAAAATTTGTCAAGAATAGTTTGCTTAACTAATACGCAATTTCACCGGTACTGAGCATTAGCAAATGCAAAAATATTTTAGAATAATGATTTTTGATTGGTTCATTGTCATCGCATTAATCACTAGTTAATGAAAGAGGCCTCCGGTAGGCAGGAACTAATAATAATAATGAAGGTTGTTTCATGGTCTACAATAAACATGGTCTATAATAATATCTATAATATAGTTAAATTTAGAAATGGTTCCATTGTTTTGAAATTATGCATGAGCTTGTGGGCTAGAACAAGAGAGTGTGTTCAATTTTTTTATTTTTTCTAGGAAGTGACAATGAGATACTTTGAAAGATGAATCAGCCGAAAAAATATCATTGATCTATTGTATAGTATGAAGAAGTGGAAAATAATTTGCAATATTGGAGAAGGTTTATATTATGCTAGTGCTTGCATCACCAAAAGTCATTTATTTGCTTTCAATCTTGGAAAGCAAAACTCCTAAAAACAGATTTTTGTTTCCTTTGGTGAAAGCAATAATGCGAAAAAATCCAATTTAATGCACAGATGGTGTAGGAATTTGTATAGGGGAACACTAGTTGATGTTATGTGATGTCCACTTCTTAAGAGGTTTTGTACCATATATTGTGATTGCTTTGTCATGATATTGATACCCTCTTGTTTAAGTGTGATCATTATTTTATACCATTATGACTTCTTCAATATGCAATTATTATTCTATGGTGGAAAATTTATTCCGATACCTAGATATAAATTGATGTGATGTATGCTAATGGATGATCATATTTTGATTATATGGATTGCACATATGACTACTTGATGCTTGTGAAAGTATAGTTTTGTGGAAGACATTATCAGTCCTAAGTACAAACACCTTCAAGTACTTGAGATAAGTGTTGTAATCCTGATATGAACATAATTCATAATCAGATCCGAGGATCTTTTCTGGCTGGGTTTTTACTCTTAAGAGGTTGTCCCAGGGTAACCGTGTCTTGTTCTTATTTTGTTCATTTCTTTGTTATGCCTAAATCTGGAAAACTATAAATCTTTCATCTAATCGATTTAGTTAGAAACTAAATTTTGATTTTTTGAGTTTATATTAATCTGAAAGTGTCATAACTAACATTGTATCAGAGCTATAGGCTAGATCAACTTTCAGATTTCAGATCTTAGGACTCCTTTTTTTCCAGATTTTTAAACTGGATATTTTAAAAATTGTTTGTGAAATTAAAAATTTGCTTCAATTTTTGTAAAAGAATTTTTTTTCTGTTCTGAAAAAGATTTATCAAGATTTTCAATTTTCTAAAAAAGTACGGTTCCTTAAAAAATTTCTGGTAGCAAGTCTTTTATGAGCAATCATCAAGATTTCTAAGCTTCTTAAAAAGTATCCTTCCTTATATATTTTCTAGCAAGTTTTTTGTGCGCTTGTATTTCGGGGCGATTCAAAGTGTTGATTTGAGAATTACAGTTTTATTCTTGAATTTTGGTATGTGGAATAGTAAAACAATCTAAGAGTGGCTTTCCTGCCTTATTTTTAATGCTGAGTTGTGTGTGCTGAACTTGTTCTCCAAAATCTTCATCCGTTTAGAGCACTTTGAGATTTTGCAATGCCAATCCTTTTGCTAGAAACAAGATTTATCAGTTTTTTCTTGGTTTTATTGTATTATTTAGAATTAACCAGTGTTCATCTTTCTATTGGTTTTTTCGCGCTGAAACAAATTTTATCGAGTGTTGTAGTTGAAAATCCCCTATTCCGCGTGCATACAGAATTTGGAAGGTATTATAGGGCACGCTGAAGCAACAAAGAAGAGGGTTCTATATGAGATCTAGGATAAAAAAGAGCTGATGAATATCAAGTACAATCTAGAAAAATGTCATGAAAACCTAGAAAAAGGAATAGGAAGATCTAGGCCCTAATGAAGGAACCTTGTATATTTCATCCACTCAAAAGCCAAAGGAACAAGTGGAAGATAAAGAAGAGGAGTCAATCGATGGAAAATGAGTAGCTAAATCTCCAATGCTTGTAGCATTTTCGCATTGACATCACCATTGCAGAGCCTAGCACACAACACTTAACGATTTGCTTAGCATTCAACTACTTGAGATATACATAGATCAAAGATGCAACTATTACAACTAAACATAACCCAAGATCAACAAGCACAAACATATGTACTTAATAAGAAACAACAATGTAATTAAACAAAAACAGACACAACCGCATAATGAATTATTCTCACGACAAAGAAGAACAATGCTATTTTCTTCTAATCTTCAAAAGTTGTACTTGTGATACAGACTATAGCAAAATTACCGAGTACTTGTTGGTATTTGAGCACGCTTCCAGTTACTGCATAAGTATGACCTTAAAAAATTTAAGCCTCCCGAAGCAAATGAAAACACAACCTACAGAATTTCATATTACCAAATTTACAACCCTAATCGCCACCTGTCCATGCTCCGCTGGTAGCCTACAAAAATGCAAAGCTCAATCATATCATCATTTTTATATGAAAAACTTAAATAAAGTTTAGCAAAGATAAAAATTTGAGCAACGCGACTACCAATCCATGGCAAAAACCATCATACCAGACCTGCCAGCTAACATGTCATTTACAAATGAGAACCCTAATCGACAACAGTGTGGTTTGAATCCAGACTTTGCAATCTATCCTGTGATTTTGCCAAATGTTGCTCGCATTCTGCAGGCCCTTTTTGTTGGCCATGTTTTTCTACCAACTGCGCTCTGTCAAATTTGCAGGGGTTATCTCTCGTTGAGAACTGCGCGAACCCCTGCAAACCGCCAACAATATCAATAGTTAAGCGCCACAAAATTTGTCAAGAATAGTTTGCTTATCTAATACGCAATTTCACCGGTACTGAGCATTAGCAAATGCAAAAATATTTTAGAATAATGATTTTTGATTGGTTCATTGTCATCGCATTAATCACTAGTTAATGAAAGAGGCCTCCGGTAGGCAGGAACTAATAATAATAATGAAGGTTGTTTCATGGTCTACAATAAACATGGTCTATAATAATATCTATAATATAGTTAAATTTAGAAATGGTTCCATTGTTTTGAAATTATGCATGAGCTTGTGGGCTAGAACAAGAGAGTGTGTTCAATTTTTTTATTTTTTCTAGGAAGTGACAATGAGATACTTTGAAAGATGAATCAGCCGAAAAAATATCATTGATCTATTGTATAGTATGAAGAAGTGGAAAATAATTTGCAATATTGGAGAAGGTTTATATTATGCTAGTGCTTGCATCACCAAAAGTCATTTATTTGCTTTCAATCTTGGAAAGCAAGACTCCTAAAAACAGATTTTTGTTTCCTTTGGTGAAAGCAATAATGCGAAAAAATCCAATTTAATGCACAGATGGTGTAGGAATTTGTATAGGGGAACACTAGTTGATGTTATGTGATGTCCACTTCTTAAGAGGTTTTGTACCATATATTGTGATTGCTTTGTCATGATATTGATACCCTCTTGTTTAAGTGTGATCATTATTTTATACCATTATGACTTCTTCAATATGCAATTATTATTCTATGGTGGAAAATTTATTCCGATACCTAGATATAAATTGATGTGATGTATGCTAATGGATGATCATATTTTGATTATATGGATTGCACATATGACTACTTGATGCTTGTGAAAGTATAGTTTTGTGGAAGACATTATCAGTCCTAAGTACAAACACCTTCAAGTACTTGAGATAAGTGTTGTAATCCTGATATGAACATAATTCATAATCAGATCCGAGGATCTTTTCTGGCTGGGTTTTTACTCTTAAGAGGTTGTCCCAGGGTAACCGTGTCTTGTTCTTATTTTGTTCATTTCTTTGTTATGCCTAAATCTGGAAAACTATAAATCTTTCATCTAATCGATTTAGTTAGAAACTAAATTTTGATTTTTTGAGTTTATATTAATCTGAAAGTGTCATAACTAACATTGTATCAGAGCTATAGGCTAGATCAACTTTCAGATTTCAGATCTTAGGACTCCTTTTTTTCCAGATTTTTAAACTGGATATTTTAAAAATTGTTTGTGAAGTTAAAAATTTGCTTCAATTTTTGTAAAAGAATTTTTTTTCTGTTCTGAAAAAGAATTATCAAGATTTTCAATTTTCTAAAAAAGTACGGTTCCTTAAAAAATTTCTGGTAGCAAGTCTTTTATGAGCAATCATCAAGATTTCTAAGCTTCTTAAAAAGTATCCTTCCTTATATATTTTCTAGCAAGTTTTTTGTGCGCTTGTATTTCGGGGCGATTCAAAGTGTTGATTTGAGAATTATAGTTTTATTCTTGAATTTTGGTATGTGGAATAGTAAAACAATCTAAGAGTGGCTTTCCTGCCTTATTTTTAATGCTGAGTTGTGTGTGCTGAACTTGTTCTCCAAAATCTTCATCCGTTTAGAGCACTTTGAGATTTTGCAATGCCAATCCTTTTGCTAGAAACAAGATTTATCAGTTTTTTCTTGGTTTTATTGTATTATTTAGAATTAACCAGTGTTCATCTTTCTATTGGTTTTTTCGCGCTGAAACAAATTTTATCGAGTGTTGTAGTTGAAAATCCCCTATTCGGCGTGCATACAGAATTTGGAAGGTATTATAGGGCACGCTGAAGCAACAAAGAAGAGGGTTCTATATGAGATCTAGGATAAAAAAGAGCTGATGAATATCAAGTACAATCTAGAAAAAGGTCATGAAAACCTAGAAAAAAAAATAGGAAGATCTAGGCCCTAATGAAGGAACCCTGTATATTTCATCCACTCAAAAGCCAAAGGAACAAGTGGAAGATAAAGAAGAGGAGTCAATCGATGGAAAATGAGTAGCTAAATCTCCAATGCTTGTAGCATTTTCGCATTGACATCACCATTGCAGAGCCTAGCACACAACACTTAACGATTTGCTTAGCATTCAACTACTTGAGATATACATAGATCAAAGATGCAACTATTACAAATAAACATAACCCAAGATCAACAAGCACAAACATATGTACTTAATAAGAAACAACAATGTAATTAAACAAAAACAGACACAACCGCATAATGAATTATTCTCACGACAAAGAAGAACAATGCTATTTTCTTCTAATCTTCAAAAGTTGTACTTGTGATACAGACTATAGCAAAATTGTCGATTACTTGTTGGTATTTGAGCACCCTTCCAGTTACTGCATAAGTATCACCTTAAAAAATTTAAGCCTCCCGAAGCAAATGAAAACACAACCTATAGAATTTAATATTACCAAATTTGCAACCCTAATCGCCACCTGTCCATGCTCCGCTGGTAGCCTACAAAAATGCAAAGCTCAATCATATCATCATTTTTATATGAAAAACTTAAATAAAGTTTAGCAAAGATAAAAATTTGAGCAACGCGACTACCAATCCATGGCAAAAACCATCATACCAGACTTGCCAGCTAACATGTCATTTACAAATGAGAACCCTAATCGACAACAGTGTGGTTTGAATCCAGACTTTGCAATCTATCCTGTGATTTTGCCAAATGTTGCTCGCATTCTGCAGGCCCTTTTTGTTGGCCATGTTTTTCTACCAACTGCGCTCTGTCAAATTTGCAGGGGTTATCTCTCGTTGAGAACTGCGCGAACCCCTGCAAACCGCCAACAATATCAATAGTTAAGCGCCACAAAATTTGTCAAGAATAGTTTGCTTAACTAATACGCAATTTCACCGGTACTGAGCATTAGCAAATGCAAAAATATTTTAGAATAATGATTTTTGATTGGTTCATTGTCATCGCATTAATCACTAGTTAATGAAAGAGGCCTCCGCTAGGCAGGAACTAATAATAATAATGAAGGTTGTTTCATGGTCTACAATAAACATGGTCTATAATAATATCTATAATATAGTTAAATTTAGAAATGGTTCCATTGTTTTGAAATTATGCATGAGCTTGTGGGCTAGAACAAGAGAGTGTGTTCAATTTTTTTATTTTTTCTAGGAAATGACAATGAGATACTTTGAAAGATGAATCAGCCGAAAAAATATCATTGATCTATTGTATAGTATGAAGAAGTGGAAAATAATTTGCAATATTGGAGAAGGTTTATATTATGCTAGTGCTTGCATCACCAAAAGTCATTTATTTGCTTTCAATCTTGGAAAGCAAGACTCCTAAAAACAGATTTTTGTTTCCTTTGGTGAAAGCAATAATGCAAAAAAATCCAATTTAATGCACAGATGGTGTAGGAATTTGTATAGGGGAACACTAGTTGATGTTATGTGATGTCCACTTCTTAAGAGGTTTTCTACCATATATTGTGATTGCTTTGTCATGATATTGATACCCTCTTGTTTAAGTGTGATCATTATTTTATACCATTATGACTTCTTCAATATGCAATTATTATTCTATGGTGGAAAATTTATTCCGATACCTAGATATAAATTGATGTGATGTATGCTAATGGATGATCATATTTTGATTATATGGATTGCACATATGACTACTTGATGCTTGTGAAAGTATAGTTTTGTGGAAGACATTATCAGTCCTAAGTACAAACACCTTCAAGTACTTGAGATAAGTGTTGTAATCCTGATATGAACATAATTCATAATCAGATCCGAGGATCTTTTCTGGCTGGGTTTTTACTCTTAAGAGGTTGTCCCAGGGTAACCGTGTCTTGTTCTTATTTTGTTCATTTCTTTGTTATGCCTAAATCTGGAAAACTATAAATCTTTCATCTAATCGATTTAGTTAGAAACTAAATTTTGATTTTTTGAGTTTATATTAATCTGAAAGTGTCATAACTAACATTGTATCAGAGCTATAGGCTAGATCAACTTTCAGATTTCAGATCTTAGGACTCCTTTTTTTCCAGATTTTTAAACTGGATATTTTAAAAATTGTTTGTGAAATTAAAAATTTGCTTCAATTTTTGTAAAAGAATTTTTTTTCTGTTCTGAAAAAGAATTATCAAGATTTTCAATTTTCTAAAAAAGTACGGTTCCTTAAAAAATTTCTGGTAGCAAGTCTTTTATGAGCAATCATCAAGATTTCTAAGCTTCTTAAAAAGTATCCTT
The DNA here is from genome assembly GCF_030272615.1 of Cryptomeria japonica. Classification (NCBI taxonomy): domain Eukaryota; kingdom Viridiplantae; phylum Streptophyta; class Pinopsida; order Cupressales; family Cupressaceae; genus Cryptomeria; species Cryptomeria japonica. The sequence goes on along the minus strand of NC_081407.1, from coordinate 224,972,356 downwards.
CCTTATATATTTTCTAGCAAGTTTTTTGTGCGCTTGTATTTCGGGGCGATTCAAAGTGTTGATTTGAGAATTACAGTTTTATTCTTGAATTTTGGTATGTGGAATAGTAAAACAATCTAAGAGTGGCTTTCCTGCCTTATTTTTAATGCTGAGTTGTGTGTGCTGAACTTGTTCTCCAAAATCTTCATCCGTTTAGAGCACTTTGAGATTTTGCAATGCCAATCCTTTTGCTAGAAACAAGATTTATCAGTTTTTTCTTGGTTTTATTGTATTATTTAGAATTAACCAGTGTTCATCTTTCTATTGGTTTTTTCGCGCTGAAACAAATTTTATCGAGTGTTGTAGTTGAAAATCCCCTATTCTGCGTGCATACAGAATTTGGAAGGTATTATAGGGCACGCTGAAGCAACAAAGAAGAGGGTTCTATATGAGATCTAGGATAAAAAAGAGCTGATGAATATCAAGTACAATCTAGAAAAAGGTCATGAAAACCTAGAAAAAGGAATAGGAAGATCTAGGCCCTAATGAAGGAAACCTGTATATTTCATCCACTCAAAAGCCAAAGGAACAAGTGGAAGATAAAGAAGAGGAGTCAATCGATGGAAAATGAGTAGCTAAATCTCCAATGCTTGTAGCATTTTCGCATTGAAATCACCATTGCAGAGCCTAGCACACAACACTTAACGATTTGCTTAGCATTCAACTACTTGAGATATACATAGATCAAAGATGCAACTATTACAAATAAACATAACCCAAGATCAACAAGCACAAACATATGTACTTAATAAGAAACAACAATGTAGTTAAACAAAAACAGACACAACCGCATAATGAATTATTCTCACGACAAAGAAGAACAATGCTATTTTCTTCTAATCTTCAAAAGTTGTACTTGTGATACAGACTATAGCAAAATTACCGATTACTTGTTGGTATTTGAGCACCCTTCCAGTTACTGCATAAGTATCACCTTAAAAAATTTAAGCCTCCCGAAGGAAATGAAAACACAACCTATAGAATTTAATATTACCAAATTTGCAACCCTAATCGCCACCTGTCCATGCTCCGCTGGTAGCCTACAAAAATGCAAAGCTCAATCATATCATCATTTTTATATGAAAAACTTAAATAAAGTTTAGCAAAGATAAAAATTTGAGCAACGCGACTACCAATCCATGGCAAAAACCATCATACCAGACCTGCCAGCTAACATGTCATTTACAAATGAGAACCCTAATCGACAACAGTGTGGTTTGAATCCAGACTTTGCAATCTATCCTGTGATTTTGCCAAATGTTGCTCGCATTGTGCAGGCCCTTTTTGTTGGCCATGTTTTTCTACCAACTGCGCTCTGTCAAATTTGCAGGGGTTATCTCTCGTTGAGAACTGTGCGAACCCCGGCAAACCGCCAACAATATCAATAGTTAAGCGCCACAAAATTTGTCAAGAATAGTTTGCTTAACTAATACGCAATTTCACCGGTACTGAGCATTAGCAAATGCAAAAATATTTTAGAATAATGATTTTTGATTGGTTCATTGTCATCGCATTAATCACTAGTTAATGAAAGAGGCCTCCGGTAGGCAGGAACTAATAATAATAATGAAGGTTGTTTCATGGTCTACAATAAACATGGTCTATAATAATATCTATAATATAGTTAAATTTAGAAATGGTTCCATTGTTTTGAAATTGTGCATGAGCTTGTGGGCTAGAACCAGAGAGTGTGTTCAATTTTTTTATTTTTTCTAGGAAGTGACAATGAGATACTTTGAAAGATGAATCAGCCGAAAAAATATCATTGATCTATTGTATAGTATGAAGAAGTGGAAAATAATTTGCAATATTGCAGAAGGTTTATATTATGCTAGTGCTTGCATCACCAAAAGTCATTTATTTGCTTTCAATCTTGGAAAGCAAGACTCCTAAAAACAGATTTTTGTTTCCTTTGGTGAAAGCAATAATGCGAAAAAATCCAATTTAATGCACAGATGGTGTAGGAATTTGTATAGGGGAACACTAGTTGATGTTATGTGATGTCCACTTCTTAAGAGGTTTTCTACCATATATTGTGATTGCTTTGTCATGATATTGATACCCTCTTGTTTAAGTGTGATCATTATTTTATACCATTATGATTTCTTCAATATGCAATTATTATTCTATGGTGGAAAATTTATTCCGATACCTAGATATAAATTGATGTGATGTATGCTAATGGATGATCATATTTTGATTATATGGATTGCACATATGACTACTTGATGCTTGTGAAAGTATAGTTTTGTGGAAGACATTATCAGTCCTAAGTACAAACACCTTCAAGTACTTGAGATAAGTGTTGTAATCCTGATATGAACATAATTCATAATCAGATCCGAGGATCTTTTCTGGCTGGGTTTTTACTCTTAAGCGGTTGTCCCAGGGTAACCGTGTCTTGTTCTTATTTTGTTCATTTCTTTGTTATGCCTAAATCTGGAAAACTATAAATCTTTCATCTAATCAATTTAGTTAGAAACTAAATTTTGATTTTTTGAGTTTATATTAATCTGAAAGTGTCATAACTAACATTGTATCAGAGCTATAGGCTAGATCAACTTTCAGATTTCAGATCTTAGGACTCCTTTTTTTCCAGATTTTTAAACTGGATATTTTAAAAATTGTTTGTGAAATTAAAAATTTGCTTCAATTTTTGTAAAAGAATTTTTTTTCTGTTCTGAAAAAGAATTATCAAGATTTTCAATTTTCTAAAAAAGTACGGTTCCTTAAAAAATTTCTGGTAGCAAGTCTTTTATGAGCAATCATCAAGATTTCTAAGCTTCTTAAAAAGTATCCTTCCTTATATATTTTCTAGCAAGTTTTTTGTGCGCTTGTATTTCGGGGCGATTCAAAGTGTTGATTTGAGAATTACAGTTTTATTCTTGAATTTTGGTATGTGGAATAGTAAAACAATCTAAGAGTGGCTTTCCTGCCTTATTTTTAATGCTGAGTTGTGTGTGCTGAACTTGTTCTCCAAAATCTTCATCCGTTTAGAGCACTTTGAGATTTTGCAATGCCAATCCTTTTGCTAGAAACAAGATTTATCAGTTTTTTCTTGGTTTTATTGTATTATTTAGAATTAACCAGTGTTCATCTTTCTATTGGTTTTTTCGCGCTGAAACAAATTTTATCGAGTGTTGTAGTTGAAAATCCCCTATTCGGCGTGCATACAGAATTTGGAAGGTATTATAGGGCACGCTGAAGCAACAAAGAAGAGGGTTCTATATGAGATCTAGGATAAAAAAGAGCTGATGAATATCAAGTACAATCTAGAAAAAGGTCATGAAAACCTAGAAAAAGGAATAGGAAGATCTAGGCCCTAATGAAGGAAACCTGTATATTTCATCCACTCAAAAGCCAAAGGAACAAGTGGAAGATAAAGAAGAGGAGTCAATCGATGGAAAATGAGTAGCTAAATCTCCAATGCTTGTAGCATTTTCGCATTGACATCACCATTGCAGAGCCTAGCACACAACACTTAACGATTTGCTTAGCATTCAACTACTTGAGATACACATAGATCAAAGATGCAACTATCACAAATAAACATAACCCAAGATCAACAAGCACAAACATATGTACTTAATAAGAAACAACAATGTAGTTAAACAAAAACAGACACAACCGCATAATGAATTATTCTCACGATAAAGAAGAACAATGCTATTTTCTTCTAATCTTCAAAAGTTGTACTTGTGATACAGACTATAGCAAAATTACCGATTACTTGTTGGTATTTGAGCACCCTTCCAGTTACTGCATAAGTATCACCTTAAAAAATTTAAGCCTCCCGAAGGAAATGAAAACACAACCTATAGAATTTAATATTACCAAATTTGCAACCCTAATCGCCACCTGTCCATGCTCCGCCGGTAGCCTACAAAAATGCAAAGCTCAATCATATCATCATTTTTATATGAAAAACTTAAATAAAGTTTAGCAAAGATAAAAATTTGAGCAACGCGACTACCAATCCATGGCAAAAACCATCATACCAGACCTGCCAGCTAACATGTCATTTACAAATGAGAACCCTAATCGACAACAGTGTGGTTTGAATCCAGACTTTGCAATCTATCCTGTGATTTTGCCAAATGTTGCTCGCATTGAGCAGGCCCTTTTTGTTGGCCATGTTTTTCTACCAACTGCGCTCTGTCAAATTTGCAGGGGTTATCTCTCGTTGAGAACTGCGCGAACCCCTGCAAACCGCCAACAATATCAATAGTTAAGCGCCACAAAATTTGTCAAGAATAGTTTGCTTAACTAATACGCAATTTCACCGGTACTGAGCATTAGCAAATGCAAAAATATTTTAGAATAATGATTTTTGATTGGTTCATTGTCATCGCATTAATCACTAGTTAATGAAAGAGGCCTCCGGTAGGCAGGAACTAATAATAATAATGAAGGTTGTTTCATGGTCTACAATAAACATGGTCTATAATAATATCTATAATATAGTTAAATTTAGAAATGGTTCCATTGTTTTGAAATTGTGCATGAGCTTGTGGGCTAGAACCAGAGAGTGTGTTCAATTTTTTTATTTTTTCTAGGAAGTGACAATGAGATACTTTGAAAGATGAATCAGCCGAAAAAATATCATTGATCTATTGTATAGTATGAAGAAGTGGAAAATAATTTGCAATATTGGAGAAGGTTTATATTATGCTAGTGCTTGCATCACCAAAAGTCATTTATTTGCTTTCAATCTTGGAAAGCAAGACTCCTAAAAACAGATTTTGGTTTCCTTTGGTGAAAGCAATAATGCGAAAAAATCCAATTTAATGCACAGATAGTGTAGGAATTTGTATAGGGGAACACTAGTTGATGTTATGTGATGTCCACTTCTTAAGAGGTTTTCTACCATATATTGTGATTGCTTTGTCATGATATTGATACCCTCTTGTTTAAGTGTGATCATTATTTTATACCATTATGACTTCTTCAATATGCAATTATTATTCTATGGTGGAAAATTTATTCCGATACCTAGATATAAATTGATGTGATGTATGCTAATGGATGATCATATTTTGATTATATGGATTGCACATATGACTACTTGATGCTTGTGAAAGTATAGTTTTGTGGAAGACATTATCAGTCCTAAGTACAAACACCTTCAAGTACTTGAGATAAGTGTTGTAATCCTGATATGAACATAATTCATAATCAGATCCGAGGATCTTTTCTGGCTGGGTTTTTACTCTTAAGCGGTTGTCCCAGGGTAACCGTGTCTTGTTCTTATTTTGTTCATTTCTTTGTTATGCCTAAATCTGGAAAACTATAAATCTTTCATCTAATCAATTTAGTTAGAAACTAAATTTTGATTTTTTGAGTTTATATTAATCTGAAAGTGTCATAACTAACATTGTATCAGAGCTATAGGCTAGATCAACTTTCAGATTTCAGATCTTAGGACTCCTTTTTTTCCAGATTTTTAAACTGGATATTTTAAAAATTGTTTGTGAAATTAAAAATTTGCTTCAATTTTTGTAAAAGAATTTTTTTTCTGTTCTGAAAAAGAATTATCAAGATTTTATATTTTCTAAAAAAGTACGGTTCCTTAAAAAATTTCTGGTAGCAAGTCTTTTATGAGCAATCATCAAGATTTCTAAGCTTCTTAAAAAGTATCCTTCCTTATATATTTTCTAGCAAGTTTTTTGTGCGCTTATATTTCGGGGCGATTCAAAGTGTTGATTTGAGAATTACAGTTTTATTCTTGAATTTTGGTATGTGGAATAGTAAAACAATCTAAGAGTGGCTTTCCTGCCTTATTTTTAATGCTGAGTTGTGTGTGCTGAACTTGTTCTCCAAAATCTTCATCCGTTTAGAGCACTTTGAGATTTTGCAATGCCAATCCTTTTGCTAGAAACAAGATTTATCAGTTTTTTCTTGGTTTTATTGTATTATTTAGAATTAACCAGTGTTCATCTTTCTATTGGTTTTTTCACGCTGAAACAAATTTTATCGAGTGTTGTAGTTGAAAATCCCCTATTCGGCGTGCATACAGAATTTGGAAGGTATTATACGGCACGCTGAAGCAACAAAGAAGAGGGTTCTATATGAGATCTAGGATAAAAAAGAGCTGATGAATATCAAGTACAATCTAGAAAAAGGTCATGAAAACCTAGAAAAAGGAATAGGAAGATCTAGGCCCTAATGAAGGAAACCTGTATATTTCATCCACTCAAAAGCCAAAGGAACAAGTGGAAGATAAAGAAGAGGAGTCAATCGATGGAAAATGAGTAGCTAAATCTCCAATGCTTGTAGCATTTTCGCATTGACATCACCATTGCAGAGCCTAGCACACAACACTTAACGATTTGCTTAGCATTCAACTACTTGAGATATACATAGATCAAAGATGCAACTATTACAAATAAACATAACCCAAGATCAACAAGCACAAACATATGTACTTAATAAGAAACAACAATGTAATTAAACAAAAACAAACACAACCGCATAATGAATTATTCTCACGACAAAGAAGAACAATGCTATTTTCTTCTAATCTTCAAAAGTTGTACTTGTGATACAGACTATAGCAAAATTACCGATTACTTGTTGGTATTTGAGCACCCTTCCAGTTACTGCATAAGTATCACCTTAAAAAATTTAAGCCTCCCGAAGCAAATGAAAACACAACCTATAGAATTTAATATTACCAAATTTGCACCCCTAATCGCCACCTGTCCATGCTCCGCTGGTAGCCTACAAAAATGCAAAGCTCAATCATATCATCATTTTTATATGAAAAACTTAAATAAAGTTTAGCAAAGATAAAAATTTGAGCAACGCGACTACCAATCCATGGCAAAAACCATCATACCAGACCTGCCACCTACATGTCATTTACAAATGAAAACCCTAATCGACAACAGTGTGGTTTGAATCCAGACTTTGCAATCTATCCTGTGATTTTGCCAAATGTTGCTCGCATTCTGTAGGCCATTTTTGTTGGCCATGTTTTTCTACCAACTGCGCTCTGTCAAATTTGCAGGGGTTATCTCTCGTTGAGAACTGCGCGAACCCCTGCAAACCGCCAACAATATCAATAGTTAAACGCCACAAAATTTGTCAAGAATAGTTTGCTTAACTAATACGCAATTTCACCGGTACTGAGCATTAGCAAATGCAAAAATATTTTAGAATAATGATTTTTGATTGGTTCATTGTCATCGCATTAATCACTAGTTAATGAAAGAGGCCTCCGCTAGGCAAGAACTAATAATAATAATGAAGGTTGTTTCATGGTCTACAATAAACATGGTCTATAATAATATCTATAATATAGTTAAATTTAGAAATGGTTCCATTGTTTTGAAATTATGCATGAGCTTGTGGGCTAGAACAAGAGAGTGTGTTCAATTTTTTTATTTTTTCTAGGAAGTGACAATGAGATACTTTGAAAGATGAATCAGCCGAAAAAATATCATTGATCTATTGTATAGTATGAAGAAGTGAAAAATAATTTGCAATATTGGAGAAGGTTTATATTATTCTAGTGCTTGCATCACCAAAAGTCATTTATTTGCTTTCAATCTTGGAAAGCAAGACTCCTAAAAATAGATTTTTGTTTCCTTTGGTGAAAGCAATAATGCGAAAAAATCCAATTTAATGCACAGATGGTGTGGGAATTTGTATAGGGGAACACTAGTTGATGTTATGTGATGTCCACTTCTTAAGAGGTTTTCTACCATATATTGTGATTACTTTGTCATGATATTGATACCCTCTTGTTTAAGTGTGATCATTATTTTATACCATTATGACTTCTTCAATATGCAATTATTATTCTATGGTGGAAAATTTATTCCGATACCTAGATATAAATTGATGTGATGTATGCTAATGGATGATCATATTTTGATTATATGGATTGCACATATGACTACTTGATGCTTGTGAAAGTATAGTTTTGTGGAAGACATTATCAGTCCTAAGTACAAACACCTTCAAGTACTTGAGATAAGTGTTGTAATCCTGATATGAACATAATTCATAATCAGATCCGAGGATCTTTTCTGGCTGGGTTTTTACTCTTAAGAGGTTGTCCCAGGGTAACCGTGTCTTTTTCTTATTTTGTTCATTTCTTTGTTATGCCTAAATCTGGAAAACTATAAATCTTTCATCTAATCAATTTAGTTAGAAACTAAATTTTGATTTTTTGAGTTTATATTAATCTGAAAGTGTTATAACTAACATTGTATTAGAGCTATAGGCTAGATCAACTTTCAGATTTCAGATCTTAGGACTCCTTTTTTTCCAGATTTTTAAACTGGATATTTTAAAAATTGTTTGTGAAATTAAAAATTTGCTTCAATTTTTGTAAAAGAATTTTTTTTCTGTTCTGAAAAAGAATTACCAAGATTTTCAATTTTCTAAAAAAGTACGGTTCCTTAAAAAATTTCTGGTAGCAAGTCTTTTATGAGCAATCATCAAGATTTCTAAGCTTCTTAAAAAGTATCCTTCCTTATATATTTTCTAGCAAGTTTTTTGTGCGCTTATATTGCGGGCCGATTCAAAGTGTTGATTTGAGAATTACAGTTTTATTCTTAAATTTTGGTATGTGGAATATTAAAACAATTTAAGAGTGGCTTTCCTGCCTTAATTTTAATGCTGAGTTGTGTGTGCTGAACTTGTTCTCCAAAATCTTCGTCCGTTTAGAGCACTTTGAGATTTTGCAATGGCAATCCTTTTGCTAGAAACAAGATTTATCAGTTTTTTCTTGGTTTTATTGTATTATTTAGAATTAACCAGTGTTCATCTTTCTATTGGTTTTTTCACGCTGAAACAAATTTTATCGAGTGTTGTAGTTGAAAATCCCCTATTCGGCGTGCATACAGAATTTGGAAGGTATTATAGGGCACGCTGAAGCAACAAAGAAGAGGGTTCTATATGAGATCTAGGATAAAAAAGAGCTGATGAATATCAAGTACAATCTAGAAAAAGGTCATGAAAACCTAGAAAAAGGAATAGGAAGATCTAGGCCCTAATGAAGGAAACCTGTATATTTCATCCACTCAAAAGCCAAAGGAACAAGTGGAAGATAAAGAAGAGGAGTCAATCGATGGAAAATGAGTAGCTAAATCTCCAATGCTTGTAGCATTTTCGCATTGACATCACCATTGCAGAGCCTAGCACACAACACTTAACGATTTGCTTAGCATTCAACTACTTGAGATATACATAGATCAAAGATGCAACTATTACAAATAAACATAACCCAAGATCAACAAGCACAAACATATGTACTTAATAAGAAACAACAATGTAATTAAACAAAAACAGACACAACCGCATAATGAATTATTCTCACGACAAAGAAGAACAATGCTATTTTCTTCTAATCTTCAAAAGTTGTACTTGTGATACAGACTATAGCAAAATTACCGATTACTTGTTGGTATTTGAGCACCCTTCCAGTTACTGCATAAGTATCACCTTAAAAAATTTAAGCCTCCCGAAGCAAATGAAAACACAACCTATAGAATTTAATATTACCAAATTTGCAACCCTAATCGCCACCTGTCCATGCTCCGCTGGTAGCCTACAAAAATGCAAAGCTCAATCATATCATCATTTTTATATGAAAAACTTAAATAAAGTTTAGCAAAGATAAAAATTTGAGCAACGCAACTACCAATCCATGGCAAAAACCATCATACCAGACCTGCCAGCTAACATGTCATTTACAAATGAAAACCCTAATCGACAACAGTGTGGATTGAACCCAGACTTTGCAATCTATCCTGTGATTTTGCCAAATGTTGCTCGCATTCTGCATGCCCTTTTTGTTGGCGATGTTTTTCTACCAACTGCGCTCTGTCAAATTTGCAGGGGTTATCTCTCGTTGAGAACTGCGTGAACCCCTGCAAACCGCCAACAATATCAATAGTTAAACGCCACAAAATTTGTCAAGAATAGTTTGCTTAACTAATACGCAATTTCACCGGTACTGAGCATTAGCAAATGCAAAAATATTTTAGAATAATGATTTTTGATTGGTTCATTGTCATCGCATTAATCACTAGTTAATGAAAGAGGCCTCCGCTAGGCAGGACCTAATAATAATAATGAAGGTTGTTTCATGGTCTACAATAAACATGGTCTATAATAATATCTATAAGATAGTTAAATTTAGAAATGGTTCCATTGTTTTGAAATTATGCATGAGCTTGTGGGCTAGAACAAGAGAGTGTCTTCAATTTTTTTATTTTTTTTAGGAAGTGACAATGAGATACTTTGAAAGATGAATCAGCCGAAAAAATATCATTGATCTATTGTATAGTATGAAGAAGTGGAAAATAATTTGCAATATTGGAGAAGGTTTATATTATGCTAGTGCTTGCATCACCAAAAGTCATTTATTTCCTTTCAATCTTGGAAAGCAAGACTCCTAAAAACAGATTTTTGTTTCCTTTGGTGAAAGCAATAATGCGAAAAAATCCAATTCAATGCACAGATGGTGTAGGAATTTGTATAGGGGAACACTAGTTGATGTTATGTGATGTCCACTTCTTAAGAGGTTTTCTACCATATATTCTGATTGGTTTGTCATGATATTGATACCCTCTTGTTTAAGTGTGATCATTATTTTATACCATTATGACTTCTTCAATATGCAATTATTATTCTATGGTGGAAAATTTATTCCGATACCTAGATATAAATTGATGTGATGTATGCTAATGGATGATCATATTTTGATTATATGGATTGCACATATGACTACTTGATGCTTGTGAAAGTATAGTTTTGTGGAAGACATTATCAGTCCTAAGTACAAACACCTTCAAGTACTTGAGATAAGCGTTGTAATCCTGATATGAACATAATTCATAATCAGATCCGAGGATCTTTTCTGGCTGGGTTTTTACTCTGAAGAGGTTGTCCCAGGGTAACCGTGTCTTGTTCTTATTTTGTTCATTTCTTTGTTATGCCTAAATCTGGAAAACTATAAATCTTTCATCTAATCAATTTAGTTAGAAACTAAATTTTGATTTTTTGAGTTTATATTAATCTGAAAGTGTTATAACTAACATTGTATCAGAGCTATAGGCTAGATCAACTTTCAGATTTCAGATCTTAGGACTCCTTTTTTTCCAGATTTTTAAACTGGATATTTTAAAAATTGTTTGTGAAATTAAAAATTTGCTTCAATTTTTGTAAAAGAATTTTTTTTCTGTTCTGAAAAAGAATTATCAAGATTTTCAATTTTCTAAAAAAGTACGGTTCCTTAAAAAATTTCTGGTAGCAAGTCTTTTATGAGCAATCATCAAGATTTCTAAGCTTCTTAAAAAGTATCCTTCCTTATATATTTTCTAGCAAGTTTTTTGTGCGCTTATATTTCGGGGCGATTCAAAGTGTTGATTTGAGAATGACAGTTTTATTCTTGAATTTTGGTATGTGGAATAGTAAAACAATCTAAGAGTGGCTTTCCTGCCTTATTTTTAATGCTGAGTTGTGTGTGCTGAACTTGTTCTCCAAAATCTTCATCCGTTTAGAGCACTTTGAGATTTTGCAATGCCAATCCTTTTGCTAGAAACAAGATTTATCAGTTTTTTCTTGGTTTTATTGTATTATTTAGAATTAACCAGTGTTCATCTTTCTATTGGTTTTTTCACGCTGAAACAAATTTTATCGAGTGTTGTAGTTGAAAATCCCCTATTCGGCATGCATACAGAATTTGGAAGGTATTATAGGGCACGCTGAAGCAACAAAGAAGAGGGTTCTATATGAGATCTAGGATAAAAAAGAGCTGATGAATATCAAGTACAATCTAGAAAAAGGTCATGAAAACCTAGAAAAAGGAATAGGAAGATCTAGGCCCTAATGAAGGAAACCTGTATATTTCATCCACTCAAAAGCCAAAGGAACAAGTGGAAGATAAAGAAGAGGAGTCAATCGATGGAAAATGGGTAGCTAAATCTCCAATGCTTGTAGCATTTTCGCATTGACATCACCATTGCAGAGCCTAGCACACAACACTTAACGATTTGCTTAGCATTCAACTACTTGAGATATACATAGATCAAAGATGCAACTATTACAAATAAACATAACCCAAGATCAACAAGCACAAACATATGTACTTAATAAGAAACAACAATGTAATTAAACAAAAACAAACACAACCGCATAATGAATTATTCTCACGACAAAGAAGAACAATGCTATTTTCTTCTAATCTTCAAAAGTTGTACTTGTGATACAGACTATAGCAAAATTACCGATTACTTGTTGGTATTTGAGCACCCTTCCAGTTACTGCATAAGTATCACCTTAAAAAATTTAAGCCTCCCGAAGCAAATGAAAACACAACCTATAGAATTTAATATTACCAAATTTGCACCCCTAATCGCCACCTGTCCATGCTCCGCTGGTAGCCTACAAAAATGCAAAGCTCAATCATATCATCATTTTTATATGAAAAACTTAAATAAAGTTTAGCAAAGATAAAAATTTGAGCAACGCGACTACCAATCCATGGCAAAAACCATCATACCAGACCTGCCACCTACATGTCATTTACAAATGAAAACCCTAATCGACAACAGTGTGGTTTGAATCCAGACTTTGCAATCTATCCTGTGATTTTGCCAAATGTTGCTCGCATTCTGTAGGCCATTTTTGTTGGCCATGTTTTTCTACCAACTGCGCTCTGTCAAATTTGCAGGGGTTATCTCTCGTTGAGAACTGCGCGAACCCCTGCAAACCGCCAACAATATCAATAGTTAAACGCCACAAAATTTGTCAAGAATAGTTTGCTTAACTAATACGCAATTTCACCGGTACTGAGCATTAGCAAATGCAAAAATATTTTAGAATAATGATTTTTGATTGGTTCATTGTCATCGCATTAATCACTAGTTAATGAAAGAGGCCTCCGCTAGGCAGGAACTAATAATAATAATGAAGGTTGTTTCATGGTCTACAATAAACATGGTCTATAATAATATCTATAATATAGTTAAATTTAGAAATGGTTCCATTGTTTTGAAATTATGCATGAGCTTGTGGGCTAGAACAAGAGAGTGTGTTCAATTTTTTTATTTTTTCTAGGAAGTGACAATGAGATACTTTGAAAGATGAATCAGCCGAAAAAATATCATTGATCTATTGTATAGTATGAAGAAGTGGAAAATAATTTGCAATATTGGAGAAGGTTTATATTATGCTAGTGCTTGCATCACCAAAAGTCATTTATTTGCTTTCAATCTTGGAAAGCAAGACTCCTAAAAATAGATTTTTGTTTCCTTTGGTGAAAGCAATAATGCGAAAAAATCCAATTTAATGCACAGATGGTGTGGGAATTTGTATAGGGGAACACTAGTTGATGTTATGTGATGTCCACTTCTTAAGAGGTTTTCTACCATATATTGTGATTACTTTGTCATGATATTGATACCCTCTTGTTTAAGTGTGATCATTATTTTATACCATTATGACTTCTTCAATATGCAATTATTATTCTATGGTGGAAAATTTATTCCGATACCTAGATATAAATTGATGTGATGTATGCTAATGGATGATCATATTTTGATTATATGGATTGCACATATGACTACTTGATGCTTGTGAAAGTATAGTTTTGTGGAAGACATTATCAGTCCTAAGTACAAACACCTTCAAGTACTTGAGATAAGTGTTGTAATCCTGATATGAACATAATTCATAATCAGATCCGAGGATCTTTTCTGGCTGGGTTTTTACTCTTAAGAGGTTGTCCCAGGGTAACCGTGTCTTTTTCTTATTTTGTTCATTTCTTTGTTATGCCTAAATCTGGAAAACTATAAATCTTTCATCTAATCAATTTAGTTAGAAACTAAATTTTAATTTTTTGAGTTTATATTAATCTGAAAGTGTTATAACTAACATTGTATCAGAGCTATAGGCTAGATCAACTTTTAGATTTCAGATCTTAGGACTCCTTTATTTCCAGATTTTTAAACTGGATATTTTAAAAATTGTTTGTGAAATTAAAAATTTGCTTCAATTTTTGTAAAAGAATTTTTTTTCTGTTCTGAAAAAGAATTATCAAGATTTTCAATTTTCTAAAAAAGTACGGTTCCTTAAAAAATTTCTGGTAGCAAGTCTTTTATGAGCAATCATCAAGATTTCTAAGCTTCTTAAAAAGTATCCTTCCTTATATATTTTCTAGCAAGTTTTTTGTGTGCTTATATTTCGGGGCGATTCAAAGTGTTGATTTGAGAATTACAGTTTTATTCTTGAATTTTGGTATGTGGAATAGTAAAACAATCTAAGAGTGGCTTTCCTGCCTTATTTTTAATGCTGAGTTGTGTGTGCTGAACTTGTTCTCCAAAATCTTCATCCGTTTAGAGCACTTTGAGATTTTGCAATGGCAATCCTTTTGCTAGAAACAAGATTTATCAGTTTTTTCTTGGTTTTATTGTATTATTTAGAATTAACCAGTGTTCATCTTTCTATTGGTTTTTTCACGCTGAAACAAATTTTATCGAGTGTTGTAGTTGAAAATCCCCTATTCGGCGTGCATACAGAATTTGGAAGGTATTATAGGGGACGCTGAAGCAACAAAGAAGAGGGTTCTATATGAGATCTAGGATAAAAAAGAGCTGATGAATATCAAGTACAATCTAGAAAAAGGTCATGAAAACCTAGAAAAAGGAATAGGAAGATCTAGGCCCTAATGAAGGAAACCTGTATATTTCATCCACTCAAAAGCCAAATGAAGAAGTGGAAGAGAAAGAAGAGGAGTCAATCGATGGAAAATGGGTAGCTAAATCTCCAATGCTTGTAGCATTTTCGCATTGACATCACCATTGCAAGCAATAATAACAATGGCACATTGCAGAGCCTAGCACACAACACTTAACGATTTGCTTAGCATTCAACTACTTGAGATATACATAGATCAAAGATGCAACTATTACAAATAAACGTAACCCAAGATCAACAAGCACAAACATATGTACTTAATAAGAAACAACAATGTAATTAAACAAAAACAGACACAACCGCATAATGAATTATTCTCACGACAAAGAAGAACAATGCTATTTTCTTCTAATCTTCAAAAGTTGTACTTGTGATACAGACTATAGCAAAATTACCGATTACTTGTTGGTATTTTAGCACCCTTCCAGTTACTGCATAAGTATCACCTTAAAAAATTTAAGCCTCCCGAAGCAAATGAAAACACAACCTATAGAATTTAATATTACCAAATTTGCAACCCTAATCGCCACCTGTCCATGCTCCGCTGGTAGCCTACAAAAATGCAAAGCTCAATCATATCATCATTTTTATATGAAAAACTTAAATAAAGTTTAGCAAAGATAAAAATTTGAGCAACGCGACTACCAATCCATGGCAAAAACCATCATACCAGACCTGCCAGCTAACATGTCATTTACAAATGAAAACCCTAATCGACAACAGTGTGGTTTGAATCCAGACTTTGCAATCTATCCTGTGATTTTGCCAAATGTTGCTCGCATTCTGCAGGCCCTTTTTGTTGGCCATGTTTTTCTACCAACTGCGCTCTATCAAATTTGCAGGGGTTATCTCTCGTTGAGAACTGCGCGAACCCCTGCAAACCGCCAACAATATCAATAGTTAAACGCCACAAAATTTGTCAAGAATAGTTTGCTTAACTAATACGCAATTTCACCGGTATTGAGCATTAGCAAATGCAAAAATATTTTAGAATAATGATTTTTGATTGGTTCATTGTCATCGCACTAATCACTAGTTAATGAAAGAGGCATCCGCTAGGCAGGAACTAATAATAATAATGAAGGTTGTTTCATGGTCTACAATAAACATGGTCTATAATAATATATAATATAGTTAAATTTAGAAATGGTTCCATTGTTTTGAAATTATGCATGAGCTTGTGGGCTAGAACAAGAGAGTGTGTTCAATTTTTTTATTTTTCTAGGAAGTGACAATGAGATACTTTGAAAGATGAATCAGCTGAAAAAATATCATTGATCTATTGTATAGTATGAAGAAGTGGAAAATAATTTGCAATATTGGAGAAGCTTTATATTATGCTAGTGCTTGCATCACCAAAAATCATTTATTTGCTTTCAATCTTGGAAAGCAAGACTCCTAAAAACAGATTTTTGTTTCCTTTGGTGAAAGCAATAATGCGAAAAAATCCAATTTAATGCACATATGGTGTAGGAATTTTAAATTGTTTTATTCATTATTTTGCTGGAAATTTGTTGTGATTCGTATAATTTTTGAGGTGGGTGTAGTATTCTGCAAAAGTGGAATGAAATGACTGCAAATTCAAATAAAATGAAATGACATTTCATTTGATGTGCAAACTCAGGAAATCAAAAAGGAAAACTACATACAATGGACAGATGAAATTGTTACCCATCTTCAATGATTTCATTGTTGCCACACTTATATAATATTATTGTGAACCAACTCCTAATGAATGAATTGTACGTAATACTTGGGATTATTTTCACTCTTATTTGAAAGTATTGATTTTTTCATTGCAGACATGCAATGAAGTTATTCAATGAGATCTATGCAATGAAAGAATTTGTATAGGGGAACACTAGTTGATGTTATGCGATGTCCACTTCTTAAGAGGTTTTCTACCATATATTGTGATTACTTTGTCATGATATTGATACCCTCTTGTTTAAGTGTGATCATTATTTTATACCATTATGACTTCTTCAATATGCAATTATTATTCTATGGTGGAAAATTTATTCCGATACCTAGATATAAATTGATGTGATGTATGCTAATGGATGATCATATTTTGATTATATGGATTGCACAATTACTTAGTTCTATGAGAGACATCTTATGATGTATGTGTTATAATTATTATTATGTTGTATAGTACCTATATGGGTAATGATTATGGGCACATGTAGATAATTGTGAATGTATATTTTATGTCATGATTTCTAATGAAGTTCAATTATAGATGAAACTGCATGATAATTTTGGATGACTATGATAATGTGTTTTTCATTTGTATCATTTGATCACTTTGACTATATGATTCATCATGTTGGATTAACATTTATATATAATGTTTAGGTGTCCCATGACCGATGGGACGGAGAGTTAGGGGGATGACCTTGTGATGAAACATGTATCACTAACCTAGCCAATGTGGAGATGCTAAAGTCATTTGTTATGTGTTTGTGTTTTGAATAATACATTTAGTATCAAATTATTGGTATATGTTAGATGTGTAATTAATGATGTGTAAGTTATGTAACTTTGACATGTTAAATATGTTGAATAGGGATGTGGCATATGTGTTATGTGATGTTGGTGTTGTCTTGCATTGATATGTAATTTTTCAAGTTGCATTCCCCTATGTTATGATTTTGTAACACCCTACCTGCCATATGAATAGAGTTTTGGAGTATATTACAACCATGGAAGTTGATTATTCTCTTGTTTTATCATTTTTTAATTGACAATTTTAATTAGTGATGAGTTAAACTAAGGATGGACATGGTATGGAAATTGTGAAAGAGTAGGCGACACATGGGATCATGAGCATCATTCAAGGAAATGGGGGCTTCTCAAACATGTGTGATAAGGGAAAGACTGGGAAGAAAGAACATATTTTCAAAAATAAAAAGTGGAGTCCTTATGGGAAGGGGAGGGGGGAAGGAAGCATGAGTGTGTGATTTGTTGCCTTAGAGTGAGAGGATGTAGATTGCGAGGCTTAGAAATTAAGAGGTCTAGGAATTGGGATAGGAGTCTAGGAGAGTTGGTGCATTGAGCTTCACTCTCCTTCAACAATTGGTAAGGACTCATTCAAGTAGGATGCAAAATCCTTTCTTGTAATCTCACATTTTGATGATTTTTTATGTGAATGGTGTAAAATGGTTATGAATTTTTATTTTATTTGTGTTTCATCTTGTGTGTGTAGGTATTGTCATATGTGTTACATTAGTGGTTAGGAGAAATGATTTACTCAATGGGAAGAGGAATCCCATATATGGGGTTGATAAAGTTTGAGGCACTATTGGGGGATTAATTAGACTAGTAAAAGTACCCAATAAGGTTAATATGATATCTTAGTTTGGCTAGGTATGACTACCCATGTATTGTGGCTAAGAGTTATGGAATTGTGTTTTCACTCGTATTCATATATTGGGATGAATTATTGGTGGAAATTCTTTTTGTTATGAATGTGAAAATATATGGAAGTACCTGGTTGTAGCTTTTTCCTAACATCCCATAACTATGTTCCTCTCTTGTCCTTTTGGAATTCTCAATCAGTCTTGTGTGAAAAATCCTTGCTTGGTTTATGTGTTTTATTTGTGGGAATATAAAATATGTACCTTTTTACCCATTGCGATGTGTTACCCATTCACCGTATTGGCTCTTCGAGCTCGGGGATGGGCTAGTTTCCAACCCTATGGTTTGGAGGTGAAATCCTCTTGGTCATGCAAGAAATTTCTCTTGGCTTAGAATGAGAAAATAATACATAAAAAAAGAAGGGAAATACTATGTATAACCCATGAAAAAAGAAGGGAAAATAACACATGAAAAAAGAAGGGAAATACTATGTAGAACCCTTGCAATTATCTTCAAAAGGTATTTTTATTGTGCAACTAGTTTTATTCATCATTTTCTACATGGAATCACTAAGAAAGTAGTTCATGTGCATTCATATATGGTTAAGGGGTTATTATGATAATGGAGAAAGCACTAAAACAGGTTCTCATTGTTTTTTTTATTTACTCTTTTTTATTATTAAGTACTATTATGTATGTAAAAATAATTATAGAATGCATATTAACAATGAAGTAACTAAGTTGATCCCACCCATGCATTCCCACTAAAAAATCTCAACATGCCCTCTCCCCATCAAGGTAGGTTGCAATCTCTCCTCTACTAATAGCTCACTTGGAAATGTTTTCCCTAGCATCTAGAAACTTGTTGTGGACGTGTCTAAGACACCATCACTGTAGAGTATCCAACATGTCACCTCACTAAAAAATTAGCGATTCTTTAGGTCCTCCTGTTAAAGTCCTTCGTTGTGATTTTGTGCTTCTTAAGTTGTTTCTTGGAAGGGATGTTTTTGATGTTTTTTGGCGGCAAAAAGATAAAAATATATTAAATAGAAAAATTACAAAGTACAAGATACAAAACTAAGATATTTCCAAATAATGGTGAATATAACCACCCAAAGAACCTGAAGGTGCCAAACAAGCCTCCTAACATACCTACATAACCAAACGGTCCATATGAAAATAAGAAGTTGTAGAATAGATAAATCACCATCACCCTACATCATTTTGAATAAAAGTAAAAATTTGAGTGAATTTATCTACTAAAAGAGAGTCCAAATCAAAGACAGTCCACTCATAAGAAGAATACTATGCCTATTTAGCAAGAAAATTGACAACCCTATTCCACTCACAAGGAATATGAGTAAAAGAGATAGAAATAACAGAATAAGAAATATGAAAAAATTGTGCAACCAAGGATGAAGGCTACCAACAAGAGCTCTTAGAATATAAATTTAAAAGGAAAGAGTCTCAGCTCACAAATAACCTAATTCTAATTTAAATCAAGAGCCAGTTGTAAAGAAAATAAGAGAGCTCGAGGTTCCATCTGATTTTTCATCCCAAAACCTATTCCCAATGTAAAAAAGAATTGCATAATACCAGTACAAGTTCCTACCAACACCTCCAATTCCCACAAGTCCAGGATTTCCATGAGAGGACCCATCAGTGTTGATCTTAATAACATTGCGAGGAGAAAGACTCTAGTAAGCATTCCTATTAATTTGAGAGGATGAATGGTGAAGAAAAGATCGAGTGTGAGAAGAATTATTAAGAATGTTTTCTAGCTGCAACTATTGAATCACTGTTATATCAACTGGGGTTAAGTGCTCATCAAAAGATTACTTAGCCATAAGAGTTTCCTAAACTGAATTCAACATTTTGTACCAAATATTCTCAATAAGGTGTTGATGACCTTAAAAAATGCTACAATTTCTTTCCAACCAAACTTGCCAAAGGAGGAAGAAAGGACCAATATCCCAAGCAATTGCAAGAGCAAGAGAATCGGTAGGAGGCTAATCCAAATGTCTCCAGAAGTCAATCAAAGACGTAGCATGAATGATTCCCAGGACCTCCACTTTCAATGCACTTGTGGACACTTTTGGAAGTGTGTATTATGTTTATCATTGATGTCAAACTTATTGTTCGAGTTTGGTCTGGAATATCTATGGTGAAGAGTTATCTTTTATGTTGATGATAGTTGTTTTATTGGTTTCTCTAGAAGTGTTTAAGTCTGAAAAATATTATTGATGTTGAGTATTATTGTTATCTTCATTAGTTATGGTTTTTTTATCATGGATATGCTAGTTATAAGGTCCAAAAAAATCATTGTGTTTTTTGGGTGGTATGACATTTTTCATTGATGGTTATGATATTGTCTGTTAGAACTATCCTTAGCTCAAAATATAATTTATGGGACCTTGTGTAATATGTTATGGGTCTCACTGTAGCGTGCAGAGATCCAAATTTTAGTTATTTGCATTGGAGAATATGTTTTTATTGATAATTTCTTATATAGACGTGTAGCATGTGGATATGATGTTGTTTAGGTTCCAATGAGTGTGCATTGGTGAATTGATTGATGGAGGGTGTGTTTTGGTCCCCTCTTTCTCCTGGAGTGGATCAACATGTGTATTTTTTATTCGAAAGATTTACTTTTTGTTCACGACAACTTGGGTGAAGAGTTGATGATCTATCTTGTATATAAGGCATGTGATTATTTGAGTTAGATTGTAGAATGAGAGAGACTGTAAATGATATGGTAAAGAGAAAAGATGAGTAGAAGTGTGAATAGTGAAAAGAAGTTGTGTTTGAATGATATTTTATGAGACAAAATGTGGATATTTGAATTCAAAGTTGTGTGTTGATTTTGCTCATGTGATGCTGAGTTCAAGAACAACTTCATGATCAAGAGATCCTTCTTTTCATTTATTTTTTTTTTATCTTGCCTTGAATGCGATTAGCTTCAGGTTTTTCATGTCCTATTTTTTATCTTGCTCCATGAGTAGTTATCCTTGGATATCATGTCCAGAGAAGTTATCTCTTGTCTTTGTAATCTGATATTCATATTGTATATATTTTTGTGGTCAATTTCTCATAGTGGTTTCTCCATGTTTGGGTTTTTGACATAGAAAATCTTGACGTTCATATGTTGGTCTTGTGTCGTTTATTATTTTTTTATGTTCTACAATTATTATTTGTTTGGAATAATTTACTCATCCTCTTAGTCCTACCTTGGGTTCAAAAATTGGTATCAGAGAAAGGTTTCTCTTGAGTAAACTTAACTAGTTGAGGTAGATCTAGTACTATCCAAAATATTCATTACAAAGTTTCAATTTTTTATGGTAAAAATTTTCTGGAGTGGAAGGAGAGAATGGAGTCACACTTGGAGACATTATACAATGAAATTCAGGAGATCATTCAGACTAAATAAACACCTCCATAGGGTGATGCTCAGACTCTGAAAGAGATAAAGTTGAAGGAAGTGAATGCAAAGGTTTGTTCTATAACCCTCAACTATATAAGTGATTATGTGTTTCAAAGGGTAAAATGATTGAAGGAAGCTAAATTTGTGTGGAATGAGTTGTGTTTGGCATTTTAAAGAGATCCAAAGATAAAGTAGGCTAGGTTAATGATTTTGAAGTAGAAGTATGAGTATGTGAGAATCCTTGAAGATTAAAGTATTGAGAACTACATTCACCAAGTGATTTATCTTGTTGATGACTTTATACTTGTTGGAGGACATTTGTGGGAATGTGATGTTGTGCATAAGACCTTGCTAACTTTGGTTGAATCCTACAACCACAAAGATGTGCTATACAAGAGAGAAATTATTTGAGTAACTACACCATTGATCAAATTATTGCTACCTTAGCAACCTTCAAAATTTTAGAAATGGAGGAAGAGAAAAGAGAAAAGAAAGAAACAAAATTTAATGTTTCAAGGCTCGATGATCATGAATGCAATCAAGATCTAGATGAATATAAAGTAATGGTATAATAGTGTGAGTGGATAAAAAGAAGTTGATATAAATTTTACAATCATATACATGTCAATTATTCATTTCTTCAAATTTTAAATCAACATTAGAATATAATAAAATGGCATAAATATATTAAACACGTCTATCTAAGATAGGGTAGAGATATCAACCTCAAGATGTGAGTCTAACCTTTGTAATAAATCTGATATTACATTTTTTATCAAAACATTTAAGATATCTATTCTATTTATATTTTAATCTAAACATTATTTCATAGCAAATATAAGAATGCTAAATATATCTATATAATTTATGTCACAATATAGACCCTTTTGAAATGATATTTCTCTATCCCTCCTATATATATAATTTGGTCTAAAAAAATATTTAAAACAAATCTTAATACTATCAATTTGCTATTAAATGATTATATTCAAATAATCATTTTCCCTTTTTAACTATTTGTAAAACTTGTTTCACATATTAAACTATTAATTTATTTATTTTTTAATTATGAAATAATTCAAGTCTAGTATAATATCTAAATATTATTTTATTTAATTTATTTTGATCAATTATTGATCATTCTTCTTTGAAATTAAAAAAAAAAAAGTCTTAGATATTCTACCTAACCATTAGATTATTTACTTGAAACAATATAAGTTGATTAGATAATTATAGAATCAACTCTTTGAAAATATAAATTATTTATTTTTCATGAAAACAAAATAAATAATATTGTTCTTACCTACCTTTCATAACCATTGGATCAATTATTTTCTTAGTGCAAAATTATACAAATAACCTTTCGAAAATCCAAATTTTGTCTTTCTCCCCTAAAGATATATATAATATATTTTAGTGACCTACCCATCAAAACCATTTGATAAAACATCATAAGTGTTTGGGTCCTATGGTGATTTACTTAACCAGAACATAACCATTTTATGAGTTACTTCCATGGGGCATAAATGATAGTTCTGATACTTAATGTAAGTAGAGATCCAATAGCCAACAAGATGAGAGAGGGGGGGGGGGGGGGGGGGGTGAATCATACAAACTTAATCTTCCATAAAAACATCAGATTCAACCTCGGTAACATATACTTCAGTAATATAACCAAAACTGCTAAACATGCAAACTCAAAAGCATATAAACATCATTAACCTCATAACACCAGATTTAACATGGAAACCCAAATAGGGAAAAACCACTGTGGGATTTCAGACCCACTAAGAAATATACTCTTCTAGAGTATGCTCGGTTAAAAGTAAATCCTGTTAAATATTACAAACACATTGCTAGATGTGACCCGGTTAAGGGATTTCGCTCAGATCTGTTAGGATCTTCACCTTGTTAGAAGTGACCTTGTTAAAGGATTTCAAACACTCAATCAGAATGTCACCTTGCTAGAGGCTTTTACAAATAAGACTGTTAAGTCCACTCGGTTAAGATATTTTCTCTCACTTTCACAAAATAACAGTAATAAAAATCTATCTGCAACTTCACATCTAAAATGCTAAAGCAGATTCTTATTTGCTCAATAAAATCTAGACATAGAACTAATCTAGTCCATCTGTTGGGCTTCTATACTCTATTATTCAAACAGGTCTTCAAGCTTTTGTGCTCGGTAATCACTATGTAGCATCCCTGTGCATACATTTGCCCACATACATTGTTTATCAATAGTTCCCTATTTATAAATAATTAGCTAACCACTTAATCTCCTTGATCACATTTCCCATGATCAATCATAGCCATCAGATCTTGAAACTTGTCTAGGTTCAATGTATCCTTTGATCTGAAAAATGTTTTACCCCACCTAGGAACTTGCATACATTTCTTGGAACTTGTGCTAGGGTAGTGCAGTTCAATCTGCATTGTAGATCTTCATGCCGATTTTCCTTTGCCATATATTCATTAACAAACTTCATGCACGACATACCAATAATTTAATCAATTCCAACTCATCAGCTTCCTTCATTAAATAACGCATGTAACCATTTAATGTATTCTGTTATAGCTCGGTTACAAATCGGTAACAACTCGGTAACAACTCGGTGAATACTAAACTTTACTCAGTAGAAATTCTACCTTCATTAACCGATATAGATAACCTTAGGGTTTACCAACTAGGTTCTTTGCTCGGTAACATAGTATAGTATTAACCTTACAATTTACAACATATGTATGATGTTAAAACAATCGAAACATCATGATCTCATCATTGTCTGACTCGGTGATAGTTTCCCATTGAATACCTTATTCATCCCCGTATTCATCATATTCTTTCTATGTCTTTTACCGACATCTTTATACTCATCAAATCATACTTCTCAAGATATGGCAACATCATACCGAATTATAAAATCAATTTCTTGACATCAATGATAAAATAATAATATTAAGACAATAAATCATCCTTAATCAGTTATATCCATAATCATCAATAACCTTCTCAATATCCCTATTGAAATGCCAACAATCTCCCATTGTCTATTATAATGCCAAATCCCAACAATCTCCCCCTTTGGCATTGATGGCAAAACCAATTGATTTGACCTGATTGATTCGGATTGTTGTGAGTTGTTTGTGAGATTCTAAAATGCTTTCTTCCTATCATCAAAATTCTCCCCCATACATTAGACTTCTCCTCTTTTCTCAGTCTTTCTTTTCTGCTTTTTTTTCAGTCTTCTCAGTCTTTTCTAGTCTTCTTCTCTAGTCTTCTCCCCCTTTGACAACAATGCCAAAAAGTAAAGAACTAAAACATAATTTCTTCCTGTATGAAGTGAATTCCTATTGTAATGTGTCAACTTAGTCTCGATCAGAGCATTTTGTCTTCAATTCCTGTTTCCTATATTGTATCCTGCACTGTTTCCTGCACACCTTTAGAAAACATCTTAAAGTGTGTAAATCAGCATCAACTCTTAAAAGATATTCGATAGAGTCATCGAGTTGATGCTTTCACCGAACTTGGTCAGTGAGTAGAAGATAGGGGTAGGACCCCTAACTTACATCTGAGATATTCAAAAGTGTCCCTTGGTAGTGGCTTGGTGAAGATATCTGCTATTTGTTCCTTTGTGCTAACATACTCCATCACCACTTTCTTCTCTTGAGCTTCTTCTCTAAGATAATGATATTTGATAGAGATGTGCTTTGTCTTAGAGTGCATAATAGGATTCTTCAAAATGTTAATGGCACTAGTATTGTCACAGAATATAGTTACTGGCTTGGTAACTTTCTCATTTATACCTTCCAATAGTTGTTTGATCCATGCTATGTTGGTACAATTCAATGCTACAGCAACGTATTCAGCTTCTACTATTGACTATGAAACACATCCTTATTTCTTGCTAAGCCAACTCACTAGTCTTTCTCCTAAAAAGAAAGCTCCTCCACTTGTGCTTTTTTTGTCTTCAATGTTGCCTGCCCAATCAGCATCAATATAAACTTTTAAATCAAAACCATTTCCTTTCTAATATACTAAGCCATAATCCTCGGTGCCTTTCAAGTATCTAAAAATTCTTTTGATTGTTGTCATGTGTGTTTCCTTGGGATCTCTAGAGAATATTGCAATTATACCTATTGTATGTGCTATGTATGGTCTGCTGTGAACAACATATTGTATCTTTCAAATCATGGATCGGTAAAGTGTCTCATCAATAGATGCAGATTCATCATTTTTTGATAATTTACAGTTGGTAGTCATAGGAGTACTTACTGGTTTTGAATCCTCCATTCCAAATTTCTTGAAGATTTCCTTTATGTACTTGGATTGAGTAATGAAAATTTCATTTTTCATTTGCAGTATCTGTAAACCTATAAAATACTTTATCTCACCAATTAATGACATCTCAAATTCTTTGCTCATTTCATTTCCAAAGTTCTTGCATAAAGAGTCATTTCCACAAAATATAATATCATCAACAAATATGGCTAAGATCAGTATTCCATTTTCATCATTCTTCATGTACATATTGTTGTTCTCACTTGTCCTTATTAAACCAATCTTAATCAAATAAGAGTGCAATCTTTCATACCATGCTCTAGGTGCTTGTTTCAGACCATATAATGCTTTGTTCAATTTACATACCTGATCTTTACTCTTGTCTTCAACAAATCCTTCAGGTTGTTCAATAAAAACTTCTTCTAATATTCCATTTAGAAATGCAGATTTGACATACATTTGATATACCTTGAAGTTTTTGAAAGCAGCATATGCCAACAATGTTCTTACTCCTTCAAGTCTAGCCACAGGTGCAAAAGTTTCACCATAATCAATTCCTTCTTCTTGAGCATAACTTTTGCATACTAGTCTTTCTTTATTTCAAATGACCTCACCTTTTTCATTTAGCTTGTTTCTGAAAATCCACTTTGTACCGATAACATTTTTGTCCTTCGGTGTTTGGATTAGTGTCCATGTGTCATTCTTCCAATCTTCACTGTTAAATGCCTCTTTCATTATTCTCGGTTCAAATTCATATATCAGACATGTGTTCTATCTCAGTTTGTTCCTTGTCATCATTGGATCATCCTTATCTCCTATAATCTGACTTGGTGCATGATGTCTTCTGACACACTTGGCTAATACAAGCTCAGTAGGCTCTGTATGATCTTCATCATCACTCAGTAACTGGATATTCTCTTCATTTTCTTCAACAGTTTTCTCGGTAAGACTTGTTGGTTGAACATAGACAAATTCATCATAATCTTCTGGTTCTTTGGAATTTCCTTCATTTCTTTCTGCAAATTCATCAATTTTCACATTTGCACTTTCTACTATTTTGTTAGATGATTTGATCAGACATTTAAATGCTTTGCTTCTAGAAGAATAACCTAGAAATGTTCCTTCTTCACTTTTCTGATCAAACTTGCCATTTCTATCATCCTTGTGTACATAGCATCTACTTCCAAAGATTTAAAAATAACTTACATTAGGTTTCTTGTCATACCAGATTTCATATGGTGTCTTCAAGTACCTTTCTTCAGTTGTACTTGGTTCAGGGGGTAAACTATTGTGCTTACTGCTTCCCTCCAAAATGTTTGTGGCACTTTCTTTTCAATCATTAGGGTTCTGACACAATCCACAATAGATCTGTTTCTTCTCTCAGCAATTCTATTTTGTTATGGATTCCTCGGTGCAGAGACTTGTCTTTTAATACCATGATCATTGCAGAATAGGTTGAACTCATCATATGTGAACTCTCCTCCTCTATCTGATCTAAGACATTTAAGTTGTCTTCCTGTTTCATTTTCAACTCTTCCCTTGTATCATTTAAACATTTGAAAAGCTTCTAATTTTTATTTTAAAAACATTACTGACATCATCCTTGAGTAATCATCCATAAATAATATGAAATATTTGTCACCATAATAACTTTGAACTTTCATAGGACCACAAAGATCAGTGTGCACAAGATCTAAAATTCCCTTAGAGGTGTAAGACTTACTTGTAAAGCTTGATCTTATCATTTCACCCATCTGGCATCCTCGGCACATAGCATTCTCAGGTTTTTCAAGATTCGGTAGACCTATTACTTGGTGCTTCTTACTTATTTTGATCAGATTATCAAAATTTACATGGCAAAACCTTTTATGCCATAATCAAGTATCATCTATCTTTGCATACAGACACTTGTTCCGAGTTCAATCAAGGTGAAATTTATTACCTTTTGTTTGTGTCCCGGTAGCAGCTAACTTTCCATGCTTGTCATGAACTTTGACAATTCCTTTCTGAAATTCTATTTGGTAACCTGTATTGTTTAGCTATGCTACACTCAACAAATTGTATTTCAAACCTTCAACCCAATAAACATCATCACATCTTGCATTGTCAAGAAGTGTTATAGATCCTTTACCTCTTAATGGACATGGTGCATCATTACCAAATCTTACATAGCCTCCATCATAATCTTCTAACATAACAAACTTGTGTTTATCACCTATCATATGATGTGAGCATCCACTATCTATGATCCAAGAATCATTAGTATTTATGTGAGATATTAGGGAGTTTTCTTCATACCTTTCTTCATCTGATCCATCTTTGATAGCCACATTAACTACTTCCTCTATATCAGTTTCATCCGATTTATCATCGTTAGATTCCTCATCAGCTATTAAGCATGTCTTTCTATCTCTTCTTCTGAAGTCTCGGTGTCCTCTGTAATGATTATCTTTCTGTCTGTCATTTCGGTAATCTCTCTTTTCAGCAGAATCTTTGTCAAGATAGTTAGAAGCCATACATTCTATTTTATCACAATTGAACATTTCAAAGGTAGTTTTCCTTTATACTTACCTTTGCCTCTCAGTAACCTTCTGGCTAATAGTGCTTCAAACTCTTCCTGCTTTCTGATTTCCTCATACAATTTGTGTACTTCTTCCATGTTCTTACGAAATCTTTCACTTGCTCCACTGTGATCTCCTTCAGAGTACTTGTACATTCTTTCATTGTAATCATTAGATTCATCAAGATGAAAAGAACTAAATGCAAATTCAACTTTATTTACCGAAGATCCACTGTTATCAAAGTTACTTAACTCAAATGCATGTAGCTTACCAATAGTAGCATCTAAAGAAACTGGCATATTAGGTACAAACCTCAATTAATTGATTGCAGAGACTCAGATTGCATAAGTCGGTAGAAGGGTTCTTAACAACTTACTTGTTATATCCTTTTCTTCAATAGTTCCACTTGCTCCTTTGATTTGATTGACAATCTCCTTTAGTCTTGTACTATACTGGGTTATGTTCTCACCTTCATTCATCCTCATAGATTCAAGTTGTCCTCTTAGACTGTCTACTTTTGCTCTTTGAACATGTTCATCTCCTCCATACATAGATATGAGCTTGTCCCACATTGCCTTTGCATCATTGCAGCCTTCTAGATCATTAAACTTTGAATTGGTCAATGTAGATGTTATTTCAATCATTGCTTGGATATGTTCTTTCTTTGCCTTTATTTCTTCAATAGTCAATGGATAGGTGCTTGGTGTGATGAAATCATTCTCCAGATAATATACAACATATTCTCCAATTCCTGATAGGTGCAGCTTCATCCTTTTCTGCCATGTAGAGAAACTTGACTTCTTCAGCTTCGGTGTATCCCTCTTATACATCTTTTGATATTTGCCTCAAGTACCTTTAAACTTTTTCTTTCGAAGTCCAAAGCTCTGATACCAATTGATAGTTCGGATACTTAATGTAAGTACAGATCCAATAGCCAACAAGATGAGAGGGGGGGGGGGTGAATCATACAAACTTAATCTTGCATAAAAACATCAGATTCAACCTCGGTAACATATACTTTAGTAATATAACCAAAACTGCTAAACATGCAAGCTCAAAAGCATATAAACATCATTAACCTCATAACACCAGATTTAACGTGAAAACCTAAATAGGGAAAAACCACTGTGGGATTTTGGACCCACTAAGAAATATACTCTTCTAGAGTATGCTCGGTTAAAAGAAAATCCTGTTAAATATTACAAACACATTGCTAGATGTGACCCGGTTAAGGGATTTCCCTCAGATCTGTTAGGATCTTCACCTTGTTAGAAGTGACCTTGTTAAAGGATTTCAAACACTCAATCAGAATGTCACCTTGCTAGAGGGTTTTACAAATAAGACTGTTAAGTCCACTCGGTTAAGAGATTTTCTATCACTTTCACAAAATAAAAGTAATAAAAATCTATCCGCAACTTCACATCTAAAATGCTAAAGCAGATTCTTATTTGCTCAATACAATCTAGACATAGAACTAATCTAGTCCATCTGCTGGGCTTCTATACTCTGTTATTCAAACAGGTCTTCAAGCTTCTGTGCTCGGTAATCACTATATAGCATCCCTGTGCATACATTTGCCCGCATACATTGTTTATCAACAGTTCCCTATTTATAAACAATTATCTAACCGCTTAATCTCCTTGATCACATTTCCCATGATCAATCATAGCCATCAGATCTTCAAACTTGTCCAGGTTCAATGTATCCTTCGATTTGAAAAACGTTTTACCCTGCCTAGGAACTTGCATACATTTCTTGGAACTTGTGGTAGGGTAATGCGGTTCAATCTGCACTGTAGATCTTCATGCCGATTTTTATTTGCCATAGATTCATTAACAAACTTCATGCACGACATACCAATCATTTAATCAATTCTAGCTCGTCAGCTTCCTTCATTAAATAACGCATGTAACCATTTAATGTATTCTGTTACAGCTCGGTTACAAATCAGTAACAACTCGGTAACAACCTGGTCAATACTAAACTTTACTCGGTAGACATTCTGCCTTCATTAACCGATAGCGATAACCTTAGGGTTTACTAACTAGGTTCCTTAGGGTTTACCGACTAGGTTCTTTGCTCGGTAACATAGTATAATATTAACCTTACAATTTACAACATATGTATGATGTTAAAACAATCTAAACATCATGTAAGTTGAAGCTAGACCCTATGAATATGTGACATATGTTAGAGCTAGTCAATGTTGTGTATATGTCACATAAGCTAGAGCTAGTCACTATGTATATGTGACATAAGCTAGAGCTAGATGTGTTCAAGCTAGTCACTATGTGTTAATGGGAAGTGGTCTCGATTCACTCTTTAGGGAATTGGAAATTTTGGAAGGGTATTCCCCAATGTAATTGTGTATGTATGTAAACTATTTGAATGCAACTAGATATTGCTTTATTATTGTTGGGCTAATTTTTAATAAGAAGTTGACATCTCTAAGTTAGATTGAGAAGTTTGTTTAATTAATTTGGTACTTATGAAATTTAAAGAAAGAAAAATTAGTAACAATCAAAAGGCGGTTATTACACCAAGAGAATCTTGAATTGGTTGTACCCTTAGATCTCAGGAAGGGAAAATTTTATTATCTATTATAGGTAAAATTCCTAATGGATCGAATAATGTTGTAGAGGACAAAGCTCTATTGGTAATTTATAAACTAGCCAAGAATCTTAGCATTACTCATCTTGTCATTAAAAGAGATTCTCTAATAACAATCAATGCTCTAAAATACAGCAGGTTTCAAATTAGAATCTTAAA
Source organism: Cryptomeria japonica (assembly GCF_030272615.1). Lineage (NCBI taxonomy): Eukaryota > Viridiplantae > Streptophyta > Pinopsida > Cupressales > Cupressaceae > Cryptomeria > Cryptomeria japonica. Next base: position 224,941,210 of record NC_081407.1, on the reverse strand, counting down.
TATATATTTTCAGAGGTTGTTGGTTGATTCATTACAAAATTGTCAGATTTCTCACATATATAGAGAGGGAAATAAACTTGTGGATTTCCTTTCTAAGAAGGGAGTAAAATTGTCACAAGATGAAGCCTTACTTTCCTACGAACAATTGGACAATATTGAAGAGTTATCCGATGAATTAAAAGAGCTCTAATATTTTATTCTAATAACCTTTGTTCTCTTTTGTATTTGTTTCATTTTTGGATCTTTTGTGGAGATCATCATAGATAAGAGTTCTCATTGATATCACCCTCTTCTGCGAGTGTTAACTATATGATCAATCCATGTCATGTAGATTTATAGCCGATATACGTAGAGGATGGTAGGCTATTTGTGAGTATCATGGATCTCTTGCATTTATTCCATAAGACTTTCAAGTCCCTTTTTTCCATTCAAATGTTTTCATTGCAGTAATTAGCATTAAGACTTTATCTCTCTTAAGTATCTCTTCCTGGTTCCTGTTCATCTTCATCCACTTTTCTTCCAAAGTTCTTAAGGGTGGTCTCCATCTTTTTGTTTGTCTGCATTAAGATTATACCGTTCAAACAATTTTGTTGAACCAACGATATTTTCGTAGAGCGGATTTGTGGCTCAAAGTTCCTCTGGTAGTGACAACTTCAGCAAATAAGGCATGCATTGTGTATGCTCCATATAACTCCCACTCAGGTGTTAGAAGTCCCTTATTTCAACTTACAATCTATTCATTTTCATTGGGTTCTAGGTTTTCTTAATGTTGTATTTTCGTATCAATCAGTGGGTAAACATATTATTAACACTTTTAAGAATAGAAATGTAAGCTTAGTGTCTGTGATTTAAGATGTTTGTTTAATCTCCTTTTCATGTATATATTTATATAATTATTTTAATATACATACATACATACATACATACATACACATATATATTATATATATATAGTATTTTACTAAGAAAAATAAATTTATTTTTATTAGAATGATTTAAGTAACACAATTTTTTTTTTTATATTGTGCTTAAGAAACTTCACATCTTCTTATAAACACTGAAATGAAACTATACAAAATATTAAATCCATATGATATGTAGAGAAATTTTGTTTCATAATATAAATCTAAATATTTATAATAATATAAAATTTAATATTTCTAAAACAATTAAAATAGTTGATAATTATGTTAATGCTTAGGTAGAAAAGAATACTAACATTTTTTTCAATTCTAAATCTACCGAAAAATTTAATAAAATGCTATAATAGTGTGAGTGGATAAAAAGAAGTTGATATAAATTTTACAATCATATACATGTCAATCATTCATTTCTTCCAATTTTAAATCAGCATTAGAATATAATAAAATGACATAAATATATTAAACACGTCTATCTAAGATAGGGAAGAGATATCAACCTCACGATGTGAGTCTACCCTTTGTAATAAATCTGATATTACATTTTTTATCAAAACATTTAAGATATCTAATCTATTTATATTTTTATCTAAACATTATTTCATAGCAAATATAATAATGCTAAATATATCTATACAATTTATGTCACAATATAGACTCTTTTGAAATAATATTTCTCTATCTCCCCCTATATATATAATTTGGTCTAACAAAATATTTAAAACAAATCTTAATACTATTAATTAGCTATTAATTGATTATATTTAAATAATCATTTTGCCTTTTTAACTATTTGTATAACTTGTTTCACATATTAAACTATTAATTTGTTTATTTTTTAATTATAAAATAATTCAAGTCTAGTATAATATGTAAATATTATTTTATTTAATTTATTTTGATCAATTGTTGATCATTCTTCTTTGAAATTAAAAAAAAAAATCTTAGATATTCTACATAACCATTAGATTATTTATTTGAAACAACATAAGTTGATTAGATCATTATAGAATCAACTTTTTGGAAATATAGCTTATTTATTTTTCATGAAAACAAATTTAATGACATTGTTCTTACCTACCTTTCATAACCATTGGATCAATTATTTTCTTAGTACAAAATTATACAAATAACCTTTTGAAAATCCAAATTTTATCTTTCTCCCCTAAATATATATATAATATATTTTAGTGACCTACCCATCATAACCATTTGATAAAAAATCATAAGTGTTTGGGCCTTATGGTGATTTACTTAATTAGAACATAACCATTTTATGACTTACTTACATGGGGCATAAATTTACTGAAATTTTTTTAAAACAAATCTTTGAAAATTTGAACAATCCCATTTTACCATTTGATCACAAGATAAGCAACTCTTCTTCCCTAAAAGTTAAAAAAAATAAAATTTCCCTTAGCTACTATGATAGTTTTCTTACATATGCTTCTTGACTATCTGAGCACAAGTGTTTCTCACAAGACATACACATTGTAAAAAAATAGAGAAATGGTTCTTTGGAAATATTAAAACTATCCTATTTAACAACTAGATTGTGAGATAGGAAATTATTTCTCTTCTAAAAAAGTAAATAAAAAAATAATAATACTATCTTAACAATCCAAGAAAATAATCTCATCATTTACATTGGCCACCAGTTTAGTGGAAAATGATAGCAACAACTCCTTGAAAATATTAATCAGTATATTATGCAACAACTAGATCGTGAGATGGAAAACTATTTAAAATTTGTAACTATTGATTATTTGTTTTGTTAAAAATATAAAAAATTAGTTCTCTTACCTACCTTTATTAACTATTTGATAGATTATTTACTTGAAAAGATAACAACTACTCCTTGGAAATATTAAGTATCCTATGCAACAATTGGATCATGAGATAGGAAACTATTTAAAATTTGAAATTATTTATTTATTTTGTTTGTTAAAAATACAAAAAAATATTTCTCTTACCTACCTTTATTAACTATTGGATAGATTATTTAGTGGAAAACAATACCAAAAATTTCTTGTAAATATTAAGTATCCTATGCAACAATTGGATCATGAGATAGGAAACTATTGATTTTTTTTTGTTAAAAATATAAAAAATTTATTCTTCTTACCTACCTTTATTAACTATTTGATAGATTATTTTTCATGAGCCACAAGTTAGTTGAAAATTGTAGAAGTTATTCCTTAAAAATATTAACTACCTTACTTGACTATTGACAAACTCTTGGAAAATTGAAACTATTGATCAGACATAAAACTGAAACAATATTTATCTCACGGACCTTTCTTAGCTATTGGCCACTTATTTGTCACGAGGCATAAGCTTATTCTTAAATTATATAAATAATTCTTTGGAAATATTAACTACCCAATGTAACCATTAGATCATGAGATAGGCAACTCTTTCAAACTTGAACCTATTGGTTAACCTTAAAAAGAAAACAATATTTCTTTTACCTAACCTTTTTAGCTATTGGATCATTTATTTCCAAACCGTTTACTTTATCTAACTACCCACTATATATTTCAATAATTTCTCGTTATCCATTCAATTATTTATTTTTCTCCATCCATCATTTTTTTCTAATATATCCTCCTCTATCTCATGGGCCTCACTTGTTTGAATTATCTGAAAAGTGTGAAAGCTGGATGTGATAATGAAATACTTTTAAGGATGAAAAAATGCAAAGCTTTCAAAATATAGAGGTGAGTGAATAAGCCTTTGGCTTCAGAGTTCCTTTTTTCCCATTTTTCACATTACAATAATATTTCTCTTTTTTTTTTATCCCTTTAATTTTTTCCTACTATAGTACCTGTGTGTCCTAATACATTTAATAATTTTTAGGATGGTGAGTTTTGCAAAGATTCTTTAGTAGACCTTTAAGAATTGAGAAAGTTTGAATTTTTTCTTTACATGTTGATACAGGAGGTTTATTAAAAAACTGTTGTGATAAAAAAAGAAGTGGGAGGACACTCGTAGGCAAGATTGTTTTGGATTCTGATTGGCTGCGGATATAAGATGTTTTGTAAGTGTCCTTTTTATTGCTTTGAAATTTTCCCATACAATTGGCTGCTGATATAAGGTGTTTTGTATTACAAAAATTATTTATAACACACTCATTGCTTTTTCCATTCATGTGTAGGACTAAGAAGAAGTAGCAACATTTGCAGCCTGGCCTTCTTACCCATCGTGGTCTTCGCTACTCTTTTCAAGTAAGAGGGCTTTATCATGCATTAATTAATAAACTTTCCTGTGTAATTTAGATCTATTTTCCTTTGCATGCCGTTGAGCGTTTGCATTACATAAATGTGATTTAGAAAATGTTAAATTAATTATGATAAGGTGCTTTTCGTACTTGTCTTTTCAACTTTCTTAGTAAAAAATTAGATATTCTCAGTCCGATGGTACAACATTAGATATTCTCAGTCCGATGGTACAACATCTGACGAGATCGTTAGGAATGTTAAATCTGATTGTTTTGTTTCTGTGAAAATTCACAGTATCGTACTGATTGGGTATTGTACAGTGGCCACTATGTATATCCATGTAATACCCACTGTGACAGGGATATTAGTAAACATCATATGACATCACGTGAGGGTAATACATAGATTAGCAGTAAACATCATGTGAGGGTAATACATAGATTTAAATACCTACCATAGTAGAGTGATATAGATAACGATTAATGCTTACCTCAGGAAAATAGATATACGGTATAGTTTAGGAAAATAGATAGCAGAAACTATGGAGTCGTTTTCTATTTCGACCAATTATTAGAATTTATTTCCTTTTCTTTTGCTACCCATCGTCTAGAAATAATTTCCTGATGTAGAACTAAGATGGAATGAAACTGGCGACTGGTGTTGATGCTAGAACATGCTCATACATTCAATGTAGTCATAAAAAACAAAGTTAAATTTTAGGTCGGTCAAGTTTACCATCTCAGCTTGTCAGGCCTCTCGTTACAAGCAATGGAACATCTTGCGCACTTATATTCACCCTTAAGGAGGTGTGTGATATTGAGAGTGCAATTTTCCCACATCGCCAACTTAGCAGCTATGATTGAACTGACTAGTAACATGCCATTCTCAAGGACCTCCACCATTCATGGGTATAAATATTGCTGATAGCACCATATCATATGGGTTTTTAATCTATAATTTATTTCTATAATATATTTAGTTGTTCCATTTGGTTGTACAAAATTTGTTTTCTATAATATTTAATATACATTTTAAATCATCAAATCTTAATTTTTTGTGTAAAATATTATGAACTATGGAAATCTAATGTCTTTATTTTACTTATAGTTTTTTGTCAATTTTTTTTTCTTGTAATTATACAATTGGTTTATTTAAGTTGTAGTTTGTGCAGTAAAAAGAGTGATTGAAGCAAATGAAGTACTAAATTGACCCGAAGTATGAAAAAAATACAAAATTGAAACTATTGATTCAAAATATAAGAATAAATTACAATTAAAATTCTCTAATTATATAGAAATCTCAGATACATAGAACACCAACAATATCCCCTTTAATTTGTTTCTCGTACCACAATGTCGCTATTTCCTTTGTGATTGCATTTTATCTCTACTCTCCTACCACAATGTTGTGTTTTTCCCTTTTATATTGTGTTTCACTTGCTATCCTTTTATAGCTTTAGTTCTTTGATAAAAATGAAGGGCTTCACCTTCAGGTGGTTTTAAAATCTTTTGTTTCTTTTTAGGTGTAATTTTGGTATAAAGACCCAACAATCTTCTTGGTGCTTCCTTCACAAGGGCTTTAAATAAGCTATGCGACCTTTTGATCTCCGCTTTTGAAGATTAACTTCACTTTTACTTGCCTCTACAAATTCTCTAATGATTCTATTAATTCTTCAACCTCCTCTTTCTTTGAAAATTCTTTTACCATTAGAAAACCCTATTTACATAAAGTTGCCATCAAAATATCATTAGCTACCGTCAGCAAATAGGCAGCCAATTCAAACAAAAGTTTGCAAACAATAGATAGTTGATTGGTTGAAGAAATAGTTAAATCACTTAAAAAATTATTAGACAACTTGTAGATGGTACAAGAATTTGCAAATCAATAAAAGCTGAAGAAACTGAAGAATCATTAGAAAAATTGTAGAATGTATTAGAAAATTTGTAGAATGTACAATAAATTTGTAGAAGATAGTAGAAAGTTGAAAAACCAATTAAAGCAATGAAGAAATCACTAGAGAGTTTGCAGAAGCAATAAAAAGTGAAGTTGACTGTCAAATGTAGAGATCAAAAGGTTTAGTTTATTTAAACCCTGTGAAGGAAGCATGGTAAAGATTGTGCAGGTGGTATAATGAAATTACCCTAAAAAGAAACAAAGAGGTTTAAAACCATCTCAAGGTGAAGCCCTTCATTTTTATCAAAGAATTGAAGCTATAAAAGAAGAGAAAGTGAAGTGCAATTAAAAAAAATAAAAGTCACCACATTGTTGTAGGAGTGAGAGGCAAAATAATGACAAAGGAACTCGCTACATTGTGGTAGGAGAGAAGCCCACATAAGTTGGAAGAATAAATAAAGTTAGTTGTAGATGTTATTGAAGAAAATACGAAGATTCCATATCATTTAAATATCATAGTTTTATGTTAAAGTCATTAATGGTTGAAATTAAAGAGAATATTGTGGGAATTGGATGTATGTAAGAGCTCTATATAATTAGACAATTTTAACTGTAATTAATCCATCATGATCTTTTGGATCAATAGTTCCAATTTTGTATTTCTTTAATACTTCAAGTAAATTTAGTACTTCAGTTGCTTCAATGACTCTTTTTAGTGCAAAACTATGACCTAAATAAACTAATTGTGCACTTAGAAAAATAATCTTACAAACATCTCCAAGTTCATAGTATTTATTACGTAAAACTTCAAGGTATGACTGTGTAAAATGTATATGGTGCTATCAACAATATTCATATCCGTGATTGGTGGAGGCCCTTGAGAATGGCCACATTGATGTTACTAGTCTCTTCAATCAAAGCTGCTACCTTGGTGATGTGGGCAATTGCACCGTCCATATCACACCCATCCTCAGGGGTGAATATAGAAAATGAAGACCTCGTACTCTAGTGGATGCTCATTTTTTTCATTTGCTGCTATTTGCCAAGTGCAAGATGTTCCAATGCTTTTAACGAGAGGCCTGACCAGGTGAGATGATAAACTTGACTGACCCAAAATTTTATTTCATTTTCTATAACTACATTAAATTTATGATCGTGTTCTGGCATCTACACTGGCTAAAAAATTTAGTTCCATCTTAGTTTTACATCGGGAAATCATTCTAATAATTAATCGAAATAGAAAACAAATTCTAATAACTGATCGAAATAGAAAATAAAAGAAATGAAATTCTAGTAACTGATCGAAGTAGAAAAAATGATATTCGCCCCACTCACTGCAGGTAAGCAGGTGTACAGAAATATATTGATTTAAATCTGTTTGTAACTATTTTTCCCAGAAACAAACTTTTCCGGTTTGCTTTTTTAACCTTTTTTAAAACCCTCCAAATGATGAGTGCTTTTCTTAAATAAAAAATCTGAAAAAATTTCTTCCCAATAGTAAAATAAATTATTGATTATTGAATAACACAACTATCATAACAAATAAACTCTCCGTAGAATAAAAACGATTCATTACTAGAGTTCAACATCATAATAAAATAAGTCTACATAAGTCTACATTTACACAGGCTAATTTTGACACAAGTAATATTATGTTCTACTCCTTTAAAAAGCTCCTAGTACTTTAAAAATAATGAAGGTTGTTTCATGGTCTATAATAATATCTATAATATAGTTAAATTTAGAAATGGTTTCATTGTTTTGAAATTATGCATGAGCTTGTGGGCTAGAACAAGAGAGTGCGTTCAATGTTTTTTATTTTTCTATGAAGTGACAATGAGATACTTTGAAAGATGAATCAATCTTCCTAGATGAAAAAATATCATTGATCTATTGTATAGTATGAAGAAGTGGAAAATATTTTGCAATATTGGAAAAGGTTTATATTATACTAGTGCTTGCATCACCAAAAATCATTTCTTTTACATCTACACTGGCTAATAAATTTAGTTCCATCTTAGTTTTACATCAGGAAATCATTCTAATAACTGATCGAAATAGAAAATAAAAGAAATGAAATTCTAATAACTGATCGAAGTAGAAAAAATGATATTCGCCCCACACTGCAGGTAAGCAGGTGTACAGAAATATATAGATTTAAATCTGTTTGTATCTATTTTTCCCAGAAACAAACTTTTTAGGTTTGCTTTTTTTACCTTTTTTAAAACCCTCTCAAATGATGAGTGCTTTTCTTAAATAAAAAATCTGAAAAAAATTCTTCACAATAGTAAAATAAATTATTGATTATTGAATAACACAACTATCATGACAAATAAACTCTCCGTAGGATAAAAATGATTCATTACTAGAGTTCAACATCATAATAAAATAAGTCTAAATAAGTCTACATTTACACACACTAATTTTGACACTAGTAATATTATGTTCTACTCCTTTAAAGAGCTCCTAGTTCATGTCTACATTTACACAGGCTAATTTTGACACAAGTAATATTATGTTCTACTCCTAGTACTTAAAAAACAAGGGCTGCAAGCAGCGAAGCCGGGAGTCTTTGCTTTTGTTCGGTGCATGCATAGATTTGTGAGTTTAGCCATGTTGTTCAGTTTATCCATCTGGCTAGGCTGCATTATTGGGGACAAATTCACTGTTACCCTTCTTTTGTTGGCTTTATAAATTCATTGTTACCCTTCTTTTGTTCATTTCGGATTTGTTGCTTGTAGTCAGTGGTAAGAAGATCAATTGATCTATGCATGTAATGTTTGAGTTACCCTTCTTTTGTTCATTCAGATTTGTTGCTTGTGGTCAGTGGTAAGAAAATAGTCAAGAAGTCATCTATTAGATGCTCTGGTTAATAAATTTTCGTTTGCATTTTCATCCACTGAATACCAAAGGATCAACATTCAAAAAAATACAGAGACAGTTTTCTAATCGAAGAACTCAATAGTAACTCTTGTTGTAATTATGTAGAGAATATGAAGATTAGCCAAAGCAACACAAACAATTCTAATTGATATCTCTGTTTTGTAATAGAAGGTGAATTTTTGGCATGTATTTCTAGATCAGATAAACTAGGCATAAAGCAACATCTGACAGCTTTTACTTCACAACAAACACAATATTGCAATACAGAGCAGAAGAAGAAAATATGTATATATGGATTGACATACATTTGTTGGGCATTGTTGATTGATTTACATGAAATTTTAATTGAAAGTACTTGTGCTGAGCATTGGTTGCCAATTAACTATGTACAAAACTCGTATAGTGGTGGAATTTCTGATTTTTTTTTTTTTTTTAATTTTTTGACTGTTTTGAGCTTTTGCATTCAAAATCCAGCAAAATTCATTATATTTGGTAATTAACTGGTAATCAAATAAGCCACAATAAAGAAGTTGGACTGCAATAAAAAATATTATGAAACATAACAAATGAAGAGTTTTTCTATACAAAGAATATATTGTTGATAATATAGATATAATTGCACATAGTGTAGTAAAAACTGAAAAGCAAGGAATAGGTCACTTTTCATTTCAAAGAATAAATTTTTTTTACTCTTTCAGTAAGTGGAAGGAAAAATACTGTATCTAGCATTTTGTTTACGTGACAAAGTGTGAAAAGTTATTTACATTTTTGTGAACGCTAACTTCATCCCTTTTATAACATACACAAGGGACTCATCTTTAGTATGATATTCTTACATATTTGGATTAATCTCTGATACTCGAGTGTGATAAGAAGCTCATCTTAAGTATGTATTCTTAAATATTTAAATTATTCTTACATATGTGATTGCAACCTATAGGACCAACTATCGATGAAAGGTTTAGCCACAATTGAATTTGTCTGACATGTATTTGACCACTATCAAATTTTAGTTTGAAGAGACATGGCAATAAGTGATGGGTTCGACTCTTGTTGAACTTGTCGCATACGTGACAAAACAGTATGATTGTAAGGTCATGTCACTACTTATCTTGTTCGATGCATGGAATGCATTATGCTTTTCTTAATCAAGTGATGTATTCATTTTCTAGTACAAATACACTGATTAATATTTGCAATAGTACAAATACATTTGCTTAAAATTTTCTGGTGCATTCTCAATAAATCCATTTTGTGCATATCCTGAAACATTGTAGTCCACGAGGACACATCTTTTTTAGGCATTTTGTCAAAGAGTTCATGTGCCCTGCATATGCTTCTTACTTGAGGTACACTTGACAATAAGACCTACATTTCAAACATGTTGAGTTTTAGGGTTATTGGCAATTAAAGGTGAAAGTTCATTTTATGTTTTCTTGAGAGAGTCACTTATGCATGCCATATTGACACTCTTCCATTTTAATGGATTTGCTTGTTGTGGAGAATCAAGGAAGGATTAATAGAGAGAAGTTTGTTGAAAGAGGTTCTTTTGACTCATGTTAGGTTTGAAGTTATTGGCAATTAAAGGTATAAATTTATTGCCATGTTCGATGAGGATCATGTGATTGTGTGTGGTCATTAGAGTTTACAAAATTAGATGCAAGTGAGAATGTTAGAAGAGATTTATTCTTGAAAGGCCCTTGAAGTGAGCAAGGGTTGTGGCTTGCAAATAAACTACTATCTTGAATTTAGAGTACTCAAGACGGATGGTGAAGTAGACATTTCCTCTGAAAGCATAATTGACAAGGAAAGTGTGAAAAAAGATGAAGAGAAAAATGAGAAGTCTCAGTTTGTGATTAGCAATCATCAAGTTGATGCTTAGTCCAAAGATCCCAGCTCTGTGCATGCTACTAATGAACAAGAGTATGTAAAGAAGAACAATACGAAAGATGTAAATTCAAAAATGGAAAATGTACATTAGAACAATCTTCAAGAACTAATATAACTGTAGCAGAAGAGTTTCAGTTTGAGGATCCTAGAAAGTGGAAAGAGGAAACTGAAGTGATTGCAACAACAGATGACAACATAAAACAGAGTCAATTACAGGAGAATCAATCTAGCATATTTCTTGAACGGGGAGATTCAGCCAAACCAAGTCAAGAAGAGATCAACCAATGGTTCCTAAGGTATATTTACTTGATTAAATGATCTCGTGGATTCCTTTAAGTTTATTTTGTATTAGTGAGATTTCACAACAATGAATGGGATGGAAAGTTACAAATCCAGTCAAATGTCTTCTCTTACAGGTTAATGAACAAATATCAGATTCAAGCTCTCCTCTCTTTAAATAAGAGAAGGTTTAAATAAGAGAAGGTTAACACTATTGTTGATAGAAAAACTACATCTTCTTATAAACAAAATTCAAAAGGTTCACAGAGTTTTGCAGATTATATATTCATGCCCAAAACTTACAAAAATGGGTTCTAAATCCAAGAGCTCCCAAATGAAAATATGCAATGATAGCTATTTCAAAATGCGGTTTTCTACAAAAACATCAACATACTTGGAGTTGTTTCTGGAGAGGATTCTTGTTACCTGTTGAAGGAAGAAACAAAACAATATTGTGATAATTGCAAATTGGAAGAACATAAAAAACAATATTGTGATAATTGCAAATTGGAAGAACATAAAGCTAAATTATTATTATTGTTGCAAGTTCCAGAAGCTAAAGGTTTCAAAGAGAATGTAAATTCAAAATTGGTACTTGAATTAAATTAAACTTGTTTAATTTATTAGAAACCACTAAATTTAACCAATCCTTCCATAGATAGAAAGATGCTACATTGTGAGGACCGAATAAGGTGTCAGGTCAAACACTTGTTTCTGTGATATATAGAGAATGTATAACTAATTAAAATAATGATAAAATAATTCCACATTGGTCATTTAATGAGAAAAAAATATGGCACACACTCTGACCCATTAGGTTTTCACTTTCCAGTAAACAACATGAGATCCTTTCAGTATCAAAAATAAAATACTTGTGACTTATTTTACTTCTATTGAGCTACAATAGTAACCATATTGAGAAATGATGGAAAAAGAAATATAAATAAATGATTGAACCCGCTACTTTCACATTGGCACAATTTATCAGAAATAAACTTGGTCATTTATTAAAACAAAAAATGGCCAATACAGAAAGGGGAAATACTACCACTCAAAGAAACATATAGAGAATAACAGATAATGAAACTCATTTAGAGTTTCAGAAAGAAGAATAAGATAATGAAACTCATTTAGGGTTTCAGAAAGAAGAATAACATCAATGATTCTAGATATGTTTTCAACAGACAAACATGACAATAAATAGAGAGTTGGACAGAAAGAAAAGTCTAAAGATGAAAAGTAAACATAAGTGCTTAGTGCATTCGAGTAAATTATCATCATTGCAAAAAATAATCATAGTGATACCAAAAAAGATAAAGAAATCAATATATAAGGTAGCAAGGATAATGCCTCCCTCTCTAACTTGTCATTAGTAATCTAGCACTCACTATACCTGTGTATGTGTCTATATGCCTAAACATTTTTTCATGTTTTATACAGAACAGGTTTAGTGGTAAAGCCTTGGAAATGAACATCTCTAATAATCATTGACTTGTAAAATGTTTTACATGTATACAAAATGTATCATAGACAAGGCACACAAACTATTTGAAAAAATGTCTTAAAGAAATTTGGTTTCATGCCATGCAAGTTTTGCATGATAGGCACACAATTGATTTTATTGTCCCAAATGAAAGGTTTGGAAATCGGTATTTTTTAGTGTTGAAGGATAGACAAATCTTATTGTCTTCTATTTGTAACTGCCCTTGTACAAATATGTGCAAAAACGTTTAAGCACAAAAAATGTATGTCTATTGTTTCGCATAATGTTTCATAGTAGAACAATCATTAAATGTTCATGTTGAACAAGCCTTAAAATCGTTAGAAACAAGTACAATGACATGATCATTTTGCAGCTCGATTCAATATAAAAAAATACCCTGCTATTGTGCTTTCCAATCATACTCATTTTTATCATGATCTTATACATACAGAATTTTAGTTTCTACTATTACCAGAGAATATCAATTCCAATTCTAGATAAAGAGTGACAATGTAGTGAGTTGGTTAACATGTGACAATTGTTCTTCTCTAATTGCTGGTGTCAAGTGGATTGAATTTACCTTACAAATAGAAACATTTGTCTTGGCTTCAAGTTTTCTCTGTTTTGAACCTACAACACGGCCTCTACTAACACCCCATTACCAAATTATGTTTGTCTATACCCCCATTGGACTTCTCTGTATAACGAATTTCTAAAGGCAAAGATGCATTTCATGCACAATAGTGAAGGAAATTCTTTTGTTTCAGGTTAAATATTTATTGTTTTTGAAATAATAATTTCAAGAAATTCTTAAATATTATAGAGCACGGAAAAAATTTGGAATGTTTCAAATAAAATTTATTCTTTCAGCTGTGTGATAGGTTTATTCACTCTTGATGGAAGCATTGTGATATTTTGATTGGTTCTTAAATGTTGCTCTATTTGTTATTTCATCTATTCCTTGAGTATTTGTCTCTATAGCTTACAATTCGCATTCCTAGAAACTTTCATAAAGCGTAAGTATTAAAAAATGTTGATTATAATTAGGGATGGCGGATTCCAATTGCCATGGGCAACATTGGAATCCACCCAAGGGAGCTAGCCCCTTACCCAACGTGTAGGGCTGGGCCCTATACCTCACGACATCAAATGAAGATCCCACGCTACACTCAAGCCAACATGCCACCATGTATTGGGCCAACCCTATCCTAATGCTTTCGGTTAAATAAATAAATTAAAGTCATTAAATCATAATGCAAGCCGACATGATTAAGATTATTATTCCCCATATAAATAAACTTCAACTTCACTCTATCATACACTTATTCAGTTTTTCCATTCATGCGAAATATATGTGCCTACCAATGCGAATTCAAGAGGAAGACTACATCTGCAATTAAAGGGATTTATCCCTGTCATATCAGGGAACTACACATGCCAGTTGTGGTGCGAAATTCATTAATGAAGAGAGCGTACTAAGGGATAAGGTTGCTGTCCATCAAAGAGCAGACTTCATACATTACCAACCTAGGGTTTGGACCTGATTGTTGTTGGAAGGGTTAAAGGTGCAGATATGACTACTTGATGCTCGTGAAAGTATAGTTTTGTGGAAGACATTATCAGTCCTAAGTACAAACACCTTCAAGTATTTGAGATAAGTGTTGTAATCCTGATATGAACATAATTCATAATCAGATCCGAGGATCTTTTCTGGCTGGGTTTTTACTCTTAAGAGGTTGTCCCAGGGTAACCGTGCCTTGTTCTTATTTTGTTCATTTCTTTGTTATGCCTAAATCTGGAAAACTATAAATCTTTCATCTAATCAATTTAGTTACAAACTAAATTTTGATTTTTTGAGTTTATATTAATCTGAAAGTGTTATAACGAACATTGTATCAGAGCTATAGGCTAGATCAACTTTCAGATTTCAGATCTTAGGACTCCTTTATTTCCAGATTTTTAAACTGGATATTTTAAAAATTGTTTGTGAAATTAAAAATTTGCTTCAATTTTTGTAAAAGAATTTTTTTTCTGTTCTGAAAAAGAATTATCAAGATTTTCAATTTTCTAAAAAAGTACGGTTCCTTAAAAAATTTCTGGTAGCAAGTCTTTTATGAGCAATCATCAAGATTTCTAAGCTTCTTAAAAAGTATCCTTCCTTATATATTTTCTAGCAAGTTTTTTGTGCGCTTATATTTTGGGGCGATTCAAAGTGTTGATTTGAGAATTACAGTTTTATTCTTGAATTTTGGTATGTGGAATAGTAAAACTATCTAAGAGTGGCTTTCCTGCCTTATTTTTAATGCTGAGTTGTGTGTGCTGAACTTGTTCTCCAAAATCTTCATCCGTTTAGAGCACTTTGAGATTTTGCAATGCCAATCCTTTTGCTAGAAACAAGATTTATCAGTTTTTTCTTGGTTTTATTGTATTATTTAGAATTAACCAGTGTTCATCTTTCTATTGGTTTTTTCACGCTGAAACAAATTTTATCGAGTGTTGTAGTTGAAAATCCCCTATTCGGCGTGCATACAGAATTTGGAAGGTATTATAGGGCACGCTGAAGCAACAAAGAAGAGGGTTCTATATGAGATCTAGGATAAAAAAGAGCTGATGAATATCAAGTACAACCTAGAAAAAGGTCATGAAAACCTAGAAAAAGGAATAGGAAGATCTAGGCCCTAATGAAGGAAACCTGTATATTTCATCCACTCAAAAGCCAAAGGAACAAGTGGAAGATAAAGAAGAGGAGTCAATCGATGGAAAATGAGTAGCTAAATCTCCAATGCTTGTAGCATTTTTGCATTGACATCACCATTGCAAGCAATAATTACAGTGGCACATTGCAGAGCCTAGCACACAACACTTAACGATTTGCTTAGCATTAAACTACTTGAGATATACATAGATCAAAGATGCAACTATTACAAATAAACATAACCCAAGATCAACAAGCACAAACATATGTACTTAATAAGAAACAACAATGTAATTAAACAAAAACAGACACAACAGCATAATGAATTATTCTCACGACAAAGAAGAACAATGCTATTTTCTTCTAATCTTCAAAAGTTGTACTTGTGATACAGACTATAGCAAAATTACCGATTACTTGTTGGTATTTGAGCACCCTTCCAGTTACTGCATAAGTATCACCTTAAAAAATTTAAGCCCCCCGAAGCAAATGAAAACACAACCTATAGAATTTAATATTACCAAATTTGCAACCCTAATCGCCACCTGTCCATGCTCCGCTGGTAGCCTACAAAAATGCAAAGCTCAATCATATCATCATTTTTATATGAAAAACTTAAATAAAGTTTAGCAAAGGCGACTACCAATCCATGGCAAAAACCATCATACCAGACCTGCCAGCTAACATGTCATTTACAAATGAAAACCCTAATCGACAACAGTGTGGTTTGAATCCAGACTTTGCAATCTATCCTGTGATTTTGCCAAATGTTGCTCGCATTCTGCAGGCCCTTTTTGTTGGCCATGTTTTTCTACCAACTGCGCTCTGTCAAATTTGCAGGGGTTATCTCTCGTTGAGAACTGCGCGAACCCCTGCAAACCGCCAACAATATCAATAGTTAAACGCCACAAAATTTGTCAAGAATAGTTTGCTCAACTAATACGCAATTTCATCGGTACTGAGCATTAGCAAATGCAAAAATATTTTAGAATAATGATTTTTGATTGGTTCATTGTCATCGCATTAATCACTAGTTAATGAAAGAGGCCTCCGCTAGGCAGGAACTAATAATAATAAACATGGTCTATAATAATATCTATAATATAGTTAAATTTAGAAATGGTTCCATTGTTTTGAAATTATGCATGAGCTTGTGGGCTAGAACAAGAGAGTGTGTTCAATTTTTTTATTTTTTCTAGGAAGTGACAATGAGATACTTTGAAAGATAAATCAGCCGAAAAAATATCATTGATCTATTGTATAGTATGAAGAAGTCGAAAATAATTTGCAATATTGGAGAAGGTTTATATTATGCTAGTGCTTGCATCACCAAAAATCATTTATTTGCTTTCAATCTTGGAAAGCAAGACTCCTAAAAACAGATTTTTGTTTCCTTTGGTGAAAGCAATAATGCGAAAAAATCCAATTTAATGCACAGATGGTGTAGGAATTTTAAATTGTTTTATTCATTATTTTGCTGGAAATTTGTTGTGATTGGTATAATTTTTGAGGTGGGTGTAGTATTCTGCAAAAGTGGAATGAAATGACTGCAAATTCAAATAAAATGAAATGACATTTCATTTGATGTGCAAACTCAGGAAATCAAAAAGGAAAACTACATACAATGGACAGATGAAATTGTTACCCATCTTCAATGATTTCATTGTTGCCACACTTATATAATATTATTGTTAACCAACTCCTAGTGAATGAATTTTATGTAATACTTGGGATTATTTTCACTCTTATTTGAAAGTATTGATTTTTTCATTGCAGACATGCAATGAAGTTATTCAATGAGATCTATGCAATGAAAGAATTTGTATAGGGGAACACTAGTTGATGTTATGCGATGTCCACTTCTTAAGAGGTTTTCTACCATATATTGTGATTGCTTTGTCATGATATTGATACCCTCTTGTTTAAGTGTGATCATTATTTTATACCATTATGACTTCTTCAATATGCAATTATTATTCTATGGTGGAAAATTTATTCCGATACCTAGATATAAATTGATGTGATGTATGCTAATGGATGATCATATTTTGATTATATGGATTGCACATATGACTACTTGATGCTTGTGAAAGTATAGTTTTGTGGAAGACATTATCAGTCCTAAGTACAAACACCTTCAAGTACTTGAGATAAGTGTTGTAATCCTGATATGAACATAATTCATAATCAGATCCGAGGATCTTTTCTGGCTGGGTTTTTACTCTTAAGAGGTTGTCCCAGGGTAACCGTGTCTTGTTCTTATTTTGTTCATTTCTTTGTTATGCCTAAATCTGGAAAACTATAAATCTTTCATCTAATCAATTTAGTTAGAAACTAAATTTTGATTTTTTGAGTTTATATTAATCTGAAAGTGTTATAACTAACATTGTATCAGAGCTATAGGCTAGATCAACATTCAGATTTCAGATCTTAGGACTCCTTTATTTCCAGATTTTTAAACTGGATATTTTAAAAATTGTTTGTGAAATTAAAAATTTGCTTCAATTTTTGTAAAAGAATTTTTTTTCTGTTCTGAAAAAGAATTACCAAGATTTTCAATTTTCTAAAAAAGAACGGTTCCTTAAAAAATTTCTGGTAGCAAGTCTTTTATGAGCAATCATCAAGATTTCTAAGCTTCTTAAAAAGTATCCTTCCTTGTATATTTTCTAGCAAGTTTTTTGTGCGCTTATATTTCGGGGCGATTCAAAGTGTTGATTTGAGAATTACAGTTTTATTCTTAAATTTTGGTATGTGGAATAGTAAAACAATCTAAGAGTGGCTTTCCTGCCTTATTTTTAATGCTGAGTTGTGTGTGCTGAACTTGTTCTCCAAAATCTTCGTCCGTTTAGAGCACTTTGAGATTTTGCAATGCCAATCCTTTTGCTAGAAACAAGATTTATCAGTTTTTTCTTGGTTTTATTGCATTATTTAGAATTAACCAGTGTTCATCTTTCTATTGGTTTTTTCACGCTGAAACAAATTTTATCGAGTGTTGTAGTTGAAAATCCCCTATTCGGCGTGCATACAGATTTTGGAAGGTATTATAGGGCACGCTGAAGCAACAAAGAAGAGGGTTCTATATGAGATCTAGGATAAAAAAGAGCTGATGAATATCAAGTACAATCTAGAAAAAGGTCATGAAAACCTAGAAAAAGGAATAGGAAGATCTAGGCCCTAATGAAGGAAACCTGTATATTTCATCCACTCAAAAGCCAAAGGAACAAGTGGAAGATAAAGAAGAGGAGTCAATCGATGGAAAATGAGTAGCTAAATCTCCAATGCTTGTAGCATTTTCGCATTGACATCACCATTGCAGAGCCTAGCACACAACACTTAACGATTTGCTTAGCATTCAACTACTTGAGATATACATAGATCAAAGATGCAACTATTACAAATAAACATAACCCAAGCTAAACAAGCACAAACATATGTACTTAATAAGAAACAACAATGTAATTAAACAAAAACAGACACAACCGCATAATGAATTATTCTCACGACAAAGAAGAACAATGCTATTTTCTTCTAATCTTCAAAAGTTGTACTTGTGATACAGACTATAGCAAAATTACCGATTACTTGTTGGTATTTGAGCACCCTTCCAGTTACTGCATAAGTATCACCTTAAAAAATTTAAGCCTCCCGAAGCAAATGAAAACACAACCTATAGAATTTAATATTACCAAATTTGCAACCCTAATCGCCACCTATCCATGCTCCGCTGGTAGCCTACAAAAATGCAAAGCTCAATCATATCATCATTTTTATATGAAAAACTTAAATAAAGTTTAGAAAAGATAAAAATTTGAGCAACGCGACTACCAATCCATGGCAAAAACCATCATACCAGACCTGCCAGCTAACATGTCATTTACAAATGAAAACCCTAATCGACAACAGTGTGGTTTGAATCCAGACTTTGCAATCTATCCTGTGATTTTGCCAAATGTTGCTCGCATTCTGCAGGCCCTTTTTGTTGGCCATATTTTTCTACCAACTGCGCTCTGTCAAATTTGCAGGGGTTATCTCTCGTTGAGAACTGCGCGAACCCCTGCAAACCGCCAACAATATCAATAGTTAAACGCCACAAAATTTGTCAAGAATAGTTTGCTTAACTAATACGCAATTTCACCGGTACTGAGCATTAGCAAATGCAAAAATATTTTAGAATAATGATTTTTGATTGGTTCATTGTCATCGCATTAATCACTAGTTAATGAAAGAGGCCTCCGTTAGGCAGGAACTAATAATAATAATGAAGGTTGTTTAATGGTCTACAATAAACAAGGTCTATAATAATATCTATAATATAGTTAAATTTAGAAATGGTTCCATTGTTTTGAAATTATGCATGAGCTTGTGGGCTAGAACAAGAGAGTGTGTTCAATTTTTTTATTTTTTCTAGGAAGTGACAATGAAATACTTTGAAAGATGAATCAGCCGAAAAAATATCATTGATCTATTGTATAGTATGAAGAAGTGGAAAATAATTTGCAATATTGGAGAAGGTTTATATTATGCTAGTGCTTGCATCACCAAAAATCATTTATTTGCTTTCAATCTTGGAAAGCAAGACTCCTAAAAACAGATTTTTGTTTCCTTTGGTGAAAGCAATAATGCGAAAAAATCCAATTTAATGCACAGATGGTGTAGGAATTTTAAATTGTTTTATTCATTATTTTGCTGGAAATTTGTTGTGATTGGTATAATTTTTGAGGTGGGTGTAGTATTCTGCAAAAGTGGAATGAAATGACTGCAAATTCAAATAAAATGAAATGACATTTCATTTGATGTGCAAACTCAGGAAATCAAAAAGGAAAACTACATACAATGGACAGATGAAATTGTTACCCATCTTCAATGATTTCATTGTTGCCACACTTATATAATATTATTGTGAACCAACTCCTAGTGAATGAATTGTATGTAATACTTTGGATTATTTTCACTCTTATTTGAAAGTATTGATTTTTTCATTGCAGACATGCAATGAAGTTATTCAATGAGATCTATGCAATGAAAGAATTTGCATAGGGGAACACTAGTTGATGTTATGTGATGTCCACTTCTTAAGAGGTTTTCTACCATATATTGTGATTGCTTTGTCATGATATTGATACCCTCTTGTTTAAGTGTGATCATTATTTTATACCATTATGACTTCTTCAATATGCAATTATTATTCTATGGTGGAAAATTTATTCCGATACCTAGATATAAATTGATGTGATGTATGCTAATGGATGATCATATTTTGATTATATGGATTGCACATATGACTACTTGATGCTTGTGAAAGTATAGTTTTGTGGAAGACATTATCAGTCCTAAGTACAAACACCTTCAAGTACTTGAGATAAGTGTTGTAATCCTGATATGAACATAATTCATAATCAGATCCGAGGATCTTTTCTGGCTGGGTTTTTACTCTTAAGAGGTTGTCCCAGGGTAACCGTGTCTTGTTCTTATTTTGTTCATTTCTTTGTTATGCCTAAATCTGGAAAACTATAAATCTTTCATCTAATCAATTTAGTTAGAAACTAAATTTTGATTTTTTGAGTTTATATTAATCTGAAAGTGTTATAACTAACATTGTATCAGAGTTATAGGCTAGATCAACTTTCAGATTTCAGATCTTAGGACTCCTTTATTTCCAGATTTTTAAACTGGGTATTTTAAAAATTGTTTGTGAAATTAAAAATTTGCTTCAATTTTTGTAAAAGAATTTTTTTTCTGTTCTAAAAAAGAATTATCAAGATTTTCAATTTTCTAAAAAAGTACGGTTCCTTAAAAAAATTCTGGTAGCAAGTCTTTTATGAGCAATCATCAAGATTTCTAAGCTTCTTAAAAAGTATCCTTCCTTGTATATTTTCTAGCAAGTTTTTTGTGCGCTTATATTTTGGGGCGATTCAAAGTGTTGATTTGAGAATTACAGTTTTATTTTTGAATTTTGGTATGTGGAATAGTAAAACAATCTAAGAGTGGCTTTCCTGCCTTATTTTTAATGCTGAGTTGTGTGTGCTGAACTTGTTCTCCAAAATCTTCATCCGTTTAGAGCACTTTTAGATTTTGCAATGCCAATCCTTTTGCTAGAAACAAGATTTATCAGTATTTTCTTGGTTTTATTGTATTATTTAGAATTAACCAGTGTTCATCTTTCTATTGGTTTTTTCACGCTGAAACAAATTTTATCGAGTGTTGTAGTTGAAAATCCCCTATTCGGCGTGCATACAGATTTTGGAAGGTATTATAGGGCACGCTGAAGCAACAAAGAAGAGGGTTCTATATGAGATCTAGGATAAAAAAGAGCTGATGAATATCAAGTACAATCTAGAAAAAGGTCATGAAAACCTAGAAAAAGGAATAGGAAGATCTAGGCCCTAATGAAGGAAACCTGTATATTTCATCCACTCAAAAGCCAAAGGAACAAGTGGAAGATAAAGAAGAGGAGTCAATCGATGGAAAATGAGTAGCTAAATCTCCAATGCTTGTAGCATTTTCGCATTGACATCACCATTGCAAGCAATAATTACAGTGGCACATTGCAGAGCCTAGCACACAACACTTAACGATTTGCTTAGCATTCAACTACTTGAGATATACATAGATCAAAGATGCAACTATTACAAATAAACATAACCCAAGCTCAACAAGCACAAACATATGTACTTAATAAGAAACAACAATGTAATTAAACAAAAACAGACACAACCGCATAATGAATTATTCTCACGACAAAGAAGAACAATGCTATTTTCTTCTAATCTTCAAAAGTTGTACTTGTGATACAGACTATAGCAAAATTACCGATTACTTGTTGGTATTTGAGCACCCTTCCAGTTACTGCATAAGTATCACCTTAAAAAATTTAAGCCTCCCGAAGCAAATGAAAACACAACCTATAGAATTTAATATTACCAAATTTGCAACCCTAATCGCCACCTGTCCATGCTCCGCTAGCCTACAAAAATGCAAAGCTCAATCATATCATCATTTTTATATGAACAACTTAAATAAAGTTTAGCAAAGATAAAAATTTGAGCAACGCGACTACCAATCCATGGCAAAAACCATCATACCAGACCTGCCAGCTAACATGTCATTTACAAATGAAAACCCTAATCGACAACAGTGTGGTTTGAATCCAGACTTTGCAATCTATCCTGTGATTTTGCCAAATGTTGCTCGCATTCTGCAGGCCCTTTTTGTTGGCCATGTTTTTCTACCAACTGCGCTCTGTCAAATTTGCAGGGGTTATCTCTCGTTGAGAACTGCGCGAACCCCTGCAAACCGCCAACAATATCAATAGTTAAACGCCACAAAATTTGTCAAGAATAGTTTGCTTAACTAATACGCAATTTCACCGGTACTGAGCATTAGCAAATGCAAAAATATTTTAGAATAATGATTTTTGATTGGTTCATTGTCATCGCACTAATCACTAGTTAATGAAAGAGGCATCCGCTAGGCAGGAACTAATAATAATAATGAAGGTTGTTTCATGGTCTACAATAAACATGGTCTATAATAATATATAATATAGTTAAATTTAGAAATGGTTCCATTGTTTTGAAATTATGCATGAGCTTGTGGGCTAGAACAAGAGAGTGTGTTCAATTTTTATATTTTTCTAGGAAGTGACAATGAGATACTTTGAAAGATGAATCAGCCGAAAAAATATCATTGATCTATTGTATAGTATGAAGAAGTGGAAAATAATTTGCAATATTGGAGAAGGTTTATATTATGCTAGTGCTTGCATCACCAAAAATCATTTATTTGCTTTCAATCTTGGAAAGCAAGACTCCTAAAAACAGATTTTTGTTTCCTTTGGTGAAAGCAATAATGTGAAAAAATCCAATTTAATGCACAGATGGTGTAGGAATTTTAAATTGTTTTATTCATTATTTTGCTGGAAATTTGTTGTGATTCGTATAATTTTTGAGGTGGGTGTAGTATTCTGCAAAAGTGGAATGAAATGACTGCAAATTCAAATAAAATGAAATGACATTTCATTTGATGTGCAAACTCAAGAAATCAAAAAGGAAAACTACATACAATGGACAGATGAAATTGTTACCCATCTTCAATGATTTCATTGTTGCCACACTTATATAATATTATTGTGAACCAACTCCTAGTGAATGAATTGTATGTAATACTTGGGATTATTTTCACTCTTATTTGAAAGTATTGATTTTTTCATTGCAGACATACAATGAAGTTATTCAATGAGATCTATGCAATGAAAGAATTTGTAAAGGGGAACACTAGTTGATGTTATGTGATGTCCGCTTCTTAAGAAGTTTTCTACCATATATTGTGATTGCTCTGTCATGATATTGATACCCTCTTGTTTAAGTGTGATCATTATTTTATACCATTATGACTTCTTCAATATACAATTATTATTCTATGGTGGAAAATTTATTCCGATACGTAGATATAAATTGATGTGATGTATGCTAATGGATGATCATATTTTGATTAGATGGATTGCACATATGAATACTTGATGCTTGTGAAAGTATAGTTTTGTGGAAGACATTATCAGTCCTAAGTACAAACACCTTCAAGTACTTGAGATAAGTGTTGTAATCCTGATATGAACATAATTCATAATCAGATCCGAGGATCTTTTCTTGCTGGGTTTTTACTCTTAAGAGGTTGTCCCAGGGTAACCGTGTCTTGTTCTTATTTTGTTCATTTCTTTGTTATGCCTAAATCTGGAAAACTATAAATCTTTCATCTAATCAATTTAGTTAGAAACTAAATTTTGATTTTTTGAGTTTATATTAATCTGAAAGTGTTATAACTAACACTGTATCAGAGCTATAGGCTAGATCAACTTTCAGATTTCAGATCTTAGGACTCCTTTATTTCTAGATTTTTAAACTGGATATTTTAAAAATTGTTTGTGAAACTGAAAATTTTAAAAATTGTTTGTGAAATTAGAAATTTGCTTCAGTTTTTGTAAAAGAATCTTTTTTCTGTTCTGAAAAAGAATTATTAAGATTTTCAATTTTCTAAAAAAGTACGGATCCTTAAAAAGTTTCTGGTAGCAAGTCTTTTATGAGCAATCATCAAGATTTCTAAGCTTCTTAAAAAGTATCCTTCCTTATATATTTTCTAGCAAGTTTTTTGTGCGCTTATATTTTGGGGCGATTCAAAGTGTTGATTTGAGAATTACAGTTTTATTCTTGAATTTTGGTATGTGGAATAGTAAAACAATCTAAGAGTGGCTTTCCTGCCTTATTTTTAATGCTGAGTTGTGTGTGCTGAACTTGTTCTCCAAAATCTTCATCCGTTTAGAGCACTTTGAGATTTTGCAATGCCAATCCTTTTGCTAGAAACAAGATTTATCAGTTTTTTCTTGGTTTTATTGTATGATTTAGAATTAACCAGTGTTCATCTTTCTATTGGTTTTTTCACGCTGAAGCAAATTTTATCGAGTGTTGTAGTTGAAAATCCCCTATTCGGCGTGCATACAGAATTTGGAAGGTATTACAGGGCACGCTGAAGCAACAAAGAAGGGGGTTCTATATGAGATCTAGGATAAAAAAGAGCTGATGAATATCAAGTACAATCTAGAAAAAGGTCATGAAAACCTAGAAAAAGGAATAGGAAGATCTAGGCCCTAATGAAGGAAACCTGTATATTTCATCCACTCAAAAGTCAAAGGAACAAGTGGAAGATAAAGAAGAGGAGTCAATCGTTGGAAAATGAGTAGCTAAATCTCCAATGCTTGTAGCATTTTCGCATTGAGATCACCATTGCAAGCAATAATTACAGCGGCACATTGCAGAGCCTAGCACACAACACTTAACGATTTGCTTAGCATTCAACTACTTGAGATATACATAGATCAAAGATTCAACTATTACAAATAAACATAACCCAAGATCAACAAGCACAAACATATGTACTTAATAAGAAACAACAATGTAATTAAACAAAAACAGACACAACCGCATAATGAATTATTCTCACGACAAAGAAGAACAATGCTATTTTCTTCTAATCTTCAAAAGTTGTACTTGTGATACAGACTATAGCAACATTACCGATTACTTGTTGGTATTTGAGCACCCTTCCAGTTACTGCATAAGTATCACCTTAAAAAATTTAAGCCTCCCGAAGCAAATGAAAACACAACCTATAGAATTTAATATTACCAAATTTGCAACCCTAATCGCCACCTGTCCATGCTCCGCTGGTAGCCTACAAAAATGCAAAGCTCAATCATATCATCATTTTTATATGAAAAACTTAAATAAAGTTTAGCAAAGATAAAAATTTGAGCAACGCGACTACCAATCCATGGCAAAAACCATCATACCAGACCTGCCAGCTAACATGTCATTTACAAATGAAAACCCTAATCGACAACAGTGTGGTTTGAATCCAGACTTCGCAATCTATCCTGTGATTTTGCCGAATGTTGTTCGCATTCTGCAGGCCCTTTTTGTTGGCCATGTTTTTCTACCAACTGCGCTCTGTCAAATTTGCAGGGGTTCTCTCTCGTTGAGAACTGCGCGAACCCCTGCAAACCGCCAACAATATTAATAGTTAAACGCCACAAAATTTGTCAAGAATATTTTGCTTAACTAATACGCAATTTCACCGGTATTGAGCATTAGCAAATGCAAAAATATTTTAGAATAATGATTTTTGATTGGTTCATTGTCATCGCATTAATCACTAGTTAATGAAAGAGGCCTCCGCTAGGCAGGAACTAATAATAATAATGAAGGTTGTTTCATGGTCTACAATAAACATGGTCTATAATAATATCTATAATATAGTTAAATTTAGAAATGGTTCCATTGTTTTGAAATTATGCATGAGCTTGTGGGCTAGAACAAAAGAGTGTGTTCAATTTTTTTATTTTTCTAGGAAGTGACAATGAGATACTTTGAAAGATGAATCAGCCGAAAAAATATCATTGATCTATTGTATAGTATGAAGAAGTGGAAAATAATTTGCAATATTGGAGAAGGTTTATATTATGCTAGTGCTTGCATCACCAAAAATCATTTATTTGCTTTCAATCTTGGAAAGCAAGACTCCTAAAAACAGATTTTTGTTTCCTTTGGTGAAAGCAATAATGCGAAAAAATCCAATTTAATGCACAGATGGTGTAGGAATTTTAAATTGTTTTATTCATTATTTTGCTGGAAATTTGTTGTGATTGGTATAATTTTTGAGGTGGGTGTAGTATTCTGCAAAAGTGGAATGAAATGACTGCAAATTCAAATAAAATGAAATGACATTTCATTTGATGTGCAAACTCAGGAAATCAAAAAGGAAAACTACATACAATGGACAGATGAAATTGTTACCCATCTTCAATGATTTCATTGTTGCCACACTTATATAATATTATTGTGAACCAACTCCTAGTGAATGAATTGTATGTAATACTTTGGATTATTTTCACTCTTATTTGAAAGTATTGATTTTTTCATTGGAGACATGCAATGAAGTTATTCAATGAGATCTATGCAATGAAAGAATTTGCATAGGGGAACACTAGTTGATGTTATGTGATGTCCACTTCTTAAGAGGTTTTCTACCATATATTGTGATTGCTTTGTCATGATATTGATACCCTCTTGTTTAAGTGTGATCATTATTTTATACCATTATGACTTCTTCAATATGCAATTATTATTCTATGGTGGAAAATTTATTCCGATACCTAGATATAAATTGATGTGATGTATGCTAATGGATGATCATATTTTGATTATATGGATTGCACATATGACTACTTGATGCTTGTGAAAGTATAGTTTTGTGGAAGACATTATCAGTCCTAAGTACAAACACCTTCAAGTACTTGAGATAAGTGTTGTAATCCTGATATGAACATAATTCATAATCAGATCCGAGGATCTTTTCTGGCTGGGTTTTTACTCTTAAGAAGTTGTCCCAGGGTAACCGTGTCTTGTTCTTATTTTGTTCATTTCTTTGTTATGCCTAAATCTGGAAAACTATAAATCTTTCATCTAATCAATTTAGTTAGAAACTAAATTTTGATTTTTTGAGTTTATATTAATCTGAAAGTGTTATAACTAACATTGTATCAGAGCTATAGGCTAGATCAACTTTCAGATTTCAGATCTTAGGACTCCTTTATTTCCAGATTTTTAAACTGGGTATTTTAAAAATTGTTTGTGAAATTAAAAATTTGCTTCAATTTTTGTAAAAGAATTTTTTTTCTGTTCTAAAAAAGAATTATCAAGATTTTCAATTTTCTAAAAAAGTACGGTTCCTTAAAAAAATTCTGGTAGCAAGTCTTTTATGAGCAATCATCAAGATTTCTAAGCTTCTTAAAAAGTATCCTTCCTTGTATATTTTCTAGCAAGTTTTTTGTGCGCTTATATTTTGGGGCGATTCAAAGTGTTGATTTGAGAATTACAGTTTTATTTTTGAATTTTGGTATGTGGAATAGTAAAACAATCTAAGAGTGGCTTTCCTGCCTTATTTTTAATGCTGAGTTGTGTGTGCTGAACTTGTTCTCCAAAATCTTCATCCGTTTAGAGCACTTTTAGATTTTGCAATGCCAATCCTTTTGCTAGAAACAAGATTTATCAGTATTTTCTTGGTTTTATTGTATTATTTAGAATTAACCAGTGTTCATCTTTCTATTGGTTTTTTCACGCTGAAACAAATTTTATCGAGTGTTGTAGTTGAAAATCCTCTATTCGGCGTGCATACAGATTTTGGAAGGTATTATAGGGCACGCTGAAGCAACAAAGAAGAGGGTTCTATATGAGATCTAGGATAAAAAAGAGCTGATGAATATCAAGTACAATCTAGAAAAAGGTCATGAAAACCTAGAAAAAGGAATAGGAAGATCTAGGCCCTAATGAAGGAAACCTGTATATTTCATCCACTCAAAAGCCAAAGGAACAAGTGGAAGATAAAGAAGAGGAGTCAATCGATGGAAAATGAGTAGCTAAATCTCCAATGCTTGTAGCATTTTCGCATTGACATCACCATTGCAAGCAATAATTACAGTGGCACATTGGAGAGCCTAGCAGACAACACTTAACGATTTGCTTAGCATTCAACTACTTGAGATATACATAGATCAAAGATGCAACTATTACAAATAAACATAACCCAAGCTCAACAAGCACAAACATATGTACTTAATAAGAAACAACAATGTAATTAAACAAAAACAGACACAACCGCATAATGAATTATTCTCGCGACAAAGAAGAACAATGCTATTTTCTTCTAATCTTCAAAAGTTGTACTTGTGATACAGACTATAGCAAAATTACCGATTACTTGTTGGTATTTGAGCACCCTTCCAGTTACTGCATAAGTATCACCTTAAAAAATTTAAGCCTCCCGAAGCAAATGAAAACACAACCTATAGAATTTAATATTACCAAATTTGCAACCCTAATCGCCACCTGTCCATGCTCCGCTAGCCTACAAAAATGCAAAGCTCAATCATATCATCATTTTTATATGAACAACTTAAATAAAGTTTAGCAAAGATAAAAATTTGAGCAACGCGACTACCAATCCATGGCAAAAACCATCATACCAGACCTGCCAGCTAACATGTCATTTACAAATGAAAACCCTAATCGACAACAGTGTGGTTTGAATCCAGACTTTGCAATCTATCCTGTGATTTTGCCAAATGTTGCTCGCATTCTGCAGGCCCTTTTTGTTGGCCATGTTTTTCTACCAACTGCGCTCTGTCAAATTTGCAGGGGTTATCTCTCGTTGAGAACTGCGCGAACCCCTGCAAACCGCCAACAATATCAATAGTTAAACGCCACAAAATTTGTCAAGAATAGTTTGCTTAACTAATACGCAATTTCACCGGTACTGAGCATTAGCAAATGCAAAAATATTTTAGAATAATGATTTTTGATTGGTTCATTGTCATCGCATTAATCACTAGTTAATGAAAGAGGCCTCCGTTAGGCAGGAACTAATAATAATAATGAAGGTTGTTTAATGGTCTACAATAAACATGGTCTATAATAATATCTATAATATAGTTAAATTTAGAAATGGTTCCATTGTTTTGAAATTATGCATGAGCTTGTGGGCTAGAACAAGAGAGTGTGTTCAATTTTTATATTTTTCTAGGAAGTGACAATGAGATACTTTGAAAGATGAATCAGCCGAAAAAATATCATTGATCTATTGTATAGTATGAAGAAGTGGAAAATAATTTGCAATATTGGAGAAGGTTTATATTATGCTAGTGCTTGCATCACCAAAAATCATTTATTTGCTTTCAATCTTGGAAAGCAAGACTCCTAAAAACAGATTTTTGTTTCCTTTGGTGAAAGCAATAATGTGAAAAAATCCAATTTAATGCACAGATGGTGTAGGAATTTTAAATTGTTTTATTCATTATTTTGCTGGAAATTTGTTGTGATTCGTATAATTTTTGAGGTGGGTGTAGTATTCTGCAAAAGTGGAATGAAATGACTGCAAATTCAAATAAAATGAAATGACATTTCATTTGATGTGCAAACTCAAGAAATCAAAAAGGAAAACTACATACAATGGACAGATGAAATTGTTACCCATCTTCAATGATTTCATTGTTGCCACACTTATATAATATTATTGTGAACCAACTCCTAGTGAATGAATTGTATGTAATACTTGGGATTATTTTCACTCTTATTTGAAAGTATTGATTTTTTCATTGCAGACATACAATGAAGTTATTCAATGAGATCTATGCAATGAAAGAATTTGTAAAGGGGAACACTAGTTGATGTTATGTGATGTCCGCTTCTTAAGAAGTTTTCTACCATATATTGTGATTGCTTTGTCATGATATTGATACCCTCTTGTTTAAGTGTGATCATTATTTTATACCATTATGACTTCTTCAATATACAATTATTATTCTATGGTGGAAAATTTATTCCGATACGTAGATATAAATTGATGTGATGTATGCTAATGGATGATCATATTTTGATTAGATGGATTGCACATATGAATACTTGATGCTTGTGAAAGTATAGTTTTGTGGAAGACATTATCAGTCCTAAGTACAAACACCTTCAAGTACTTGAGATAAGTGTTGTAATCCTGATATGAACATAATTCATAATCAGATCCGAGGATCTTTTCTTGCTGGGTTTTTACTCTTAAGAGGTTGTCCCAGGGTAACCGTGTCTTGTTCTTATTTTGTTCATTTCTTTGTTATGCCTAAATCTGGAAAACTATAAATCTTTCATCTAATCAATTTAGTTAGAAACTAAATTTTGATTTTTTGAGTTTATATTAATCTGAAAGTGTTATAACTAACACTGTATCAGAGCTATAGGCTAGATCAACTTTCAGATTTCAGATCTTAGGACTCCTTTATTTCTAGATTTTTAAACTGGATATTTTAAAAATTGTTTGTGAAACTGAAAATTTTAAAAATTGTTTGTGAAATTAGAAATTTGCTTCAGTTTTTGTAAAAGAATCTTTTTTCTGTTCTGAAAAAGTATTATTAAGATTTTCAATTTTCTAAAAAAGTACGGATCCTTAAAAAGTTTCTGGTAGCAAGTCTTTTATGAGCAATCATCAAGATTTCTAAGCTTCTTAAAAAGTATCCTTCCTTATATATTTTCTAGCAAGTTTTTTGTGCGCTTATATTTTGGGGCGATTCAAAGTGTTGATTTGAGAATTACAGTTTTATTCTTGAATTTTGGTATGTGGAATAGTAAAACAATCTAAGAGTGGCTTTCCTGCCTTATTTTTAATGCTGAGTTGTGTGTGCTGAACTTGTTCTCCAAAATCTTCATCCGTTTAGAGCACTTTGAGATTTTGCAATGCCAATCCTTTTGCTAGAAACAAGATTTATCAGTTTTTTCTTGGTTTTATTGTATGATTTAGAATTAACCAGTGTTCATCTTTCTATTGGTTTTTTCACGCTGAAGCAAATTTTATCGAGTGTTGTAGTTGAAAATCCCCTATTCGGCGTGCATACAGAATTTGGAAGGTATTACAGGGCACGCTGAAGCAACAAAGAAGGGGGTTCTATATGAGATCTAGGATAAAAAAGAGCTGATGAATATCAAGTACAATCTAGAAAAAGGTCATGAAAACCTAGAAAAAGGAATAGGAAGATCTAGGCCCTAATGAAGGAAACCTGTATATTTCATCCACTCAAAAGTCAAAGGAACAAGTGGAAGATAAAGAAGAGGAGTCAATCGTTGGAAAATGAGTAGCTAAATCTCCAATGCTTGTAGCATTTTCGCATTGAGATCACCATTGCAAGCAATAATTACAGCGGCACATTGCAGAGACTAGCACACAACACTTAACGATTTGCTTAGCATTCAACTACTTGAGATATACATAGATCAAAGATTCAACTATTACAAATAAACATAACCCAAGATCAACAAGCACAAACATATGTACTTAATAAGAAACAACAATGTAATTAAACAAAAACAGACACAACCGCATAATGAATTATTCTCACGACAAAGAAGAACAATGCTATTTTCTTCTAATCTTCAAAAGTTGTACTTGTGATACAGACTATAGCAACATTACCGATTACTTGTTGGTATTTGAGCACCCTTCCAGTTACTGCATAAGTATCACCTTAAAAAATTTAAGCCTCCCGAAGCAAATGAAAACACAACCTATAGAATTTAATATTACCAAATTTGCAACCCTAATCGCCACCTGTCCATGCTCCGCTGGTAGCCTACAAAAATGCAAAGCTCAATCATATCATCATTTTTATATGAAAAACTTAAATAAAGTTTAGCAAAGATAAAAATTTGAGCAACGCGACTACCAATCCATGGCAAAAACCATCATACCAGACCTGCCAGCTAACATGTCATTTACAAATGAAAACCCTAATCGACAACAGTGTGGTTTGAATCCAGACTTCGCAATCTATCCTGTGATTTTGCCGAATGTTGTTCGCATTCTGCAGGCCCTTTTTGTTGGCCATGTTTTTCTACCAACTGCGCTCTGTCAAATTTGCAGGGGTTCTCTCTCGTTGAGAACTGCGCGAACCCCTGCAAACCGCCAACAATATTAATAGTTAAACGCCACAAAATTTGTCAAGAATATTTTGCTTAACTAATACGCAATTTCACCGGTATTGAGCATTAGCAAATGCAAAAATATTTTAGAATAATGATTTTTGATTGGTTCATTGTCATCGCATTAATCACTAGTTAATGAAAGAGGCCTCCGCTAGGCAGGAACTAATAATAATAATGAAGATTGTTTCATGGTCTACAATAAACATGGTCTATAATAATATCTATAATATAGTTAAATTTAGAAATGGTTCCATTGTTTTGAAATTATGCATGAGCTTGTGGGCTAGAACAAAAGAGTGTGTTCAATTTTTTTATTTTTCTAGGAAGTGACAATGAGATACTTTGAAAGATGAATCAGCCGAAAAAATATCATTGATCTATTGTATAGTATGAAGAAGTGGAAAATAATTTGCAATATTGGAGAAGGTTTATATTATGCTAGTGCTTGCATCACCAAAAATCATTTATTTGCTTTCAATCTTGGAAAGCAAGACTCCTAAAAACAGATTTTTGTTTCCTTTGGTGAAAGCAATAATGCGAAAAAATCCAATTTAATGCACAGATGGTGTAGGAATTTTAAATTGTTTTATTCATTATTTTGCTGGAAATTTGTTGTGATTCGTATAATTTTTGAGGTGGGTGTAGTATTCTGCAAAAGTGGAATGAAATGACTGCAAATTCAAATAAAATGAAATGACATTTCATTTGATGTGCAAACTCAGGAAATCAAAAAGGAAAACTACATACAATGGAAAAATGAAATTGTTACCCATCTTCAATGATTTCATTTTTGCCACACTTATATAATATTATTGTGAACGAACTCCTAATGAATGAATTGTATGTAATACTTGGGATTATTTTCACTCTTATTTGAAAGTATTGATTTTTTCATTGCAGACATGCAATGAAGTTATTCGATGAGATCTATGTAATGAAATAATTTGTATAGGGGAACACTAGTTGATGTTATGTGATGTCCACTTCTTAAGAGGTTTTCTACCATATATTGTGATTGTTTTGTCATGATATTGATACCCTCTTGTTTAAGTGTGATCATTATTTTATACCATTATGACTTCTTCAATATGCAATCATTATTCTATGGTGGAAAATTTATTCCGATACCTAGATATAAATTGATGTGATGTATGCTAATGGATGATCATATTTTGATTATATGGATTGCACAATTACTTAGTTCTATGAGAGACATCTTATGACGTATGTGTTATAATTATTATTATGTTGTATAGTACCTATATGGGTAATGATTATGGGCACATGTAGATAATTGTGAATGTATATTTTATGTCATGATGTCGAATGAAGTTCAATTATCGATGAAACTGCATGATAATTTTGGATGAATATGATAATGTGTTTTTCATTTGTATCATTTGATCACTTTGACTATATGATTCATCATGTTGGATTAACATTTATATGTAATGTTTAGGTGTCCCATGACCAATGGGATGGAGAGTTAGGGGGATGACCTTGTGATGAAACATGTATCACTAACCTAGCCAATGTGGAGATGCTAAAGTCATTTGTTATGTGTTTGTGTTTTGAATAATACATTTAGTATCAAATTATTGGTATATGTTAGATGTGTAATTAATGATGTGTAAGTTATGTAACTTTGACATGTTAAATATGTTGAATAGGGATGTGGCATATGTGTTATGTGATGTTGGTGTTGTCTTGCATTGATATGTAATTTTTCAAGTTGCATTCACCTATGTTATGATTTTGTAACACCCTACCTGCCATATGAATAGAGTTTTGGAGTATATTACAACCATGGAAGTTGATTATTCTCTTGTTTTATCATTTTTTAATTGACAATTTTAATTAGTGATGAGTTAAACTAAGGATGGACATGGTATGGAAATTGTGAAAGAGTAGGCGACACATGGGATCATGAGGATCATTCAAGGAAGTGGGGGCTTCTCAAACATGTGTGATAAGGGAAAGACTGGGAAGAAAGAACATATTTTCAAAAATAAAAAGTGGATTCCTTATGGGAAGGGGAGGGGGGAAGGAAGCATGAGTGTGTGATTTGTTGCCTTAGAGTGAGAGGATGTAGATTGCGAGGCTTAGAAAGTAAGAGGTCTAGGAATTGGGATAGGAGTCTAGGAGAGTTGGTGCATTGAGCTTCACTCTCCTTCAACAATTGGTAAGGACTCATTCAAGTAGGATGCAAAATCCTTTCTTGTAATCTCACATTTTGATGATTTTTTATGTGAATGGTGTAAAATGGTTATGAATTTTTATTTTATTTGTGTTTCATCTTGTGTGTGTAGGTATTGTCATGTGTGTTACATTAGTGGTTAGGAGAAATGATTTACTCAATGGGAAGAGGAATCCCATATATGGGGTTGATAAAGTTTGAGGCACTATTGGGGGATTAATTAGACTAGTAAAAGTACCCAATAAGGTTAATATACATCTTAGTTTGGCTAGGTATGACTACCCATGTATTGTGGCTAAGAGTTATGGATTGGTTTTTTCACTTGTATTCATATATTGGGATGAATTATTGGTGGAAATTCTTTTTGTTATGAATGTGAAAATATATGGAAGTACCTGGTTGTAGCTTTTTCCTAACAGCCCATAGCTATGTTCCTCTCTTGTCCTTTTGGAATTCTCAATCTGTCTTGTGTGAAAAATCCTTGCTTGGTTTATGTGTTTTATTTGTGGGAATATAAAATATGTACATTTTTACCCATTGCGATGTGTTACCAATTCACCGTATTGGCTCTCCGAGCTCGAGGATGGGCTAGTTTCCAGCCCTATGGTTTGGAGGTGAAATCCTCTTGGTCATGCAAGAAATTTCTCTTGGCTTAGAATGAGAAAATAATACATAAAAAAAGAAGGGAAATACTATGTATAACCCATGAAAAAAGAAGGGAAAATAACACATGAAAAAATAAGGGAAATACTATGTAGAACCCTTGCAATTATCTTCAAAAGGTATTTTTATTGTGCAACTAGTTTTATTCATCATTTTCTACATGGAATCACTAAGAAAGTAGTTCATGTGCATTCATATATGGTTAAGGGGTTATTATGATAATGGAGAAAGCACTAAAACAGGTTCTCATTGTTTTTTTTATTTACTCTTTTTTATTATTAAGTACTATTATGTATGTAAAAATGATTATAGAATGCATATTAACAATGAAGTAACTAAGTTGATCCCACCCATGCATTCCCACTAAAAAATCTCAAAATGCCCTCTCCCCATCAAGGTAGGTTGCAATCTCTCCTCTACTAATAGCTCACTTGGAAATGTTTTCCCTAGCATTTAGAAACTTGTTGTGGACGTGTCTAAGACACCATCACTGTAGAGTATCCAACATGTCACCTCACTAAAAAAATAGCGATTCTTTAGGTCCTCCTATTAAAGTCATTCGTTGTGATTTTGTGCTTCTTAAGTTGTTTCTTGGAAGGGATGTTTTTGATGTTTTTTGGGGGCAAAAAGATAAAAATATATTAAATAGAAAAATTACAAAGTACAAGATACAAAACTGAGATATTTCCAAATAATGGTGAATACAACCACCCAAAGAACCTGAAGGTGCCAAACAAGCCTCCTAACATACCTACATAACCAAACGGTCCATATGAAAATAAGAAGTTGTAGAATAGATAAATCACCATCACCCTGCATCATTTTGAATAAAAGTAAAAATTTGAGTGAATTTATCTGCTAAAAGAGAGTCCAAATCAGAGACAGTCCACTCATAAGAAGAATACCATGCCTATTTAGCAAGAAAATTGACAACCCTATTCCACTCACGAGGAATATGAGTAAAAGAGATAGAAATAACAGAGTAAGAAATATGAAAAATTTGTGCAACCAAGGATGAAGGCTACCAACAAGAGCTCTTAGAATATAAATTTAAAAGGAAAGAGTCTCAGCTCACAAATAACCTGATTCTAATTTAAATCAAGAGCCAGTTGTAAAGAAAATAAGAGAGCTCGAGGTTCCATCTGATTGTTCATCCCAAAACCTATTCCCACTGTAAAAAAGAATTGCATAACACCAGTACAAGTTCCTACCAACACCTCCAATTCCCACAAGTCCAGGATTTCCATGAGAGGACCCATCAGTGTTGATCTTAATAACATTGCGAGGAGGAAGACTCTAGTAAGCATTCCTATTAATTTGAGAGGATGAATGGTGAAGAAAAGATCGAGTGTGAGAAGAAGAATTATTAAGAATGTTTTCTAGCTGCAACTATTGAATCACTGTAATATCAACTGGGGTTAAGGGCTCATCAAAAGATTACTTAGCCATAAGAGTTTCCTAAACTGAATTCAACATTTTGTAGCAAATATTCTCAATAAGGTGTTGATGACCTTAAAAAATGCTACAATTTCTTTCCAACCAAACTTGCCAAAGGAGGAAGAAAGGACCAATATCCCAAGCAATTGCAAGAGCAAGAGACTCAGTAGGAGGCTAATCCAAATGTCTCCAGAAGTCAATCAAAGATGTAGCATGAATGATTCCTAGGACCTCCACTTTCAATGCACTTGTGGACACTTTTGGAAGTGTGTATTATGTTTATCATTGATGTCAAACTTATTGTTCGAGTTTGGTCTAGAATATCTATGGTGAAGAGTTATCTTTTATGTTGATGATAGTTGTTTTATTGGTTTCTCTAGAAGTGTTTAAGTCTAAAAAATATTATTGATGTTGAGTATTATTGTTATCTTCATTAGTTATGGTTTTTTTATCATGGATATGTTAGTTATAAGGTCCAAACAAATCATTGTGTTTTTTGGGTGGTATGACATTTTTCATTGATGGTTATGATATTCTCTGTTAGAACTATCCTTAGGTCCAAATATAATTTATGGGACCTTGTGTAATATGTTATGGGTCTCACTGTAGCGTGCAGAGATCCAAATTTTAGTTATTTGCATTGGAGAATATGTTTTTATTGATAATTTCTTATATAGACGTGTAGCATGTGGATATGATGTTGTTTAGGTTCCAATGAGTGTGCATTGGTGAATTGATTGATGGAGGGTGTGTTTTGGTCCCCTCTTTCTCCTGGAGTGGATCAACATGTGTATTTTTGATTCAAAAGATTTACTTTTTGTTCACGACAACTTGGGTGAAGAGTTGATGATCTATCTTTAATATAAGTCATGTGATTATTTGAGTTAGATTGTAGAATGAGAGAGACTGTAAATGATATGGTAAAGAGAAAAGATGAGTAGAAGTGTGAATAGTGAAAACAAGTTGTGTTTGAATGATATTTTATGAGACAAAATGTGGATATTTGAATTCAAAGTTGTGTGTTGATTTTGTTCATGTGATGCTGATTTCAAGAACAACTTCATGATCAAGAGATCCTTCTTTTCATATATATTTTTTTTTTATCTTGCCTTGAATGCGATTAGCTTCAGGTTTTTCATGTCCTACTTTTTATCTTGCTCCATGAGTAGTTATCCTTGGATATCATGTCCAGAGAAGTTATCTCTTGTCTTTGTAATTTGATATTCATATTGTATATATTTTTGTGGTCAATTTCTCATAGTGGTTTCTCCATGTTTGGGTTTTTGACATAGAAAATCTTGACGTTCATGTGTTGGTCTTGTGTTGTTTATTATTTTTTTATCTTCTACAATTATTATTTTTTTGGAATAATTTACTCATCCTCTTAGTCCTACCTTGGGTTCAAAAATTGGTATCAGAGAAAGGTTTGTCTTGAGTAAACTTAACTAGTTGAGGTAGATCTAGTACTGTCCAAAATATTCATTACAAAGTTTCAATTTTTGATGGTAAAAATTTTCTGGAGTGGAAGGAGAGAATGGAGTCACACTTGGAGACATTATACAATGAAATTCGGGAGATCATTCAGACTAAATAAACACCTCCATAGGGTGGTGCTCAGACTCTGAAAGAGATAAAGTTGAAGGAAGTGAATGCAAAGGTTTGTTCTATAACCCTCAACTATATAAGTGATTATGTGTTTCGAAGGGTAAAAGGATTGAAGGAAGCTAAATTTGTGTGGAATGAGTTGTGTTTGGCATATTAAAGAGATCCAAAGAAAAAGTAGGCTAGGTTAATGATTTTGAAGTAGAAGTATGAGTATGTGAGAATCCTTGAAGATTAAAGTATTGAGAACTACATTCACCAAGTGATTTATCTTGTTGATGACATTATACTTGTTGGAGGACATTTGTGGGAATGTGATGTTGTGTATAAGACCTTGCTAACTTTGGTTGAATCCTACAACCACAAAGATGTGCTATACAAGAGAGAAATTATTTGAGTAACTACACCATTGATCAAATTATTGCTACCTTAGCAACCTTCAAAATTTTAGAAATGGAGGAAGAGAAAAGAGAAAAGAAAGAAACAAAATTTAATGTTTCAAGGCTCGATTATCATGAATGCAATCGAGATCTAGATGAATATAAAGATAAGTTACCTCTTAAATGTTTTTCTTGTGGTAGAATTGGACGTTATGCTTCTAATTGTACTTATAGAGAAGATTATAAAAGAGCAGATGATGATAAGAAGAATATGTTCAAGAGATGTAGTTTAAAAAGAAAGGATAAGAAAGACATATGTTCTATTAAAGAGCATACATTTGAAGATGAATCTAATCATTACTCAAATGAAGAATATTTTTTACTAGAAATTAAAGATAAGAAGGCTATTTTGGAGAAACTAGAAAAAGAGAGTCTTTGAAACTAAAATTCAAGATAAGGGTAAGAGCAAGGTAATGGGTCACAAATTGGTGGAAGTTTGCACATTGGAAAATGCACTCTTAGAAACGGGGGCCCATTTTGAAAAAACAGGGGTCCATTTTTGCTTCAGGGTCTCGAGGTGAAAAGAAATGGGGGCTCAAGGTGAAACTAAATGGGACCACATTTTATTCTAAAATAGGGGCCCACTTGAAAATGAAATGGGGTCTTCTTTTTAAAAAATGGGCCTCCATTTTTAAATCCGATTTTACCCATTTTTTTGGGCGCATTTTGTCATTTTGGAAAATAATGGTAATTTTATGAACGGGCCCCTATTTTCAAAATGGAGGACCGTTTTGTGGAAGTTGATTCCACAACCCACTACTTTCCTCAATATTAGGTCTGTGATAGGCTTGGTATGGCCACACCTAAGACATGGACCTGCAAATTCAAATCTACATGAGTGAAAGCACAAATATGAATTTCTGAAATAGTTTGCGTTCCTTTAATTAGAGAATTTTTATTTGAAATTAAAACCCATTTTAGTTTATACTGTCTAGATTCTAAATATGTAATTTTTTTTTTTAAATAATTATTTTAACTATTCTTCATTTAATTTATACTAAATCGGGTCCATAAACTTGAAATATTAACTAATTTTGTTACTTTAATAATTTTTTTATTTTGATGAATTTAAAAAAAAAATTATATGTCATCAATCTACACAAAATTATTTTCTATTAAAAAAAATGAAAAAAAACTATTAATTTTATGTCAAATTATGTGGGTCGTACACGTCAAATTTTTAAAAAGATAATTACGGTCATTAAAAAATTAATTTAAAAAAATATTTTAAAAAAAAATTAAAAAAAATATGTTCATCAATCTTCAGTGTGTTACAAATCATTTCCCATAATGGTTTGAGAAAATAATTTTAATTGTGTCAAAAAGTGTTGATCGTACACATGCATGGTATGGTCCTGAAACAACCATTTTTAAAGCATAGTTTTTAGAAATCCATTCAAAAAGTTATTTTTTATTATGTGAGTATTAAAATAAATTACATATTTGGAAAGTAGACTTAGAGGGCTATCTTTTATATTACTAAATTTTTCAAAGATTCAATCTCCAAGTGTTTCAAAATTTAAGCTCAAATGAGACAAAACCTAAAAAATCAAGAAAAACACTTACACTTTTTGTCCAAAAAGTGGACTCATATTCTTGCACTGACCCCTAAGATACAACCGAATACATGGATTATAGGCCTCAAATGTTCAAATCACATGATCAGTATTAAAAATGGGTTTATTAATCTCAAGAAAAATGATGAAGGAATTTTGAAGTTTTCTAGAGAAGATATTGTAGCTATTATAGGCAATGGAAGTGTTTTTATTGATGGTAAACATAAAATTGGTGATGTTTATTATGTTGAAGGATTAGGACAT
Organism: Cryptomeria japonica; assembly: GCF_030272615.1. Lineage (NCBI taxonomy): Eukaryota > Viridiplantae > Streptophyta > Pinopsida > Cupressales > Cupressaceae > Cryptomeria > Cryptomeria japonica. The sequence continues at coordinate 224,900,718 of NC_081407.1, read as the reverse complement.
AGTTTTGGAGTGTTATTTAGATGTGTAGAAAAGAATATGGAGTTTTTTTTTTCAGTAGAATAAGATGTGTGATTAGTAAAGAGAAGAGTGGTAAAAGAGTTGTAGATGGAGTTAAAACATGTTAAAATATATATTACATGAAGAATAGAAAAGAGGATATTTTTTTCTAGCATAGAATTTTGAGATTTTTTAGGCAATTCCTAAGAATACAAGTGGTCTAGATGAGAACAAAGAGAAGGAATAAAATAATGAAGAAGAGGAAGAGGAAAATTCAATGAAAGTTCTTGCCAAGTAAGTTCAAAGACATCATTCAGAGAATCAAATAATTGGAGACAAAAGAAAGGTGTTCAAACAAGAAGGGAAATTGAAAAAGCTTAAGATCAAGCCAATTATTTTTTTCTATCAATTAATGAGACATATACCTATGAGGAAACAAGAAAAGATGAAAGTTAGGTAAAGGCAATGGAAAATGAACTAAATCAGATTAAAAAAAAAATAGGACCTGGGAGGTAGTACCTTGATTGGTGGACAAAAATCTGATAGGAACTAAGTAGGTATTCATAAATAATTTGAATAAGCAAGGACAAGTAACAAGGAATAAAGTGAGACTAGAATGTAAAGGATATTATCAAGTACAAAGTATAGACTTTGAAATTTTTTTTGCTCCTATATACACATGTTTCTTGCATTTTTTAATTACAAAAAATTTAGAGTTGATCAAATGGATGTAAAATCAGCATTCTTTAATGGAGATATAGAAGAAGAAGTCTACATTAATCAACCAAATAGATTTAGATTGATAGAAGATCTAGATATGGTATGAAAACTAAAGAAAGCATTGTATAGACTCAAACAAGCATTGAGAGCTTGATATGCAAAGTTAGATAGGTATGTGTTTCAACAAAATTTGTAGAAGGTACAAGAAAAAGTAATCTTTATTTTAAGATTGATGGAGATAAGTTTTTGATTGCCATAGTTTATGTTGATGACATTATTTTTGGAGGAAATCATAGTTTATATAATTAATTTTTTAAAGACATGCAAAATAAATTTGAGATGTCGATGATCAGTGAGATATCTTTCTTTCTTGGATTGCAAGTTATTCAATTAGAAGATGGAATTTTTATCTGTAAAAGAAGGTATGAAAAACAAATGTTGAATAAGTTTGGTTTTGATGATTGTGAGCACACTAATACTCTCTTAATAGTTGGATGCAAGTTGAGAGAAGATGACGAGTCTCTAGAAGTTGAACAAAATAAGTACATGTTGATGATTTATGGGTTATTGTATTTGATTGTGTTCGGACCAAACATCATATAGGTTGTTTGTTTGCTAGCTAGATTTCAGGCTAATTCGAAGGTAACACATGATCAAGAGTTGAAAAATATTTTTAGATACTTGAAAGAAACTATGGATTTTATACTTTGGCACAAGAAAGGAGAAGATTTAATGTTGAGAGCTTATATTGATGTAGATCGAGCTGAAAGTGTTGATGATCAAAAGAGTACTAATGGTGGAGCTTTCTTCTTAAGAGATAGTTTGGTTTCATGGATTGGCAAGAAACAAGATTTGATTTCCATATCTACAACTAAAGAGGATTATATTGCAGTGGCATCTTGTTGTATTTAGGTTATGTGGATGAGACCGAATCTTAAGGATATAAAGGTAACATGTGATGAAGCAATTCCTATTTTGTGTGACAATACAAGAGAAATAAACATCTCAAAAAATCCAATTTTGTTTTCAAGAACAAATCATATTTCAATTATATATCATTAATTAAGGGAGAATGTTTTTGAGAAGGAAATTAGGTTTGAATACATTTTTACCAAAGATTAGGTTGCAAACATTTTCACTCAAGCATTGGTGAAGGACACATTTATTTTTCTAGGAGAATATTGGGGTCATTTTTCCTCATCCTTGCTAGGTGCATTATGAAATGCATCTTTCTTGGGTGAGATTTCATATCTATTTATTTTCTTGGATTGGTGATGTGGATCCTCTTAGGGAGAGTAGTGTTATATAGTAGTGATGATGCCTTTGTCCTTGATGGAAAAGGGGGAGTGATTGAGCAGTGTGTCTTGTGATATTTTGAGAAATGTGTTTTGTAGAAGAGATCGAACTTAGTTTTAGAGATTGAGGAGTGTTTCTAGGGTGTGTTTGAGTATTTTATTTTGAGTTATTGCGAGAGACATTGAACAATATTATTTTGTAGGTTGAGTATTTGGTTATGTGTTAGAAAGTGTTACCATCAATGACAAAGTGGGAGATTGTTGAAATTATATGTTATGTTTGTCATTGATGTCAAAATTATTATTCCCGTTTGTTCTAAAATATTTGTGTTGTCGAGTTATCTTGTTGTGTTGATGATGTATAGTTGTTCTATTCATTCCAAAAGTGTTCGGTTCTATAAAGTATTATTGATGTTTAGTATTATTGTTATTGTCATTAGTTATTGTAGACACCTAAAAGTTTCACAAAAAATTAAGGGAATTTTATTCATTTAATTATACCCATTTCTTCCAATTTACCCATTTCTCTAAATTAGCCTATTAATCAAATTAAAGATTTGATTAATATTTCTCTTCTTCTATCCTAGCCATTTAATTAAATTTACATTTAATTAAAATCTCCTCCATAGCCATTTGATTAAATTTACATTTAATTAAAATTCCCCTTCTAGCCATTTTAATTAAATCTACATTTAATTAAAATCCCTTTTGCATTTAAATAAATATGAATTTATTTAAAAATCCCCCCCACTGGAAAAAACCTACATCTCTCACTTGCCTCCTAAACATCTTATAGGGCCTTCTATATTCTTCTAAAAACTTTTAATTAGCCTAATCAACTCCTAATAATGTACTTTCCCTAGATTTGAGGAGGTCACTTCTCAAATTTGGAAGAAACTCTTCTAAATGCATTAAAGACTTTATTTCTTCAAGAAACTAACTTGTTGAGCTCCCAAAATTTTGAAGGACTCTTACAAATTTTTTCCCAATGTCTTCTTAACCATTAATGGTTAACTCAACCTCCCCCTCATGGTTAGAGACTTTCTCTCTAGCTTAACCCTCATCTAGCACAAGGGTCTCATCAAGTACTCATGGCTTTGATCCTAGTTATCCTATTAACCCCTGCACACGATTTTACACCTTGGATAAAATCTTTAACCAATGGATGACCCTAACCTAACCGTTACCTTACCTCCTAAGGTAACCTCCATATCTCATCAAGAATTTGATGCCTCTTAAATCTCCTCTCAAGCCCTCTCAAGGTGACATTTATCAACTTGGGATTGGATTGAATCCCACACATGGATTGATAACTTTCAATACTATCCCATGTTGAGATTATTCAATCACAATCCTCCATTTCCCTATTTTCCCTATAAATAGAGCTCTCATTCTTCATTCTCCACATATGAAGTTTTTATGCATCTACATTATAGTCTCAAAACATTAAGAGAATTATCTCTCTTTGATAGAATAATAGTTTATATCATTTTTGTACCATTATAATCTTTGATATATCATGCTAGCTTCATTTTAGTATCATTTCATATTTGTTTTAGCTTCATATCAATATATTGCACCATATCATTATCTAGTTTCATATCTATATCATTCACTAGGATTATAGTTGCATCCATTTCGATCATAGAATCTTATAAATTTTGTTCTCTAGGTTATCATCTTGAGGATCAAGTGTTCTTCCAAGTGAGGTCCACCTTGAATCTTAGTGATCTTTAGAGATAGAGGAGCATGTAATTATTTTAAAGAGTTTTGATTCGTTAACTTACTTTGTTTTGTTTTGATTTCTAAGACTAATCAAATGTTTAATGTGTATGTTTGAACTATTCTTCTCTATTGCAAGATGATACGACAATCTTAGCATACATTTTGGATGCCCATCGTGGGGCTCAAATCCCATTTTTTAGACATTTCTATTTTTTTCCCACAAGATTCATGCCTATAGTTTTCAAACATATAATAGTGCATAAGGAAGATCTTCTCACACATTTGACTTGTCTTTTTCGTGCATCTAACATATCTTATAGCGCATTTAACATTTCTTTTAGCATATTTAAGATTTCTTTTTATCATGTCAGCTTCATTTTAGTATCATTTTCATATTAGTTTTAGCTTCATATCAATATATTTCACCATATCATTATCTAGTTTCATATTTAGATCATTCACTAGGATCATAGTTGCATCCATTTTGATCGTAGAATCTTATAAATCCTATTCTCTAGGTTTTCATCTTGAGGATCAAGTTCTCTTCCAAGTGAGGTCCACCTTAAATCTTAGTGATCTTTAGAGATAGAGGAGCATGTAATGATTTTAAAGAGTTTTGATTCACTACTTGCTTTGTTTTGTTTTGATTTCTAGCTCTAATGAAATGTTTCATGTGTATGTTTGAAGTGTTCTTCTCTATTGTAGGATGATACGACAATCTGAGCATACATTTCAGGCGCCCACCATGGGGCTCAAACCCCTTTTTTTAGACATTTCTATTTTTTTCCCACAAGATTCATGCCTACAGTTTTCAAACACAGAATAACACATAGGGCAGCTCTTCTCACACATTTGACTCATCTTTTCATGCACTTGACATATGTTTTAAAACATTTAACATTTCTTTTAGAGAATTTAATAGATCTTTTGATGCATTTGATTGTTATTTTGGTGCATATGATCTTTGTTTTTGTGCATTTGACAAATATTTTGGCGTATTTGACTCTTATTTTGGTGCAAAATTTGTAATCAAATACTGAAATTAAGCTTATGGAAGGACAATCTTGTAGTGCATTTGACTATTATTTTGGTGCATATTATCAGGATGTTTGAGAGGGGTTTTGGATCTCCACATTTTATAATGCAAAATTTAGTTTTTGGAGGATCCTCCAAATTTAAGATAGTCAAATTCTAGGGCATTTTAGGATCAAGAGTGAAAAATTTGTAACCGAGATTTGAAATTAGCCTTGTGTAAGCCCACCAAGAGTTTTGATATTTCACTAACTTTTTCTTCTTGCAGGTTTCTAATAGTTTCTTGTAGGTTAGAGGAGTTAGATTAGGATTTTTGAGTTTATTTCTAGTTTTTTTTCAAGTTGGGTAAAAAGAATTCATTTTTCCTTTGGTTTAAAAAGAATCTCATCTTTATTTTGGTCTTAAAAATCAACCTCATTTTTATTTGGGCTCTAAAAAGAATCACTTTGCAAGGTAAACAGAACAACAAATCAAACCTTTTCTTTCTTGCAAACTAGGGAAAAGACTTCAGATTTGGGTTAAAAAAGAACCAAAAAACATTCATTTTCTTATAAAGGTAAAAAACAATCAATCTCTCTATTTTTTTTTGCAAAGCGATTTCCATTTCAAGTAAATGTGATTTCTTTATGTTGAGCGCGATTTCAATTTCCTAGTTAGACAACAAATTTACATTAAAAAAATTAATATGCCTTTGTTATTAATTTTTTAGTTAAATAAATAGAGTTGTTAAATTTAAATGGTTAAATTGTATGTTATATTTGTAAAAAAAATTGTATTAATTTATTTGAAAAAGAAATAAGTTCAATTCTATGCTATTAGAATTTTTAGTGTAAATGTTGAGTTAATTTTATATGGGGAAAATAAAATAAACAAAAAGTAATCCCCATTGACCTTGTTTTTAGCAATTAAATTTTTATTTTTCGATTAAAAAGAATTGTGTCATGAGAAAAGGGGAAAATTAGATTTTTGCTTTTAAAATATTCTATTTCTATTAGTTGAGGAAAAAATCTAACCTAAAAAGTTTAGGTTAAAAATATTTTTCCTATATTACCTGTGAGCTCACGGGAAGTGAAAGAGGAATTTTAGAAGGCTAAAATTTGGAAACCATTTTGGAAGAGAAATCTAGATTGTGGATTTGGTGTGTCTCCTCTACAATTTTCTTCCTGGAGTGCTTTTCACGTTGGGTAGATTTTACTCTTTCTTTTGTTGCAATTTTTTTAAAATATTTTAAAATTCTACCTGTGTGTTATTGGAAATTATGAAATCTTATTGGAAACTCCAGATTGAAAGTTTGGTTTGGAAATGGAGTAATTTTTTCTTGAATTTAATCAATTCCGAAATCAATATGTATTTGTTGAAGAGATTGTCCAAAATCTAGTTGCTTGTGTGCTTTCAAGTTTGTACAAAATCTAGTTGCTTGTGTGCTTTCAAGTTTGTACAAAATTCAGTTTTGTTAATTCTCTCTATTTGAGTGGCAAGAAATAGGTTTTTTTTTTTGTATGTTTGTAAGTTTTTATTTGATAAAAATCAGGTAGTTATGCTGACAAAATGTTGTCAATTTGCCCTCTTTGTGTAAATTCATGATATTCCCTGTGTGTGGAAGAAATGAAGAGATTAATTAAATCCCCTCTATTTTCTTAAAATTCTCTTGCATTTTTGCCCAACATCTTTAGATTTGGGTCTTTTATTCATTATTTGGTATACATAAATCTTTATTAAAAATTTCCATTCAAATGAAAAAAATTTGTTCTCAATATTTTTTTACCAGCGATTTTTTTTTTCTGGGTGTGCAAAAATGGAAATTATTGTTTAGAAATAAAATAAAATAAAATAAATAAATACCCCACCATGTGGGATGGTAGCATCTAGTACCATAGGGTAGCAACGATACTGCTTGGTAGCGGCTACTACCATTTGGTAGCAGTGCTACCAATGGTACCATTCGCCACCAACATAAACCATAACCCCAACGTTGTTATTTTATTAGGATTATTTTATTGGAATATAAAAATTAAATGACATCTTTGGAAAGATGTAGTATTTATTGTGGGGTGTTTGATTCATTAAATTTATTATGACTTTTGCTTGTTCAAATTGAAAAGAGGTAAATTGATGATTTGTGATTATTTAAATTTGTAGTCTTATTAGATTATTGATGACTTGAATTTCTCTTAATCAACAAGGTTGTGTTTTATTAAATTTTAATTGTTCAATTACAAGTGTATATGATATTAATTTCAAAAGATTGTTTGAGTACGGTCTTAGTGAATTTGCCATTTCTTGCAAGGGGCTTATTTTTTTGTAAATTATTGTCAATGTTAGTCGTCCTGTTATTGTGTTTATTGCACCTCTTGATCAGGTGTTGTCCTTATGACCTTGTTGTTTTAAATCATATTGTTCTTATTCCTTATGGTTAACCGAGGGTTAATAAAACTATGTTTTGTCACCTATATTTTTGTAGTGGTGTTATGGCTCTCTGTTTTGCCATAGGGTCCTTGTAGAGTGACCATTTTTGAATAGTGTCCTATGGGAGAGTGGATTTCAAGTAGGGGTCACACCCAAAGTGGTTGGCTGGATAACCCCTCGAAAGTGAGATAATAATTTATAACCGAATAATTGATCTGGGTTGGGTAGGTTTTAACATTAAATAAGATATTATACCCTACGCATGGTTGAGTGCTTGTAAAGACTCAAGATGTAGTGGGAAGGCCTGGAATGGAAAACTTACCACCTTGTCTTCATGAAGGGTTGGTAGGGTCCGCATGAGACTTCGATGGAACTGGGAGTTACGTTACCACGATAACCCAGGTTGGGGGTCGGGACCTATGGATGCCTACCTAGGGTAACCATCATAAGCTATGCGATGACACTCATTTTTTAGGGTCACTATTGTATTGTGATGTTGAGTTCACCTAGACTATTATGGAGTCAATCGTATTGTTGACCATGTTTTTCTCGTGCTTACTTTAGTGTCTTTTGCTATCTCCTAGCATGGTGGGGTGATTTTGTTTTGTGATCAAATAGTCAGGTGGTAGTGCCACTTCCCATTGGATGTATTTGTTCACACCTTCATGCAAGGATTGGCTTCAACGTATTCTTGTGGTTTGTGATTCATGTATCATCTCATGTTGGAGATTATTGTACATTTGAGACCTACATGGTCATTTGTATCAATGGATTTATGTAACCTCGTATTTGGTAATGTTATAAATTTTATATGTATTATTGGAAGCCATGTATTTGATGAATAATGTAATCTTAATTTATTGGATGTTAATTTATCTATTATCCTTATTCTTTGTGAAAATGGTTTATTGAAGAGTAATATACATTGTAATACTTTCAATCTTTAAATGATGTAATCTGATATATGAATATGGTTTATTGTGTTCAATAAGTAATTGATGGTTAATTGGATTAATCTTAATTATGGAATTTAACCTTTTGTTTAATTCTTCGTTGGTAACCCCTTACTAATTCTTGTGTTAGTCTTCCACTTGTGTAATTTTTGTGCAATGTAGTAATTAAAGCACTTAATGTGATTTATACTTTAAAAAAAAATAAAAAATCACCCTTAGTTGCTTAGTTGTGTGGTTTTTCCTTTGGGGTTCCTGGCGGGGTATTACATTTGGTATCAAAGTGCATGCTTCAACACTGGGTACTCTGGTTTTAAATTGAGCCCATTCAGTTTGACCTTTTGGCTAGGTCTTAGTGTTTGTGTTTCCTTGTCAGTATCCTTGTTGTAGATCTAAACCTTTTTCTTTTGTGTAGTGTTAGGTCATGACTAGGAAAGCCAATGGTGGTGGTCGTGTTGGTGGCCACAATAGAGGCAGAGGTGGGGGACGTGGTCAAGGTTTAGGACGCCATAGTCCTTCACCACCACCCACTCATGTGAGTGTGGAACATGATCAGTCTGTTCATTAGAATGTGCAGCATGGAGCAGAGTAGGTTCTCAAAAGGGAAAAGTTGAGGCAAATATTTTAGGAGGTTCTAGCCAGACTAGGCCTAAGACCTCAGGCTGAACACCCTATCCATTCTCAGGTGGGAGATTCACACCAGTAGATTATGGAGGAGAGGGAGAGAGAGAGGTCCTCCAGAAGGAGAGAGGTCCTAGTGGACCAGGAATCAGTTACCATGGGGCACATGAGAGACTTGATGAGATCCCATCCTCCTTCCTTTGATAGTATGGATACCGGTCTTGAGGTAGAGACCTAGTTGGTTAGTTTAGATCATTGTTTTGCCATGCATTCGTATGGTAGTAACACCAAGGCCAGATGCATCATCATGCATCTTGAGAGTTTTTCTTCTATCTGGTGGCAATTGGATGAGCAGAGAATTGGTTTGAACATTGGCACCATGTTTTAGGAGATTTTCCTGGAGAGATTCCGGACATGATTTCTCTCACCTCGGTGGATAGAGTCTCAGGAAAATGAGTTTTATGCCTTACACTAGTTTGGCATGTCTGTCAATCAGTTTGAGCATAGGTTTTATGAGCTTAAACAGTAGGCTGGCATTGGAAATGATGACATGATGCTAGTCCAGCACTTCTTGATGGGTCTAAACGATCACATTAGTGGAGGATTAAGAGTGTTTGAGCCTGTTTCAGTAGAGATAGCTATGGAGAAATCCAGGCTAGTAGAGAAGAATCTTAGTCATTCTCGTGGAGATTAGTCTAAAGTGTAGATTGAGAGTGTGCCTTATAGTGGGTACAAAGTTAGAGGGAATCAATCCCAAACTACTGCACCCTATAGAATTTCTCAAGCACTTGCTAAGGGTGGGCAACAACAGTAACAAAGATTTCAGCTAAGGACGAAGTAGTTTCAGGACCAGCAGGATGGAAATTCTTAGCCTAAGAAGAATAGGAATTGGTAAAGGATTAGACAGAGTTTTCCAGGGAGCTCCTCTCAGGGTGCATCTCAGGCCCCTAGTAGGGGTAGTTTCCAGCAGTCCAGTGGGCTGTTTGGAGGTAGAGGACCTATTAGGGGAGCTTTCTTCTCCTATGGTCAGTTACGCCACATAGTCGCTCAGTGCCATCAGTGTTCTCATCAGATAGGTAGTCAGAGGCCAATAGTGTTAGAGTCGACAGTGGGGGATGTAGGTAGATCCCATAGAGTTTTTCCGGTGGTTGATGACCGCTAGGCCGAGCACTAGGGTACAGTGATCGAGACTACAGGTGTGTTGGATGATATTCCTATCTCTGTACTTTTTGACTCTGGTGTTTCTAACTCTTTCATTTCTTCCTCCATTGTGGAGTGGTGCGGGCTCACGTCTGCTAAGCAGGCGGATAGGTGGAAAGTAGAGTTGGCTATTTGCGTATGTCCATAGATACCCTCATTCCCAGTTGTGAGTTCGACCTAGGACCCTTTGTTACTTTAGTTGACCTTTGAGTCATTCCTTTGGGGTCTTATGGAGTTGTGTTGGGGATGGGTTGGCTATCATCTCACAATGCTCATGTGGACTATCATGAGAAGAGAGTGGAGTGTTTAGATGATCATGGTAGGAAGGTGGGGATTGTTGGAGTTCAAAAATCAATATCCTTACATATGATTTACACTATACAACTTAAGCAGTGTATGCATTGAGGGTGTCAAATTTTTTCAATTTCTCTTGAGGATGTGGATGAGGAAGAGAGTCGAGAAATAACTCTTTATAGTCACCCTATTCTTCGAGAGTATGCTAATGTGTTTCCTATGGATATTCCCGGTATGCCTCCAAAGCGAGACATAGACTTTCGCATTGAATTGGTTCCTAGTGCAGGACCTATTTTGAGAGCTCCATATTGGATGAATACTAAGGAGTTGAGTGAGTTGAAGTTGTGGATGGAGGAATTGATGGCCAAGGGGTTCATTCATACTAGTGTTTCTCCTTTGGCTGCACCTGTTATCTTCATTAAGAAGAAGGATGGGTCTCTTTTGTTATACATTGATTACTAATAGCTGAGTAAGGTAACCATCAGGAATCGATATCCATTGCCTTGAATAGATGATCTTTTTGATCAAGTAAAGGGAGCCAAGGTGTTCTCTAAGATTGATCTAAAATCTAGGTATCATCAGTTGTGAATTCATAATGTAGACATTCATAGAATGACATTTCGTACTCATTATGGTCACTATGATTTCACAATGGTGCCATTTGGGTTGACGAACACACCTTCAGTTTTCATGAGTCTCATGAATGGCATTTTCTGCACCTACCTTGATTGTTTTGTCCTTGTGTTCTTGGATGACATTTTTTATTATTCTAGATTTATGGAAGAGCATGAGGGCCACTTGTGATAGGTATTGTAGTGCTTGAGGGATAATCAACTTTATGCCAACTTGGTGAAGTGTGATTTCTTCTAGTTAGAGGTGAACTATCTTGGTCATGTAGTTTCGAGAGAAGGTGTATCCGTGGATCCTTCTAAGATCCAAGCCATTGTAGATTGGCCATCACTGACCAATGTTTATGAGGTTCAAAGTTTAAGGGTTTTTTTGGATATTACGGTCGCTTTGTTCATAGTTTTTCCTAGATAGGTCACCCGATCACTTCTCTTCAGAGGAAAGGGAAGAAGTTTGTTTGGTCAGAGAAGTGCGAGTCAAATTTTTGTACCTTGAAGGAACTCCTTGTTAGTGCTTTGATTTTGGCAATTCCTGATCCATCCAGAGATTTTATGGTATGCTTAGATGCCTCTTTAGAAGGTATACGAGCAATGCTTATACAAGATGGTCATGTGGTTGCCTATGAGTCTTATAAATTGAAGGACCATGAGATGAACTATCAAGTTCATGACTTGGAGTTGGCATCTGTAGTGCATGCATTGGTTAGATGGCAAAATTTTCTGTTGGGGCATCAGTTTGAGCTGCATTGTGATCACTATAGTTTGCAGTATATTTTCACACAGCCAAACTTGAATGCTCGATAGCTAAGATGGATGGAATTCCTCTATGAGTATGATTTTGAGGTTCGATATATTCAGGGAAAAGAGAATGTAGTGTCAGATACTTTGACTCATAGGCGACATGAGGTTGCATCTTTGTCCCTTGGATTGGACTTGAGGGAGAGAATTCTTGGGATTCTTCCTCAAGACACCTAGTATCAAGATGTTAGAGTTGTGATGAAGTTCAGAAGACCATTGGAGGGTAGATATTCTAGATATAATCTTGAGGCAGATGGTCTTCTTTGACATCTTGGATAGATCTATGTACCTCCTTTGGAGGATCTTTGTATTTTGATCACGACTAAGGTCCACCATGCACCTTATTTAGCACACCCTGGTGTCAAGAAGATACACGCATATTTTGTGTCGAAGTGTTTAGAATGTCAACAGGTGAAGGAAGAGCATCAGCACCCTACAGGGATTTTATAACCTAATTTGGTATCAGATTGGAAATGGGATATCATTTCCATGGATTTCATAGTGGGGTTACCTGTTTCTTCATGTCGTCACAATGCCATCATGGTCATTTCTGATAGATTGAGCAAAGTTGCTCATTTTGTTCCTATTTGATCTTCTTATACATTAATAGTGGTGGCATGAGTTTTCTTGGAAGCTATGGTGAGGTTGCATGCGATTCCTAGGCAGATTATTTATGATAGAGATCTTGTCTTTACTTTAGCATTGTGGACCTCATTTCAGCATGCTTTGGGGACCCAGTTGAACTTGAGTTCAACTTATCACCTAGCGACCGATGATCAAACTGAGAATTTGAATCAGGTCTTGGAGGACATTCTTCACATGTATGTAATGGAATAGCACTCACTCTGGGAGTAATATCTATGCCTCATGGATTTTTCTTATAACAATGGATATCACAACTCCATAGCCATGTCTCCCTTTTGGGCATTATATGGTTGTCTTTGTCGTACTCCTTTGAGTTGGGATTGATTAGAGGATAGGGTGCCTTTAGGACCAGATATGTTTCAAGAGATGGAATAGTAGGTTGAGCATATTTGTGGGCACTTGGTAGCTGCTCAGGATAGGAATAAGAAGTATGCCAATGCTCATAGAGTGGATCATCAGTTTGCAGTTGGCGACCGTGTGTTCTTGAGAGTATGTCTACAGAAGAGTCTGATCCATTATGGAAAGGGTTCTAAGTTGGGACCTCATTTTGTTGGCCCTTTTGAGATCCTTGAGAGGATAGGACCTATTCCTATTGTCTTGCCTTGCCACCGAGCCTATTCGACATCCATGATGTGTTTTATGTTTCTATTCTTCGATCTTATCATCCTGATCTAACTCATGTTCTTGATTGGAACACTTTACAAGTTGAGGATGGGTAGCTTTCCATGGACCTCATGCACATTCTTGATTGTCGGGATTTGACCCTCAGGGGTCATACCATCTACCAAGTAAGGTTCTTATGGGACCCAAATGATGAGACCTCAGCGATATGGGAGGATGCAACGAAGATGAGGGAGCTTTATTCTTATTTGTTTTAGGCTTCTAGGAGTAAGCCTAGTTTTGGGAGGGGTAGAACATAGTACCCCTTCTCGATCCGACTTTTTAGACTCATGTTTGACTACGGTTTACTGTTCAGTGGATACATTATGGTAATATTTTATTCAGACTTTATGCAATGTTATTACATGCTTTAATTTGATTTAAAGTGTATTCTTTCATGTAGTATTTCCTTATTAATTTTAAATATGATTTTATGGATTACTGACATGGATTGACATATTTAATTTATATATGCGATGCATTATATACATGTTTTGTGTTTGCAAGTGTATGGGGTGTGAGGGGATGATTTTTCTTCACTCACTCTGGTAAGATAGGGAACGCCATGATTCTCCTTCATTGGTGTGCATGTCATGTCTGTTTATATATTTTTCTATATGCACGTGTGGTTCTTTGATGCACGACATTGCAAGCACAAGTACCAAATAGGTACGGGGTATCGACTCCACCTAGTTTCACAGGCCTGAGTGTACCTTATTTGTCTGATGGGAGTGGAGGAGATAGTTGTTAGACCCTAAATTAACCCACAGTTACACTCACGTGAGCGTTGTTAGTCAGTCATCATTTTTCATTTGACCGGTACGCATTTCTTGGTTATAAGGCATTTTTGTTTTGTGAGTCATCGTGTGGTCTTTTCTTTTTTTGCATGCCTCCTGCTAGTTAGAAAAGTTAATTTGAATGAATTGTATTATTTTATATTGGTGTATTTAATTAAATTAATATGCCTTTGCTATTAATATTTTAGTTAAATAAATGGACTTGTTAAATTTAAATGGTTAAATTGCATGTTATATTTGTAAAAATAGTTGTATTAATTTATTTGAAAAATAAATAAGTTCAATTCTATGCTATTAGAATTTTTTGTGTAAAGGTTGACTTAATTTAATAACGGGAAAAAAAAAATTCCTATTGACCTAGTTTTTAGCAATTAGACTTTTATTTTTTATAATTAAAAAGAATTGTGTCATGAGAAAAGGGGAAAATTAGATTTTTACTTTTAAAATATTATATTTCTATTGTTTGAGGAAAAATTTTAACCTAAAAAGTTTAAGTTAAAAATATTTTTCCTATGTTACCTATGAGCTCATGGGAAGTGAAAGAGCAATTTTTGAAGGCCAAAATTTAGAAACCATTTTGGAGGAGAAATCTGGATTGTGGATTTGGTGTGCAGGATTGAAGCTCCCCTACAATTTTCTTCCTAAAGTGTTTTTCAGGTTGGGTAGATTTTACTCTTTCTTTTGTTGCAAAATTTTTTAAATATTTTAAAATTCTACCTATGTGTGTGCTTGGAAATTATGAAATCTTACTGGAAACTCTAGAGTGAAAGTTTGGTTTGGAAATGGAGTAATTTGTTCTTCAATTTAATCAATTCCCAAATCAATATGTATTTGTTGAAGAGATTGTCCAAAATCTAGTTACTTGTGTGCTTTCAAGTTTGTACAAAATTCAGTTTTATTAATTCTCTCTATTTGAGTGGCAAGAAATAGGTTTTGTTTTTTGTATGTTTGTAAGTTATTACTTGTTAAAAATCGCAAAATTTTATCTATTTTCCCTCTTTGTGTGAATCCATGATATTTCCTGTGTGTGGAATAAATGAAGAGATTAATTAAATCCCCTCTATTTGCTTAAAATTCTCGTGATTTTTTTCCCACGATCTTTTGATTTGGGTCTTTTATGCATTACTTGATATACATAAATCTTTATTAAAAATTTCCATTCAAAGGAAAAAATTTTGTTTTTTATTTTTTTTAAATGTTATTTAAACCCAGGTGACAGTGTGCATGGTAGCAGCTACTACCATATGGTAGTAGTGCTACCAGTGGTAGCATCCACCACCAACATAAATGTGTTCGTTGTTTTATACAACACTATCATTATGATATGTTTTTTGTGTTATTTTTTTATGCGGTTTATTTATATATATATTATTTCTATCAAGGCATTATTTATATGCGGTCAATTCTAGTAAATTAGATTTATTCTTGAAGTGGGTTAAATTTTTAAATATGATTCATATATTATATTTTTATATATATTTAATATGAATTTTAATTATTTAATTAGGATTATTGTATTAGAATATAAAAATTAAATGACATCTTTGGAAAGATGTAGTATTTATTGTGGGGTGTTTTATTCATTAAAGTTATTATGACTTTTGCTTGTTCAAATTGAAAAGAGGTAAATTGATTATTTGTGATTAGTTAAATTTTTAGTCTTATTAGATTAATGGTGACTTGAATTTCTCTTAATCAATAAGGTTGTCTTTTATTAAATTTTAAATGTTGAATTGCAAGTGTATATGATGTTATTAAATTCAAAAGATTGTTTGAGTACGGTCTTAGTGAATTTGGCATTTCTTGCATAGGGCTTATTGTGTTGCAAATTCTTGTCAATGTTAGTCATCCTGTTATGGTGTTCGTTGTACCTCTTGATCAGGTGTTGTCCTTATGACCTTGTTGTTTTAATCCATATTGTGCTTATTCCTTATGGTTAACTAAGGGTTAGTAAGACTATGTTTTGTCACCTATATTTTTGTAAGGGTGTTATGTTTGTCTGTTTCACCATAGGGTCCTCATAGAGGGACCATGTTTGAATAGTGTCCTATGGGAGAGTGGCTTTTGAGTGGGGACCACGCTTGAAGTGGTTGGCTAGATAACCCCTCGAAAGTGAGATAACAATTGATAAACTAATAATTGGTTAGGGGGTGGGTATTTTTTAACATTAAATAAGATATTGTACCCTATGTACGGTTGAGTACTTGTAAAGACTCAAGATGTAGTGGGAAGGCCTAGAATGGCAAACCGATCACCTTGTCTTCACGAAGGGTTGGTAGGGTCTGCATTATACTTAGATGGAATTGAGGGTTCGAGAAAGGTTACTAGGATAACCCAGGTTGGGGGTCGGGACCTATGGAGGCCTACCTAGGGTACCCATCATAAGCTATGTGATGATACTCTCTCTTTAGGGTCACTAGTGTATTGTGATGTTGAGTTCACTTGGAGTATTGTGGAGTCACACTTGTATTGTCGACCATGTTTTGCTTGTTCTTGGTTGAGGGTCTTCTGCTATCTCCTAGCATGATGGGGTTATTCCGTTTTGGGATCACATTATCAGGTGGTAGTGCCACTTTCTATTGGATGCATTTGTTCATACCTTCATGCAAGGATTGGCTTCACATGTATTCCTATGGTTCGTGATTTGTGTATCTTCTCATGTTGGAGATTATTGTACTTTTGAGACCTACATGGTCATTTGTATCAATGGATTTATGTAACCTCGTATTTGGTAATGATGTAAATTTTATATGTATTATTGGAAGCCATGTATTTAATGAATAATGTAATCATAAGTTATTGGATGTTATTTTACCAGTTATCCTTATGCTTTGTGCAAATGCTTTCTTGAAGAGTAATATACATTGTAATACTTTCAATCTTTAAATAATGTAATCTATTATATGAATATGGTTTATTGTGTTCAATAAGTAATTGATGAATAATTGAATTAATTTTAATTATGGAATTTAACCTTTCATTTAATTCTTCGTTGGTAACCCCTTAGGAATTCTTGTGTTAGTCTTTCGCTTGTTTAATTTTTGTGCAATATAGTAATTAAAGCAGTTATTGTGATTTATACTTTAAAAAAAAAATATTTCACCCTTAGTTGCTTAGTTGTGTGGGTTCCTGGCTGGGCATTACCTTTTTTTTTTTTTAATTAAATTTTTAGAAGAAAGGAATTAATATTTAATTAAAATATTGCATGTGAGTCAGAGTTACAAATTAATAACTAAAATAATAAATTTTTTAATTAATAAAGGAATCTGCACGTGGGGAGTTACTGTTGGCAATGGGCCAACATCCCTCGCGAAGATTCGCGACATGGTTTAATAGCCTCTCATGGATTCTATAAGTCTAGTGGTTGTATCAGGCATTGAGAGGTTGATCTTTTGGTGGTACAACAACCCTATCTTGTAAGAAGTGGTATCATAGCTTGGTCACAGGTTCAAATCATGAAGGTCGGGATGAGTGACGTTGGAAGAGGGATTGTTGGTAGTGGGCCAATGTCCCTCATGGGGATTTGTGACATGATTTAACATCCTCCTATGGATTCTATAAGTCTAGTGGTTGTATTGGGCATTGAAAGGTCGATCTTTTGGTGCAACGGTAACCCAGGCTTCTAATAGTTACATTTTTTAAAGTTATTTTATTTGTCTTTCTTCTTTTTGGGGAAAGAGGGAGCTTTTTGTGAATTCTCTGGCTCTAAAATTTTCATTCTTGTCTTGGTCTTTAAGGGTTTTAATTTTTTTTTTGGGGTGTTTTCTCTGGAAGTCTGGGTGGAAGATTATTCAAGCTCTTAGATTTGGATTGTGTCATGCATCTCTTGTAAATTCTCTACCTTCTTCTTAGATTTAAAATAAGGTAAAGATCTGACCTTTTCTTTAAAATTTCCATCTAAAACAAATAAATTTGTAATTTCTCTTTTAATTGAAACGTGATATGTAATGGATTGATTTGGAAATTTGGGGGTTGGCTTATTGGATTTTACATTTCCTAGATCACATATTTATACTTACTAAAGTTTTGTTCTTAAATTTTAATGGTCATTTTTTTATTTTGGGTGGGCATTGAAACTATTGGAATAGGGAAAACTGTACATTTTAATTTGAAATTCCAAAATTGTTCATTCTTTTCTCTTTAATGAAATCATATTACAATTTATGTCTATTGGCTTCTTATCTATTTATAATATATAAATTTACATTTATCAATTTGCGTGTATATTGATTTACTCAAAGTTATCATTTTATTCACTGTCTGTGTGTTGGTGTCGGTGGTGTGCTCTGTGTGGGGAACCACCCACGTAGTGGATGGTCTTACCCCACATCCATGGGGAGATCCATGGATATATATGTCTGTGTATGTATATATATGTATATATGTGTGTATGTATATATATATGTATATATGTGTGTATGTATATATATATATACATACATACATACATCTATATAGATGTATGTATGTATTTATATATACATCTATATAGATGTATGTATGTATTTATATATACATACACACATATATATACATATATGTATATATATATATATATGTATGTATGTATATGTGTGTATATATATATATATATATAGATAGATAGATATGTATGTATGTATATATTTATGCATGTATATATTTATATGTATATATATACATAAATATATGTATGTATATATATATATATATGTATATATATGTATGTATGTATATATATATATGTATATATATATACATACATACACACACACACACACACACACACACACACACACATATATATATATATACATATATATATATATATATATTCAATGTTACCTTTCCCTTTTGATTGTGGGATAAGTCAGATAATTAGAATTGGGTTGAAAATTCAGGTGTTTAGACAATTGTATATTGTAAATTTGAGCTTTAATTTATTCTAATTTGCTACTGTTTTAGTCTTGATTTGTGGAAATGTACTTAGATATCTTAATGGATTAATTATTCTAAAGTTAGCTGTAATCATGTAGTGTGAATCAAATGAACTATTGATATTTTCGATTTAAAAGAATCAAACTTAATATAATAAATGAATTATCTTGTTTAGATAGAATAAATGATTAGGATTTGATTCTCAATTTTATTTAAAGATAAATTATTGACATAATTTGTGTAGAGGAATAAAGTTAGTCACTTTGGTTTAAAAGTAAGAATAATTTTTTTTGAGTTATTGTGGCTTCGTGTTATATGTGGAATTCTTTAGTCATGTTGTATAATTTTTTAAACTCCAAAGTGAAGGATTATGTATTTGTAATGTTTGGGTGAAAATGATGAATGAGAGATCTAGAGGAAAACTTTTCTTCCCTCTGAGGACAAATGAAAGTTTCACTATGGATTTCCCTTTAAACACTTTTCACACAAAATGTACTAGATTCAACCTCTAAATAAGGAGATTGAATTCTGAGTGAAATGATATGAGAATGGTAAGTTAATCCCCTCTTCTTGAATAGGATTGAATTGAATTGAACTGCGTATAACGACTAAGTGAAAAAGTGACAAAGATCTGATTATAACTTGAGATAGAATCATGGGATGAAGTTGCATAGCTGGATATGGCAATAATATGTCCAGATGAAGCTACCCTGTGAATTTGAGGAAAAGTTGCCTGAACACGGTCCTCCAAAAAATCTGTGAAACAAAAAGGGTTTTTCTGCCTTTGCAAATGGAGTCCAAATCTGTAAATGTAGTTATGCACCTACAACCTACACACAAAAAAGAGAGGAAAAGTGGTTGGGATTGGGGGTTTGCCTTTGGGTCAAACCCCAGTTTAACCAAATGATGAAAGAAAGTATTTGCAAGTAAATATAAATGAAAGACTAAAAAGTAAATCACCTCAAGGGAGGTCGTGATAGAAATGTTTATAGTATTTCTTGTATGAAGTTGAATGTTGGAATGGATCTCCTCTTCAATGCTTGAATCCATGACCTGAATGCAATACCTTGTCTTGAAGGGAGACTTGAGATGCTCAATGTATAAAAGGAATGCTTGATTTATATTGGATGCTTGATCTCATGAACTTCTCTCTTATCAAACTTCTTATCATGCCAAATGGGAAAGTGAATCCAACTTATATACTTATCAATTAAGGTTACTGGTCTGATTTTCAATCATAGGGTGACAGTAGGAGAGTTTTCCTGCTCAATATTCAACCACCAATGTACAATTTGAAGGGTCCTGTCCCATAATAGGGCAGGGACAGGGGCACCATGCCTCTGCCTTGCCCTTTTTTATAGGATAGGCTACAGTTTAGGTAGTGTGGAGAACAAGAAGGATGCAGTTGTCAAGGGTTGAGAAAGTATCTGGTCTCTGATCAGGTTTGAGGATTTGCTTTGCATGCTTGACGACCCTAAAGTGGTCAAAAATTACAAAGATCACAATTTTATTATACTACATTTATCCCCTACTTTATTGGAAGTATGAGTGTATGCCAATATTGCTAGTAAAGTACAAGGAAACAAGATTGAAAGACTTTTACCACATCAAGGAGGAAAGATGCATTAAGCTCACAATGGCCTTTGGATCTTATGACTTCGATTGACAAAGTAAAAGGGAAGATCGAGAAGTGGAAAACCATGACTACAAGTAGCAATGTTTCCCTCACTATGAGTCATGAAAAAAAGGATACCAAAGATTACAAAGCGAAACAAAGATCACTAAGTAACTCTAAGTATCAAGAAGAAAAATATGAGCGGAGTGTATGCCCCACGTTAAAGTGATCCCACATTCCTTGTCGAGAGTGATTTTTTTAAGATAGGATACACCCAAGAGAGAGAGAAGAAAGGGAGCACATTATTGAAAGGATTTAGCCCCCAAGTGGGGAATAAACCTAAGGATACTGAGCTCAAAACATGAGGTAGTTTCACTTTCCTTGGGGTCAGTATGCTATATGATAACTCATGTATATCATATATGTATATCCATATAATAATCATCATTCCCCAAAGAAAGGAAACTTCCTTGGAAGAAAGGGAAAGACAAGAGTCTTTTGAGTGAACATGAAAGAGACCAATAAAAAATTTCAACGCTTTTCACCATCCTCAAATAGACACTAAGGAAACAATAGAAGAATAGGGATACACATAGAAGAATGGTCACAAAATAGCAAGAAAGGAGAGGGAGAAGCGATCTATAGTGCTATTATTACTAATCTAGCACGAAATCCACCTCCCGATCTTCTTGATCACTATTTCGGGAAGATTGACAACATACCAAAGGAGTGACATAGAGCATAGTAGATGGAGCTATAACAAGATCCAAACAAGGAATCTGCTCATGTGGTAAGTCACTTTGTTCATCTCTAGGACCTAGGATTAGGAATTTTGAGAATTCAGTAGATAAATTCTTGTCAACATCAACATATTCATAATCACTATCAGAAGCTTTAGGAGTTATATTTCCATAATGAATAACATCGTTACTTATTTCCTTATCAAGGTTTATAGAAAGAGGAGCTCACACATGAATAGAAGTAAAACCATCACATGTTTTTTACAACTTAAAATTTGGAGATTTAGGTTCTGTAATGTCGTAAATTGTACGCACTTGCTAAAGCAGTACAATTTCACACCTAGTTTAGCACCCGCCTTGGTGCATTTTGCGTTTTGCATTGCATTTCCCCTTTAGCACTTAATTAATCAAATTAATTAGGTCTAAGGTTCTATTTCATCATCTTCCACATCATGAAGTCGGGCCCTTTCATTAAAGTGTGCCCCTTTCATTTTATTCGTCCAACACATCATTTAATCAAAAACCCTAATTAGGTCCTATTTTGAACTTGGGGGCTTGATTTCGGGGGTCAAAACATATCGAAATACCCTGTAACTTTGGGATTCTCTCTAAAATCATCATATCCGACGGCCCTGAAAATTTGGTGAAAAGTTGTTGGGACCATGGCCCCCGGAGTGCACACAGTCCCGGACATTTTTCTCAAAATTTTAGGAGCACTATCCAACCATAAAATAAAGCTTAACCCCAAGAAATTGGCAGGAGATTCAATCTCTAGGTTGGCCAAAAGTTGAAATTAAGACCTAGGGTTTCATATATAAGAGCTCTCTTTCTTCATTTGAAAGGATCCGAATTTTGGTTTCAGGGACCTTCTATGCAGCGAAAGAGCAGATCTTTGAAGACTTCAACAACATTCAACATCCATCCATCAAGCATTCATCAATTTCATTCATTCATTTAGGGCTTTGAAGGCATTGAAGAGCAATAAGGGATCACTGACTGAAGATTGGCTTGTACCCCTCCCTTGGGGTTGGGTATGGTTTCATGTTGTTTTTCATGTCTTTGCATAAGCTTCATTATATCATTTGGATTCATGCTTTAGATCACTTTGCATCTTGATTTGGAGCATTTACATTATCATTTACAAGCAATTAGGGTTTACTTTCTAGGTTGCTCTAGTTTGCTTACTTGCATTTTAGGATCTTGCACACACACAAGGTCTGCACACACATTACTTTTACAACACAACTTGGCTATTCATGGAGGTGGAAATCACCAAAGCGAGGGTTTGACTAAGGCAAAACCCTATATAGCCACCCAAAACACCTTTTCAGATATAAGTGCAGGTTTCGGGATTCGGACGACGCCGCAAGTTGTAGATCCGATGGAAGCAGACAGAGACTGAACTTCACACCAAATTTCAGAGCAAAAGACTAGGACAGGGGCATGGGGTGCCCTGGTCCTGCCAGGACAGGGGCGCTAGGTGCCTTGGTCCCTGGGACAGGGGCACTGGGTGCCCTGGTCCTTCTGTCAGACAACATTTCCGACAGTTTTCCAAGTTGCAAAATAGCAGTTTCAGGTGCAGCTTCAGGAGCAGAATCAGGACAGTGGCACCCATGCCCCCGTCCTAAACATTTTCACTCATATTTTAACTCTGGGTATGCATCTGCATTCTTGTCTTGTCCTTGTGTTTACAGCTTTCCATTGTTTAACTTCAATTTTGCAATTTTGTTAGTAGTTCATGCTTGCACTTTGAGGTTAGGAATTGAACTTGGATCATTTTATCTTTCAATTACAACAAAGGAATATAAACCCTAATAGGTAGCCCATGGCTCTCTCTTTCACAAAAAGAAGTAGCCAATTGTGTGATACCTCTAGGCTCTTTTGTAATCCGCAATGTGTGTCAAAAGGTAGGATCAGGACATGTTAGCCTAGTCTCGCTTTTTCCCCGACACAGTTTGGTGAACCCGACGTGAATCTTATTATTTCTTTCTCTTGCATTGCATTTTTTAGATCTAGATCTAGATTTAGTGTGTTTCATTTAAGTTTTATTTTCATAAAAAAAAAAACAAGAAAAAAAAAAAGGAAAAAAAAAGAGAGTGTGTTTCTTTGTTTCTTTGCATTGTGTGTTTAAGTTTTATGCAATTTTTATTTCAAAATGTCAGATTTTTATTTGCAAGATGTTCATATTTATGATGATGTATGCAATTATGTCGATTATGAGCATAGCCAAGATTAATTAGATGAAGCTTTAGATGAGTTTTTGAATCCTAAAGATGCCAAACCTTCATTTTACCAAAGACTCATAAACCTTGTTACTATGCCATTTCATTGTGATGAGAAAGATAAGTTGAATGGTTCCTCTCAAGGGTACATTCCTATCAACTCTTCCACTAAATCTAGTAACATGGTGGTTCTCTATGAGGAGATGTCTCCTTTTGAATCAAAAGATAAACCTTTTAATCGATATGATCATGCTTTGTTGGATGATGCTCTTGATGACTTTGTGGCTTTGTCGAAATCTTTAAACAAGAACAAAACTTCTAAATTAGTTAATATGATAAACCTAAAAGAACATAATAAGCCTCTCTTTGAAGTCCAAGGTGCTTATCCTTCTCCCACTTTTCAAGTTCCTAAATCACCTCCCCTTACTGTCCAAGGAGGGTATGGTCATGATTCCTTTCTTACTCCAATTAAACCTATCATCACTATGCAAGGAAGAAAACCTATGAGTCCTTATAGTTATGCCAAGCAATTAACTAGAGAGAGTTATCATGCGGTTGCCCATACTTATCATACTAGAAATAATAGGCAGCCTAACCCTCCTCCTGTTACTCTAGTTTCTCTTCCTAATCCTCAACCAATTCTTCCGCAAGCTCTGCGTATTTCACAAGTTCTTAGTAAGGAATATGATCTCATAGAACAACTTAAAGCTACCCCTGCTAAGATATCCCTTTGGGATTTGATTCAAACTTCTTGAAAGATTTGAATGTTCCTCCACCAAATACATCTAGTAATATAGCGTCTTTGGTTAACTCCGTGATGAATCCTAAAGCTCAAATTGTGTTTACTCAAGACGAGTTGCCTACTAATGAAATTCAACATCAATATGATCCCTTGATGATAGTGGTTATCATAAATGACACTGCTATAAGACGAACACTGGTAGATAATGGCTCTGGCCTTAATGTGTGTAGCATTAATCTATTGCATAAGATGAATGTGGATACATCCCTTATTGAGCCTGACTCTCATCCCATTCGAGGCTTTGATAATGTGGCTAAAACTTCATTAGGTATTATCACCTTACCTCTCATAGTGGGGCCTGTTACTTTGCCTACTCCTATCCATGTTATGTCGGGAAATCTAACATACAACTTGTTATTAGGGAGACCTTGGATTCACAGTATGCAAGCTGTCCCCTCTAGATTGCATAGACAAGTTAAATTTATTTATAACAATAAGACATATACCTTGATAGGTGATACTAATTTCCAAGCTTGTTTGCAAACATCTACTTCCAAAGGGGATTCTTCTAAGCCTTCCTCTTCTAGTGATGACTCTTTAAACAAGATACCTATAGATGAATCTTCACTCTCTGATGATCAAAATTCTTTGGATGAGTCTAAAGCTCTGGAAGAAGATTCTTCTCGACTTGAATCTACACATGAGAAGACTTTTGATCCTGAGAAGGTTCTTGCAGAAGACGATTGGGGATCTCTTGATTTTAATCCCACCTTTGTAGGTGAATATAAGGTTCCTCCTAGAGAGCTTAAAGTTGAAAAGAAGGAAGAGGCTAAATTCAACCAATCTTACCTGAACCTATGAGCAATAATTTTGTGGCCGCTTCTCAAACTTCTTCTCCTCACACCTCTAATTGTAAAGTATTTGATTCTTTGTCTTATGAAAAACCACCTTCTCTTTCTGAAATGGCTGATTGTTATGGTCGTGGTTTTCATATTCTAGCTAAGCATGGGTATCATGGAAATGGTTGTGGCACTCACGAACAAGGAATAAAGGTTCCTCTCGAGAATAATCTTTATGATGTGACCTTTGGACTTGGGTATAATCCCTACAAACGTACTAAAGCTTCTAAGAGACCATGTATTAGTGTTAATGTTATTTCTATATCCCTACCAATGAGACACCTTGAGCATATTGATGGGGATCCTTCGTGTGCCTGTACTTTGGATGTCTTTCCTACCAATGATGCTTTAGCTGAGTTTTTAGGAGCATATGATACTCTTCCTCGTTATCATCACAATAGGGGATTTCCTTATTGTTTGAACACTGAAGCTTATTTTGGAAAAGAGATTGATAATGATGAGATTGTGAAAGAATTCCCACAGTTAAAGTATACTCCTCAACAAAGTAATCTTCTTATAAGTGACACCATTAATGTTAAGATGGATCCTTCCAATGAAGAAAAAGCTATTAGAATTGGAAAATGTTTGGATGAAGAAGAACAAAAACAATATGCAGATTTATTGCGTGAATTCCTTAAGATCTTTGCTTGGACATATTCTGACATGCCTGGTATAGATCCTAAGATTGTTACTCATAATATTGTCTTAATTCCAGATGCTAAGCCTGTGAAACAAAAGATTCAAAAAATGAATCCTAAGGTAGTGTTGCTTGTTAAAGCGGAGATTGAAAAATTATTGGAGGCTGGATTTATCTGCCCTATTGATTATTCCCCATGGATTTCAAATATTGTCGTTGTGGCTAAATCAGATAATAAAATAAGAATGTGTACCGACTTTCGAGATTTAAATAAGGCTTCTTTGAAAGATGATTTCCCTCTCCCAAACATTGACATGATAGTTGATTCTACAGCAGGACATGCTTTGTTATCCTTCATGGACGATTTTTTAGGATACAATCAAATCTTTATTAATCCTCAAGATCAATTCAAAACTGCTTTCACCACTCCTTGGGGTACGTTCTGTTGGGTGATGATGCCTTTTGGGCTTAAAAACACCAGCGCAACTTATCAACGAGCAATGACCCTTATTTTTCATGATTATATGCACAAGATTTTAGAAGATTATGTTGATGATATTTTAGCCAAATCCATTCTCCATATAGATCATATTAAAATCCTTCATCAAATCTTTGAAAGAATTCGTAAATATCACATGCGTTTGAATCCCCGAAAATGTGTTTTTGGTGTGGATAGTTTCGCATCATGGGATTGAGGTGGACACTAAGAAAATAGATGCTATTGTCAACATGCCACCTCCTAAGAATGTGTCTCAACTCAAAAACTTACAAGGAAAGATTCAAGCTATTCGTAGGTTTGTATCTCAACTTGCGGATTGTACTTTTCCTTTTACTCAACTTCTCAAAAAGAATATCACTTTTCAATGGAATGGAGATTGTCAGCAAGCATTTGAAGATTTAAAAGTATATTTGGCTAATCCTCCTATCCTTCAACCCGCCAAACCTTCTAAGCCCTTTCTTCTTTATATAGCTACTTCCTCTCATGCTCTTGTAGCATTATTGGCACAACATGATAAAGATGGTAAAGAGTGTCTGGTTTATTATATAAGTCGAACCTTACTTGATTATGAGACCCGATATTCTGCGATAGAAAGACAATGCTTGGCCTTGGTGTTTGCGACTCAGAAATTGAGACTTTATCTTTTAAATTCAGAAGTCCACGTCATGGTAAAGTTTGATCCTTTGAAGCATATTTTCTCTAAAACTGATTTATCAGGGCACCTAGCTAAGTGGGTTATGATGTTAACTAAATTTGACCTTAAATTTGTTTCACAAAGAGCAATTAAAGGGCAAGTGTTGATCGATCACTTAGTTGAGGCCCCTTCACCTTTATCCTTCCCTAACCCTGAGTCTTTTCCTGATGATTTTATTCTTTGCACAGAGAAAGATGAAACTTGGGAGTTGTATTTTGATGGCTCTAAGTGTCGTATGGGATCGAGGGCAGGTGTTGTTCTGATTTCTCCTACAAAGAAATCCATTCCCTTATCTTATCGTCTCAATTTCCTATGCACCAATAACATTGCTGAGTATGAGGCTCTTATAGCAAGAATAAAGGCAGCCTTGGCTTTGAATATAAAGCACATACATATCTATGGAGATTCTCAATTGATTATAAGACAAGTAACAGGACTATATCAAGCAAAACAAGACAAATTATCACAATATAAAGACCTTGCTATCTCTTTGTTACAAAAATTTGATTCTTATACCATGGAACCTATTCATCGAAAAGATAATCAACATGTGGATGCAATGGCATGTGTGGCTTCTCTTGTATCTTTAGAGGACCCTGTGGTTGATCTTAAATTTGTTATTCACAACCTTATTTCTCCAGCTATTGTAGATGATTCTAGCTTGGTGACATGTTGCGACTTTATAGACTCAGATGAATGGTATTCACATATCGTAAGATACTTGATCGATGGTACCTTTCCTGATTCTGCCAACAAGAATACTAGGGCTAGAATTCGCAAGTTGTCTACTAGATATATCATTCTTTCTAATGTTCTTTACCGAAGGGGTTATAACGGTCTTCTCCTTCGCTGTCTTAACAAATCGGAAATCCCTATTGCTCTTGAAGAGGCACATTCAGGTGCCTGTGGGGGGCATTTTGGAGGCAAATCCTTGGTTCAAAGGTTGCTTCGTATGGGATATTATTGGCAAACTATGCAAAAGGATTCTTTTTCATTTGTTAAGAAATGTCATCAATGTCAACAACACAATAATCTGATTCATGCTCCTGCCCAAGAACTTCATTCTCATGTAGCTTCTTGGCCTTTCTCTGCATGGGGGTTGGATCTCATCGATAAAATCTCTCCTCCTTCATCTCAAGGACACACTTTCATTATAACCACAATAGATTACTTTACAAAGTGGGTAGAAGCTATTCCCCTTCGCTCTACTACTGCTGAAGTGATTTGTCGATTTCTTTTAGAAAACATTATTTCTCGATTCGAGATACCTTCCACTATAATTTTAGATAATGGGACATCTTTTAAGAACAAGGATGTGAAGAAATTCCTTGATAAATATCATATCAAACATCGATTTTCTACACCATACTATCCTCAATCAAATGGTCAAGCCGAATCATCCAATAAGATAATTGAACAAATTCTTTGCAAAACCGTGAATAAGCATGGTAAGGATTGGAGTACTTAGCTAATTTATGCTCTTTGGGCCTACCGAATGAGTGTACGAATTGCTACAGGAACCACCCCTTATAATCTTGTTTATGGTGCTGATGCTATCATGCCTTTAGAGTTAGAGATTCCATCACTTAGAATTTCTCTCAAAGGTATAGTAGATGATGACTCTTATAGAGAACAAAGACTTCAACAGCTTGAGATGCTTGATGAACAACGTATAAATGCTCTTGAGCATATTCAAGTGTATCACAAAACTCTACAACGAAGCTATAATGATAAGGTTATTCAACGTTCTTTCTCGATAGGTGACTTAGTTCTCTATGAGAATCAGCACAATGTGAATGCCTTACCTAAAGAAAAGGGAAAATTTAGTCCTAATTGGCTTGGACCATATATTGTTATTGAAGATTATGGATCAGGTGCTTATAAAATAGTGGATGTAGATGGTACGCCTCTTAAAGATCCTATAAATGCTATGCACCTGTGTAGATACTATGCTTAATTCCTCATTCCTTATCTTTTTATCACTTCTTCAAAATTGGATAATATGTTAGTATATCTTTGTTAGAGCAAATAGAATTAAATGATGTTTTGTTTAATCTATATTGCTTCGTTCCTGACAAGCGTGTTTCCTTACTCTATGGTTTGTGTTGAATTCATCTATGTAAATTGCAAAAGATTTACATTTTCATGGTGCTGGCATATTATACAATGTCTTTATGTGTTAAGTAGAATTGTATCATTAAATCACATTACTTATATGATTCTTAGGCTTAACACATATTTCTTCTCTATCATCAATGTAGTACTTGATCAAATATTTTATTTTAATTAAGTCACACATGTATCAATTTAATCATGGAGCATTGAGAAATCAATCACATGGAAATTAAATTCAGAACATACATGTACATCTACCAAATGTATTAACTTTAATCAAAATACACATTGTTTTAGGCATTAAAGATAACACGTTTGAGACAAAGAGAAGCATGTATATATATATATGTGGATCAATATACAAAGGTAGGTCACTATACATCCAAAATGGAACCTATCCTACATCATGAGATCATCTCCTATCCCTAGGGCTAGTGGCTGGAGAGTGACGACTAGATGCTCCATCCTTCTCCAGCCGTGAAGGTGGACCCATGGGTGTATAGTGTGATATAGATCATGAATGACTCTGAGAGGAACTCCTATGATCCCTATCCATAAGGATTGCACGATACAAGGTAGCCTCGGCCTGAGCTACTATTAGATCATGCTGTGTCCGCTGAAGGTCCTCTGATAGAACTCTCTCTCTCTCCCTCCATATTTCCACCTGTACTCGAAATGGGGAAAACAAGTCATCATGCCAACCCACGTTCCCTTGAGGTCTATAAGCAACTTGTGAGGAACTAGGGATCTGTGCTGTCATGGAAATATCTGTCACTACTTGCTGGATTAGGGAACGCCACTCCTGCACATTAGCTGCAGCAGTAGAACAGATTTTGTATTAGTACCATTCTATGTCATCAAAACATTAATCAATCAATATAAACCTACTATACCTGGATCTCCCTCGTGCCAGTAGGGATCGTGATATGGTAGCATCTATGACCGGGAACTACTAGGCTCCCCATGCTCAAGTGATCTGTGCATGATGGGTACCGGTCTCCGTATCACCTCATGTTCCCCCTTTTGGGGAATGAGAGGAGGATCCAAGGCTATGGTATCATCTCCTGAATGGTGGGGAGCTGCATCTGACTCCTCCTCATCATCTCTATCCTCCTCCTCCTCATCATCCTCATCCTTATCCACATCCTTGTTCTCCTCATCATCATCTCTATCTATGTCATCCTCCTCTCCTTCCTCTTCCTCCTCAGCACTAGGCTAATCTCCTATGGGTGGATCAGGATCTCTTGTCTCCTCATGACCCTCTCCCTCCTCTGGCTCCTTCGATCTGGATCCCTGATCCTCATCTCGATCTCCATGTCTCCATGACCCTGGATGGCCTGTCAGGTGATCTGGTGGAAAGATAGGCCCCGGGTATGTCCTCACAAACCATGAGAGATACCTGCGCTGTGCTCCGGGATCTACAGCATAATCAGTGTCCACATCCTGATCGGACCCCTCTATATCTGTGATCTCGATATCATCTATCATAGGTCTTTCTATTGCTCTAGGTCTAGGAAGGACTCGTGAGTGTCAAGTGTAGATGGGTACATTGGCTGGAACACACTGCTCTAGCCCAAACTACCTCCGTACTCGGTCAAAGTAGAATGGGACTATGGTATGTGGATATCGTCCTCTCAGTAGGCGGTTCCTCTATAAGAATGCTAGCTGCCTCTCCATTCCATCCCATCTGTGCATCTGTAGATATGGTCTCCATACTCTCACCTCAGCTGTCAACCTATCGAATGTCACTCTCCAATATAGTAGATCCCCAAATCTCCACTCCCTAGTAAGTGGATAAGCAAACACCCTAGGTCGCTCGCTAGCCGCACTCATCGGATAGCCGACAGGCCGGGTGCATGTAAAGTGCTCAAATATCCACACTTGCAGAAGTGTGCATGTCATCAAGCTACAACCCTGTCCAAAAACATACTCCTCGAGGTCATGATAGAGATGTGCAAGCATACTCTGACCCCAAGCATATACTCTCCTATGTCTCTCCATAGCCTTGATGCACCATGTGAGACCCCCATGCATGTGCATACATCGCCCATTAGGGCAGACAACTAGTGCAATGATGGCAATCATAAGACGTCTCACGAGGGGCACCTCTCCGGTAGGATGTAAGAGCCAACTGACCATGATGCGACCTCTCGTCTCACTCGGCATGACTCTCCCTATGCAGTATACCTGCTCCCTCTGATGGTCCTCTACTAACCGATCAGTTGCGTATGTCACGGTAGCTCCTCTGATCGGTAGGCGAAGTATGCGGTACACATCCTCAAGTGTGATCATCATCTCTCCTACTGGAAGCTAGAATGTACATGTGTCAGGATCCCATCGCTCCATAAGTGCCATCAGCATCGCAGGATGGAATCGAATGGCCGGCATAAGAATCATATACCATAAACCTACTATAGATAATGTATATCTCTCTGCCTGAGTCAGCCGGGGAATCTGATCTTGCAAGCTGCGAAGAATCTGCCCCGCCGTGTGCTCTCTCATGTATGGCAGACCCTACAATACAAAAACATCAGTGTAATCAGTACTCAATCATCACAATCATCTATGCCAAAAATGAAAACTATCGAACATCGAAAGCTAACCCTTGCCAAGTCTTGATTGGGACCGTGGTGCCCTGAGAGGACGATGGCGCCTTGAGGGGACCATGGCGCCCTAAGAGGGCCATGGTGCCCTTCAGAGACCATGGTGCCCCATAGGGACCATGGCACCCTGAAAGGACCGTGGTGCCCTTCAGGGACCATGGCGCCCTGATAGGACCATGGTGCCCTGGGTGGGACCTAGGGTGAGATTCCTAGGCCCGCATTCAATCACAGAAAATCAGAGTCAACAGAAATGCAGAAAGTCAAAGTCAAAGTTTAGTCAACTCACCTCATCCAGTGGCTCGTCGTCGATCACAGCCTGTCGCATGATCTCAATCCTCATGGGACGCTCCGGTCATCGTGAAGGCATGATGATGGCTATGTGGGCTCCGCTGCAATGAACAATACTCAGAAATCAACAAAGTGACAAATGCAATAGTCACTTTCAAGGTATATACTTTCATTCCTTTACCTTTACTTTCAAAACCCTAATTCTCCTCTATCACTCATTTCATCATAACTTGAGTTTGGGAGATGCAATTTTTGAATAGTTTGTTGCGTAGGAATCATATTTTTGTTCCCTTACTCCCTTGATGTTCCAAAATGTGCTCTGATGAAGCCTCTTTAGTGAACATCTATCATCAATAATCTCTCACACAATTTGTCGTAGGTAAACATGCTACCCTGTTTCACCTCCCTAATAAGCAAGCCGAAATAGGGGGGGCATATAGCTACTCGTAAATTTCATCACTTTCCTTAGTAAGCATTAGGTGATTTTGTGATCTAACATGTGTTTTGTAGGGTGCGGTTCCTAACTGTGTACTGCAGATACTGCTGGGGGCTTCATTCGACGGACTTATGGATATATCCTTTTTCAAATAATGTTTACTTTCCTGTAATTTAGCTTGCATATGCACGTAGTACTCATATGACCACTAAAGTGGGGGCTAAATGTAACGTCATAAATTGTACGCACTTGCTAAAGCAGTACAATTTCACACCTAGTTTAGCACCCGCCTTGGCGCATTTTGCATTTTGCTTTGCATTTCCCCTTTAGCACTTAATTAATCAAATTAATTAGGTCTAAGGTTCTATTTCATCATCTTCCACATCATAAGTCGGGCCCTTTCATTAAAGTGTGCCCCTTTCATTTTATTCCTCCAACACATCATTTAATCAAAAACCCTAATTAGGTCCTATTTTGAACTTGGGGGCTTGATTTTGGGGGTCAAAAAATCTTGAAATCACCTATAACTTTGGGATTCTCTCTAAAATCATCATATCCGATGGCCCTGAAAATTTGGTGAAAAGTTGTCAGGACCATGGCGCCTGGAGTGCACACGGTCCTAGAGATTTTTCCTGAAATTTTAGGAGCACGATCCAATCATAAAATAAAGCTTAACCCCAAGAAATTGGTGGGAGATTCAATCTCTAGGTCAGCCAAAAGTTGAAATTAAGACCTAGGGTTTCATATATAAGAGCTCTCTTTCTTCATTTGAAAGGATCCAAATTTTGGTTTCAGGGACCTTCTATGCAGCGAAAGAGAAGATCTTTGAAGACTTCAACAACATTCAACATCTATCCATCAAGCATTCATCAATTTCATTCATTCATTTAGGGCTTTGAAGGCATTGAAGAGCAATAAGGGATCACCGACTGAAGATTGGCTTGTACCCCTCCCTTGGGGTTGGGTATGGTTTCATGTTGTTTTTCATGTCTTTGCATAAGTTTCATTATATCATTTGCATTCATGCTTTAGATCACTTTGCATCTTGATTTGGAGCATTTACATTATCATTTACAAGCAATTAGGGTTTACTTTCTAGGTTGCTCTAGTTTGCTTACTTGCATTTTAGGATCTTGCACACACATTACTTTTACAACACAACTTGGCTATTCGTGGAGGTGGCAATCACCAAAGCAGGGGTTTGACTAAGGAAAAACCCTATATTGCCACCCAAAACACCTTTTCAGCTATAAGTGTAGGTTTCGGGATTCTGACGATGCCGCAAGTTGCAGATCCGACGAAAGTGGACAGAGACTGAGCTTCACACCAAATTTTAGAGCAAAATACTAGGACAAGGGCGTGGGGTGCCCTGGTCCTACCAGGATAGGGGTGCTAGGCGCCCTGGTCCCTGGGACAGGAGCACTGGGCACCCTGGTCCTTCTATCAGATAGCATTTCCGACAGTTTTCCAGGTTGCAAAATAGCAGTTTCAGGTGTAGCTTCAGAAGTAGAATTAGGATAGTGGCGCCCGCGCCCCCGTCCTGAACATTTTCACTCAGATTTTAACTCCAGCTATGCATTTGCATTCTTGTCTTGTCCTTGTGTTTATAGCTTTCCATTCTTTAACTTCAATTCTGCAATTTTGTTAGTAGTTCATGCTTGCACTTTGAGGTTAGGAATTGAACTTGCATCATTTTATCTTTCAATTACAACAAAGGAATAGAAACCCTAATAGGTAGCCCATGGCTCTCTCTTTCACAAAAAGAAGCAGCCAATTGTGTGATACCTCTAGGCTCTTTCATATTCTGCAATGTGTGTCAAAAGGTAGGATTAGGACATGTTAGCCTAGTCTCGCTTTTTCCCCTACACAGGTTCAACATCTTCCTTTGGAGAAAAAGGAATAATGTCAACTTTTGGAGTTTTAGGAGATTGAATATTTTGAGGGACAACTTCACAAGCTCGAGCATGACATCTTTGTCAGTGTTCTCTCACACAATGATTTCATCGAGTCTTAGTGGAAGGTTGAAAAGGAGGAGGAACATTTGTTGAAGTAGGAATGTTTTCCTCTTTGATAGTTGAAGGTTTAGGTTGAGGTTTTTTAGGTTGGACAAGAGGAGAAGCATATAAAGAAGCATATAAAGAAGGTATAGGAAGGAGACTAGGTCAATCATGAGGAGGAGGCACAAGTCTAACCTTGAGAGGCATGTTGTTTTTCTTCTCAGGAGAAGGCATAGTCACATCCATAGGAAAAGGTTGAGGATCTTCCTTAGGAGGAAGATTAGTTCTATCCATGAGGGGAAGAACTTCATCATCAAGAATAATAGGAGTATCAAGTGTTGGAGATCTAGGTTGACTTAATCATAAGATCATATCTTTCATCCATTTTTGATAAGATTGAAAAAGAGCATCGCTCCTTGATGGAAGAGATTGAAAATGCTTAGGCCAAAAAAACTCAATAGGAATGTCAGGGCTTCTTTAGGATGGTCTAAATTTAAGATATGGTTCATAGTTATGATTTCACCATTGTGAGGAAATTTCAAACCCTTATGGATTGGAGAAGCAATAGTCTTCATGGAAGATAGCCAAGGATAGCCCAACTTCACACATAATTTCTAGTATGAAAAAATGATAACAAAGTCAACATACATAGATTTACTATAAACTTCAACAGGAAGGGTGATAGAACCAATGGTAGGACAAGACAATCCATCAAATAAATTCAAAACTACATTAGAGTCATCATATATTGGTTTATGCAATCATAAAGTGAAAAGATGCTCTGCTGCGATGATGTTAACCATGCAAGAGGGATCGGCAAGAGCACCACGGTAAGGTATATCCTTAACCTTTGAAACTATATATAAAGGACCATCGAGTTCTCTGATGGTATCACTAGGGTCAAATATAATACAAGGATCCTTAGGTGTATCTTGTTGTTCTACCATATTTACGAATTTCAGAGCCATAGAAGTGAATTCCTCAGAAGAGAAAGAAGTATGCTCATTCTCAATCATGTTAGAGGTATGAGAAGGCAAGTGGTTAGTAAAAATATTAAGATTTTGATTAGGAGGAGCTACTGATTTATTTCCCTTATCATTCAAACCTACAATAGATATAGTATTATTATCAATCAAATCTTGAATCTTACTTTTCCATGAAAAACATTTCTCAGTATCATGATTAGGCTGACAATGAAATTGACAAAAGGAATTATTATCAAAATAAGGGAATGAAAGTTTAGAAGGATCAGCTGGTTTTATAGGAGGAAGTTTGATAAAATTTATCTACAACAACTGAGACATAATACTATGTAAAGATTCATTCAAAGGAGTAAATTGTCTTTCTCTTTTGAAAATTTTGGAAATAGGAGGCACACCTATTGTAGCATTCATATTTTTGTTATTGATTGTATCATTGAACTTTATGAAGCCTTTTGTTGGTTTGAACTTCACAAAGGGTTGTTGAAAACTCTCCCCTTTATCACTCGGAGCCATAGGAGTGGATTGCTCCATTTGATTCACAACTAGTTGATAATTGTAGAGTATTGCACACAACTGCAAAAAGGAAGTAAACTTAGACAAAAAAAGATTTTCCCTAATATCTTTTTAAAAATTAGAAATGAAAATTATTTGAATATCATTATCAGGTACATGAAAGGAAATTTGAGCACATAAATGCTTATATCGACCAATGAAATCAGTCTCTTTTTCTTTAACACCTTGTTTACAATGCATTAAATCAGTTAAAGTGATTTTAGGACCAATGATATTTTTAAATTGTTGGATGAAAGTATTTTCTAGTTGTTGAAAAGAAGCGATATAATAAGAAGGCAAAGGGAAATATCATTGTAAAGCCTTATCTCTTAGTGTTCTTGTAAATAGTTTTGCAAGCAATCTTTGGTCATAAGAAAAATCACTGCACAATGTTTGAAATGTTTTGACATACATAAGAGGATAACCTTTTCCATTATAGAGTTCTAATTGAGGGACCTCCACCTGCTTAGGTGGCATGGATTTAACAATATCAAGAGAAAGTGTGCTCACAACATCAAAGGTGGGCACACTAAACTTTGATCGACTCATAGAAGCAATTCATTATTGTAAGGAAGACACGGTTTGAAGAATATTGTTAATTCTTACTTTGGTAGAAGAATTGATGTTAGACATAGTTGATTGAGAAGGTGGTGTGATAGTATTGAAGGAATGCATGGATTGAGAATAAGGTGGTGGAACATTATTATAAGTAGGTATAGGGAATGATTGCATGGGAAATGGGATACTTAAAGGAGGAACAAAATTTCTGGATTAATTGCCCCCTTATGTCACATTGATTGGTTGATGGACCATAGGAATTCTTATTGAAGACATAGGTAAAGATGGAGGATTATATGAAGAAGAGGGATTGCCCCCATGACTAATTGTTGTACGGATGATATGTGGAGTTTAATTAGGCATGATATTTGAGGTGAAAGTAGGCATACTAGTCATAGGAATAGTTAAAGGAATATAATGATTGACTTGTGTTGAAGGATGTGAATAACCTAGGGTTTCAGAACAACTCTTGATGTAACCAGTTAAAACATAAGCAATATAACAAGGAATAATCAGAAATAAACACAAGTCTAGATCACTTTTTCTTCATTATTCTTCTGCAACTTCAACCATCCTCCATTACAATGAAAAATTTCCTATTTTAAACAATCACCAAAAATTTCCTTTTTGGGTAGTTTTTTAACAAAATCCAAAAATTGCCATTTAAGGAAATTTTCAAATCTATCCTTAAAATAACGAAATATTCTAGAAATATAAAAAATATTCCTATGACACAAAAAAACAACTTTCTAAATAAATGGAAAAAAGAGTAAAAGCCATTTTTGAGGCCTTAGATGAAGGAATCCGGCCCTGAAAATTTGAAGTTTTGGGGGCCTTGCTAAACTTGGTTGGTTCTAAAATCCAATAAAATCCTAAATATCTACGTCCACGTAAAATTTCAGCCCAATCAGACAAACGAGTCAAAAGTTATGACCCCGCGAAGTCCCTACATCATTCTCCTCTGGTTGAAAAGAACGCAGCTCCTGCAAGTGGGTTTTCTCAAATTGCTGCCACTAACCTTGATCCAACTACTGCAATTCCCACTCTATAATCCATGTTCTCTATGTGGGTGCTAATCCATCCAACTATACCAAGTATCTATGGTAACCTCCTTTCCGAGTGCGAATAGTCTTCTTGTCAAGAATCTATGCAATCTTCTCCCGTTTCTTACTAGGGAGTGTCCCCTGCCAATCTACTTCCTCCTCACTATGATCATCATGAATGTCACCATGAAATGTGTATAGATTAGAAATATTAAATATAGGAGAGATATCAAGGTCGGGTGGTAAATTGACTTGATAAGCATTGTCATTGACTTTCTTGAGAACCCTGCAAGGACCAACTTTCTTATATTTTAACACGTGGTATGTGCCTGTAGGAAACCTCTCTTTTTGTAGATAAAACATCACTAAATCACCTTCCTTAAAGAGGTGATTTCATCGACCGAAATCAACTATAGATTTGTACTTCATATTAATTTCTTGCAACTTTTGTCTCACCTCTTCCTGCAATTGGTGAAGGTGTTCTACAAATGCTACTGCATCATCATTGATTCTTTCGCCAAGGGGCAACTGCACCAAATCTAGAATACCCTTAGGATTCCTACCATAAACAATTTTAAATTGGGATTTACCTGTAGATCTATTCACTAAGCTATTGTAAGAAAACTCTGCTTGGGGCAATGCCAAATCCGATTTCTTGGGCTTCTCTCCAACAATGCACCTTAACAACTTTCCCAAACTATGATTGACTACCTCTATTTTCTCATCGGTTTGAGGGTGATAGGCACTGCTAAACTATAACTTAGTTCCCATATTCTTCCATAAAGTTCACCAAAAATAACTTAAGAACTTTGTATATCTATCAAAGACAATGGTTTTTGGCACACCATGCAACCTAACAACTTCTGAAAAAAATA
Source organism: Cryptomeria japonica (assembly GCF_030272615.1). Classification (NCBI taxonomy): domain Eukaryota; kingdom Viridiplantae; phylum Streptophyta; class Pinopsida; order Cupressales; family Cupressaceae; genus Cryptomeria; species Cryptomeria japonica. Next base: position 224,862,537 of record NC_081407.1, on the reverse strand, counting down.
ATTCGGCCACTTGTGTTACATCACTAGTTTTCTTACAAGCAATAAAATGAACCATTTTACTGAATGTGTCAACAACCAAAAAAATAGAATCATTACCTTGTTGTGTATTTGGCAATCCCAAAATAAAATCCATGCTCAAATCTATCCATGGTTCTAGAGGTACGGGAAGTGGCATGTACAACTCTGTATTCTGTGAGTGTCCTTTAGTAGATTGACAGATCCTACACCTTGCCACATATATGGTTACATCTTGTTTCATCTTTGGCGAGTAGTATTTATCTTCGAGTAATGCTATTGTCTTATCCTTGCCAAAATTTCTAGCCAAACCATTGTTACGAAATTCCTTGATGATATTCTCCCTCATGGAACCAACTGGAATGCATAACTGTTTCCCTTTGAAGAGATAGCCATCTTGCATAAATTATTCACCTTGAACATCAAACATATGTCCAACTATTGGGTTCTTCAACTGTTCCACAATCTCCTAGAAGTCATTGTCAGACTCATACAAATCTTTGATTGTATCAAAACCAACTACCTCATTCTCCATTGTTGTTAGAAGTACAATGCATTTGCTCAATGCATCTGCAACTTGGTTTTGCTTTCCTGATTTTTGCTTCAAAACAAATGTATAGCCTTGTAAGAATGAAACTCATTTTGCATGTCTACTACTCAACTTCTTTTGTGTGTTCAGATATTTTAATGCGATGTGATTTGTGAACAAGACAAACTCCTTTGGAACTAAATAATGCCTCCCATGTCACAAGGCTTGCACAAGTGTATAAAACTCTAGATCATATGTGGAATAGTTCTTCCTTACCTCAATCAAATTTTCACTAAAAAGGGTGATTGGTTTACTTTCTTGGCTAAGAATAGCTCCAATACCTAAATGTGAGGCATCACAATCAACTTCAAACACTTTTTTGAAGTTTGGTAATGCCAATATGGGAGCTTCAGTTACCTTATTCTTGAGAAACTTGAAACTTTCTTCAGCCTCATTAGTCCACATGAATTCCTTTCCTTTGGTACAGTCTGTGATGGGTGCAACAATACTGCTTAAATTCTGAATAAAATTTTGATAAAATGTGGCCAGACCATGAAAACTTCTTACCTTTGTTATGCTCCTAGGACTAGGCCATTCCAAAATTGCTCTAATCTTCTCTAAATCCATCTTGATACCTTGTGCAGAAATAATAAATCCCAGAAATACTAGACTCTCTTGCATAAAACTACACTTTTTCAGGTTTGCATAAAGTTTCTCTTTCCTCAACACATCCAATATGATCCGTAAATGATGCAAGTGCTCCTCTTTGCTCTTACTAAAAATTAAAATGTCATCAAAATAAACTACAACCAACCTACCAATGTAAGGTCAAAGAAATGTATTCATTAGTCGCATGAAGGTACTAGGTGCATTAGATAACCCAAATGGCATCACCATCTACTCATATAATCCATGTCTAGTCTTGAAAGCAGTCTTCCATTCATCCCCTTCTCGGATCTGAATTTGGTGATACCCACTTCTCAAATCAGTTTTACTAAAATATTGGGCCCCTGCAAGAACATCCATCATGTCATCCAAGCAAGGTATAGGGAACTGCTATTTGATGGTAATTATATTGGTTATGCGGCTATCTGTGCACATCCTCCATGTACCATCTTTCTTTGGTGTTAATAATGTTGGTACAACACATGGACTCATGCTTTCTCGCACAACACCTTTCTTCATAAGCTCCATCACCTGCTTATTGAGTTTTGCATGTTGTGTAGGGCTCATCCTATATGTTGTCTGATTAGGTAAAGATGCTCCCGAAATTAGATCAAGATGATGTTGAATATCTTGCTTCGGTGAAAAACCATTAGGTAGCTCATCAAGTATAACATCACTATATTCTTTGAGTACCTTTTCTACTTCAGCAGGTATTGGTATCCCTCCTCTTTCCTCCTTTTGTACCATTAATGCATAACAAAATCCTGTCACCTTTATCTCCTTAACAAGCTCTCTTTCAAACAACATATTCTTAGCTTCCCCTACATCCCTAAGGGGTAATAAGATGACTTTCGATCCCTCCTTTTAAAATGTATATGTATTCCTTTTTGCCAAGGCCTCCCCAATAATACATGACATACATCCATTGGGATGACATCACACCAGACCTCATCTTTGTAAGTTTTGCCTATAGAAAACTTGATCAGGCACCTCTTATCAACAGTAACTTCATTCCCTTTCTTAAACAATGCAATATGGTAAGGGTGAGGATGTTTCTCACACTATAAATTCAACTTATCTACCATCTCTCTAGAAACCATATTCTCACAACTACCGCTATCAATAATAACTTGGCATACCTTTCCTCCTAAACTGCATCTGGTTCGAAAATATTGGTTCCAAGCCATGAGTCATCAGAGCTTTGAATCTGTGTTTTCTCCTTCTCTAGAATTATCAAGGATCTCCTTATCGAGAGGTTTTCTTCTACGTCTGGGAGAACTTCTAAATCTGCTCCATCATTTTCAGATTTAGCTAGAATCACCCTGGGCGGTCCTCCTTGATTTCTATCTTTCATGTTAAAATTTGAGCACTCAAATGATCTGTGGCCTTCTTCCCCACACCTAAAACAAGTGAATGGTCTCCTTTGGCTTTCCCATCCTCTACCACTACCATAACCTCTTCCTCTTTGAAACCCTCACCCTCGTTGTAGATTAGAGGACTCTGGGCAGGTATCATCTTGCTTCTCTACTCCTTGAGATGAATCTCCCCTACCATAACTTGAACTGCCACGTGAAGGAGATGAAGTACCCCTTCTTTTCCTCCTCTATTCCTTTGAAAATATTGTCTGTTTTGCTTTTCTTCTACCTTTAGAGCTAGTTGATAGGCCTCTTCATACTATCAATTTGGTGCATGCTTAATTCACCCTGAATGGAAAACTTCAATCCATTTACATACCTAGTAGCCATTTGTTCATCAAATTCTTGATGGTTAACCCGAATGGACAACTGGTAAAATTCATTTATATAATCTTGTACAGTAGATAAGTTTTGCTTCAGATTTTGAAATCTACAAAATAGAGTTTGTGCATAGTCTAAAGGCAAAAAAATTTCTCTTAATTTCTTCTCCATCTTGCTCCATGTTTTGATCTTCTCTTTTATTTTACTTGTTTTCTCCTTTTGTAAATGATCCCACTAGATCATTGCATGACCCTTTAACTTAGTGCATGTAAACTTAACTTTTTTTCCTTCTGTCATAGATTTCCACTCAAAAAAATTCTCCATCTCATTCAGCCAATCAATCAGCTCCTCTAGTTTAAGACTACCTGCATATTCTGAAACTTCAACTTTAATTCCTTTATTCTTCTCTTCTAATTCCCTAAGCATCCTCTCTTCAAAATTTCCATGGTCTATTGGCTCTTCTTCAAACTCTTCAGGCTGATCTGTATCTCCTTCATTTGAACCTTCATCAAAATTATCTTCCCTATGCCTCAGTCTCTGATTTTCAATTATATTTGTGAGCTCTGCAACCTACCTTTGGAGGTTTTACATGTCTCTATGCATCTAAGCAAAACCTCTTCCTCTTCCTCTCCCTACCATCTTCCTGCTCTGGTACCAAATGATGTAGCTAGTTAAAGCATAACCAATATAACAAGGAATAATCAGAAATAAACACAAGACTAGATCAAATTTTCTTCATTATTCTTCTACAACTTCAACCATCCTCCATTATAATGAAAAATTCCCTATTTTAAACAATCACCAAAAATTTCCTTTTTTTGGAAGATTTTTTACAAAATCCGAAATTGCCATTTAAGGAAATTTTCAAATCTATCCTAAAAATCATGAAATCTTCTAGAAATATAAAAAACATTCCTACGACACAAAAAAGACAACTTTCTAATCTCAAAAAGATTACGAGCTGAAAATTAACTGAAAAGCCAACTTTCTAAAAAAACGGAAAAAAAGAGTAAAAGCCAATTTTGAGGCCCTAGATGAAGGAATTCGGCCCTAAAAATTTGAAATTTTGGGGGCCCTATCAAACTTGGTTCATCGGCAATCCAATCAACTCCTCAATATCTACATCCACGTAAAAGTTTAGCCCAATCGGACAAACGAGTCAAAAGTTATGACCCCGTGAAGTCCCTGCATCAACTCTTGATAGGCATGACATTAGAATCCATAATATTAACAATACCATGCAATATATCAATTCCACTATTATCACTTTGAATCATTCTTTTAAGGCCTTCAATTAATGAAGAGATTCACTATTAGGGTACTCTTGAGACATCCATTGTTGAAAGTTATCAAATTGATTATCCAATTTTCAAAGTTGATCTATGGAGACTCTAGTTAAAGCTTCTTCTTCATCATGGGATTCATCAATGGGATAAATAGGCACATGATTAGGATGGGAAGAATTAGCATTATCCTCATTAAAGAAGTCATCCAAATTAGGCTTCATCTCCTCGGTAATTAAACCTTGGGAGGCCTTAATTCTAATGCTTTATCTAATGGGGATAGTATAGGTAGGACTAATGGTGGTAAAACTCACACACTAGAGGGAAAATTAGAATTTTCAATTATAGGAACAAATCTTACAAACTTGAGTAATAAATCAATGGAAATTGGAATTTTAAAATTAGGGCCAAGGGGATACCACTTAATTTTAAAATTAACAAAAACTGAATTTTTAAAATCACGGCAGATTATAATTAACCTCTTAATTTTAAAAATTTTCTTAAAATTTGAAATGTTTAATTTTGGAGATATTTTCAATTTTAGAGGTATCAAAAATCGACAAAAGCAACCAATCTTCTAGATTTAGGTTATTAAATACAGTCATAACAGTCTCCTGAAATTTCAAAGAAAAAAGCCAAGGAATGTGGCGAAAGTGCACATGGTCCGACCAACTTTTTTCAAAATTTTTTAGGGATGAATATTAGGATGATTTTAAAGATAACCCCAAAATGTTGGCAAATTTTACGAGTTCTAGATAGGTGAAATTAAGGTTCGAATGTGCAAATAAGACCCTATTAGGGTTTTGAAGAAAAAGGGGAATCAAATTACAAATTTGAAAAAGGTCAAACATAATGGATAGGGACACCTTGGAAAATGTTTAGAAATTTGAGTTTGAATGAAATTGATTAAAATTTGTACAAAATCCAATTAAATTTGAAAATTAGGGTTTTATGACCTAACCACTTAATGAAATTTGAATTTTGAAAAAAAGAAGGGAAATTGAAAATTTGAATTGAAGTAAAGAAGACAAGTCTGAAAACAGTCATAAATATGTAAATTTAAATGGAAATTCAATTTTTCACAAGTTCAAGATGATTTTTGAAAATTAGGGTTTTAACAATTAACCACTTAATTTTGTAAATTTGATTTGCAAATTGAATAAGACAATGAGGAAATTGAATTTGACAAACAAAGCAATTTTCAGAAGCAATTTTTTCAAACCACAAGTTTAATTCCAATTTTAACAATTAGGGATTTTAATGGATTTACCACTAAGTTTGCAGAAAAATCAAAATTGTAAATGAAAAATATGCAATTTTGTTCAAAGGAAAGCATGCAAGATGTAAGGTTCACCAAATTGTAATGTTGGGGTGAAAATGGTGAATAAGAGATCTAGAGGAAAGATTTTCATCCCTCCGAGGAGAGATGAAAGTTTCACTTCGGATTTCTCTTCAAACACTTATCACGCATTACATTGGAAGAGGGGGAAAAAATGCACTAGATTCAACCTCTAAAGAAGGAGATTCAATTCTGAGTGAAATGATATTAGAATGGTAGATTGATCCCCTCTTCTTGAATAGGATTGAATTGAATTGAATTACGTATAATGACTAAGTGAAAAAGTGACAAAGATTTGATTATAACTCTAGATAGAAGCGTGGGATGAAGTTGTGCACCTGCATATGGAAATAATATGTCGATACAAAGCTACCCTTTGAATTTGAGGAAAAGTTTCTCGGACCATGGCTAAAGTGTGCACAGTCCTCTGAAAAATCCGCGAAATGAAAAGGGTTTTTCCAGCTCTACAAATGGAGTCCAAATTTGTAAATACAATTGCGCACCTACAATCTACACACAAAAGAGAGAGGAAAAGGAGTTTGGGTTTTTCTTCAGGTCAAACCTGAGTTTTGGAATTAACCAAATGATGAAAGAAAGTAATTTCAAGTAAATGTAAATGAAAGACTGAAATGTAAATCACCTCAAGGGAGGTCGTGATATAAATTTTGATAGGATTCCTTGTATGAAGTTGAATGTTGGAATGGATCTCCTCTTCCATGCTTGAATCCTTGACTTGAATGTAACACCTAGCCTTGAAGGGAGACTTGAGATGCTCAATTCTTAAAAGGAATACTTGAATGCTTGATTTCTCTTGGATGCTTGATCTCATGAACTTTTCACTTATCAAACTTCTTATCATGCCAAATGGGAAAGTGAATACAACTTATATACTTGTCAATTAGAGTTAATAATCTTATTTTCTATCATAGGCCGATACTGGGAGAGTTTTCCCACTCAATGTTCAACCACCAATGCAAAATTTGAAGGGTCTTGCCCCAAAATAAGGCAGGGATAGGGGTGCCACACCCTTGTCCTTCTCTTTTTTCCAAGATAGGTTGTAGTTTAGGCAGCGTGGAGGACAAGAAGGATGTAGATTTCAAGGGTTGAGAAAGTCTTTGGTCTCCAATCAGGCTTGGGGATTCGATTTACATGTGTGACGACCCTAATGTGGTCAATAATTGCAAGGATCACAATTTTATGACACTATAGTATGTTTTCCTTTTGTGCCTTCCATAGACCCTTGAATGTTGTGAGGCTGACACCATGTAATACTTTGCTTATAGTCAACTCTCCCTTGTAGATTAATGTTGTATAACATTTCCTGATGATTTGGATCAGTGGACCTTAGTGTGCTAGATGTACCTTCCTAGCCCTTTCGTTGTACTCCTTGGAATTATTTTAAGCATGTTAATTCGAGTCGTGCTATAGTTGGAGATTCGTTATCTTGTGTTTTTATTATGACAACCTTGAGTTTATTTTGAATCCTAGGTGCAAGTAGGGAGAGTGGCTTCTATTGGCGGTTGGTACTGAAAGTGATCACCAGGGTAACCCAATAGAAGTTTGGTAAACAATTAATAACCTAAATAATAAACTTGGGTGTGTAGTTAGAACATAGTAATCGAGATAAGTTCTTAGATGCCTCCTTACCCACAAACACTCATACAGGTTTGAAGGTAAGTAGAGAAGGGCCTGGAATGACTTCCACCAATCTTGTCTCCTTGAAAGGTTGGTGTGGTCGACTAGTGAATGTATGGGGGCCAAGCGTCAGGAGATGTCACTAGGGTAACCCAAGATGGGGGTCGAGACCTAGTGAACATCTACCAGGGTAACCCATAACATTCTAGTGATGAAACTCTTCCTTTGCAACCTAGTGGTAATCTGCATCCTTATCCTTCCATGTGTTGTTGAGACCTTGGAAGTAGTTATATTATCATTCTATTTGCATTTATTAATGTGTTCGATTCTTCGAAGTATTATAATTATTCATGAGCTTCTATGGTTTTCTCTTGTAATCCTCTTGCTTGTTAAGTTTTGTTGATTCCTTGATAGTATGGATGTGTTGTTTTCAGACAAGTCATGTTGGTACCCATGTATACCTTTCTTTTGCCTAGTGGGTTGGATGGGTACCTCCTAGCATGGGGGGTGGACCTATTTTGGTGCCACATGGCTGGGTGGAGTACTTTTCACACCAATTGGGTTTGGCTCTTTCAACTTCATGTTCATGTTGGCTCAGAGAAGATTTAAATACCATCATTGATGTACCAGATTTATGTATACTTCCCTACATGGGACTTTTGGAGATTTGTATATGTGGAACTATCATTATGTATATGTAATTCTCATTTAAATTATCGAGCATTGTAACAAGATTCTTGTATCCATGTATTATTTTGTAATACAAATCATAACTGTTCCTTGTAATTATTTGATGTAATGTATAACCTTGTGTAGAATCATTATGGGGCCTCGAGGAAATTTGTTAATTGATTTGTTTAATTGTAATTTCTTAGCAATTATTTATATGTTTTATAAAGTGTTAAAAAAAATATATATGAGATATTAACTTGAATTAAATTAACTAAAACCTTCAATTTTTTTCTAATTAGATCAAATCATGAAATATAGAGTTTAGTAATAAAATAAATACAAATCAAGCAACACACGTTTTTGTTTATAGTTGTTCCACCTCGAACCCTATAAGAAACTAATGATAAAGTAGCTTTCAAATCAATATCCGAATTTAAAGTTGTAGAGTTTTTATGCCCATCACCAATTTTCTCTCAAGCTCTAGATCCCCTTATGACTAGATATATCTCTCTCTCTCTGAGCCACTTAATATTCTCTCTTTCCCCCTTAAAAGTCTCTCTAGCTCGATCTCTCTTTCTCTTCCATCAAAAGTCTCTCTCTAGACCCTCTTAAATGACTCTCTCTCTCTCTCTCTCCAAGTAAGACTCTCTTTTAAAATCTCTCTCTCAAGCTCTCTCTTGAGCTAGATCTTTCTTTGTCTAGACCCTTAAGACTCCCTCTCTCTCTCTCTCTCTCTCTCTCTCTCTCTCTCTCTCTCTCTCATGTGTCCACATATAAATAATACTCATGTGCATTTTTATTTAATTTAAATGATCTCTAGATTCATCTTTAAGTTATATGTATATGTGCATACATATATTTACATGTATTTAATTGATACATGCATGCATGCTATGTTCTTATGTAAACAATGTATTCTTGATTTTTTTAGATTAGAAAGTTAGAAAAGTTGAGATGATATACATATGGATTTTCAATTGCAATTTTTATGATCTTGTGTTTGAGCTCTAATTTTATATTAAAAATTATTTTAGAAAGATCTCTAAAGATTACTAGGAAATTATTTTTGAGTTCACTTAGCTAGATATTTTTATAATTTATTAAATTATTCATTTTAAAACATGTACTTGTTATAGTATTAGATTGAATCTAGAGTTAGTCTGAATATGTACAAAGAGGGGGGTGAATTAGTGGTAATTCATTTCCATTTTTAAACAACCTTACAATACCGATTATCACCCTAAGCACTAAACAATCAAACCGGTAATACAAATGTGGATATCAAAAGAGGCAAACACACAAATGCAACCCGCAACACCAGATGTATGAGGAAAATCCAATATGGGAAAAACCTTGGTGAGAAATGCTACTCGAGACTATTTCTCCAATCAAGTCTCACAAGTAAAACAATGAATTACAAAGATTTAGGGCACCAACCCAAGGAGCACTAACCCCTACTGATTTAGGGCATGAACCCAAGGAGCACCAACCCAAGGAGAACCAACACCTGCATGAAGCTCCAACTTGCTAATATATAATGAAATAAAATTTTGATATATTTATAGCATCTTGTTGCAAATGAGTTCTGCAACACTTGAACAATAGATTTATGTCGGCTAACAACCTTCTCTTCTTCACTGGATCTCACACTGCCTGTTATTAGATTACTCTCTCTGATTCATTGCCTCTCTTTCAATCTTGGCTTCACAAAACACTATGTCATACTCAGATTGCTTCTTGATCTTTGCAATTCTTTGTAATTCTTGGCCTCACAACACACTATGACATACTCAGATTCCTTCTTGATCTTTGTAATTCTTTGTAATTCTTTGCCTCTCTTTCTCTCTTGGCCTCACAACACACTATGTGAATTAGTGGTTCCTAAATTCATTTCCTTTTTAAAACAACCTTACAATACCGGTTATAACCCTAAGCACTAAACAATCAAACCGGTAAGACAAATGTGGATATCAAAAGAGGCAAACACACAAATGTAACCCATAACACCAGATGTATGAGCAAAACCCAATATAGGAAAACCCTTGGTGAGAAATGTTGTTGGAGACTACTGCTCTAATCGAGCCTCACAAGTGAAACAATGAATTACAAATATTTAGGGCACCAACCCAAGGAGCACCAACACCTACACCAAGCTCCAACTTGCTGATGTATAGTGAAATAAAATTTTGATATAGTTATAGCATCTTGTTGCAAATGAATTCAACACTTGAACAATAGATTTATGTTGGTTAATAACCTTCTTTTCTTCACTGGATCTCACACTGCAAGTTATCAGATTACTCTCTTTGATTCTTTGCCTCTTTCTCTCTTGGCATCACAACACACTATGTCACACTCAAATTCCTTCTTGATCAGTCACACCTCACCAGTTATCTTAACTGTTAGACGTGCAACAGTTTATCGATTCCTCTGTCTCTGCCAATTAAACCCTCTCATCGGTTCGCCTCTTAACTCACTCACCAACTTTTTTAGAATAAATTCTAAGGAATATGATCTTTTTTCTTGCTCAAGCACTCTTTAGTCTCCTTCTTCACATCAAGGATTAATAATTTTTGTCTCGATCTCAGATATTTATTGTAGATACCTAAAACTGTCCTATCTAATTAAATAAATATTTTATTTATTTAATTATTTCAGCCTAATTCTTCTATTAATTAAATAAATCTTTATTTATTTAATTAATTCATTTATCCTCTTCTAGCCTTATTTCTCATTTAAATAAATACATTTATTTACTTAAATTATGCTTTTCCTAAATTAAGTAAATATCTTATTTATTTAATTGATCCCACTTCCTCTATTAATTAAATAAATCTTTATTTATTTAATTAATTAATTAGCCTTTTCTACCTATGACATATGTCATTCATCTCTTAATTCCTGCACTACCTACCCTCTCATTTTTTTATTATTTCTTTTACCTACCCTCTAATCATAGCCAACCATTTATCTTTTACACCTCTTAATCTTATCCCTCCATTTCTTATAGTGTCTTCTATATAAGAAGATACTTCCTTCATTATCAACCCTAATCATTCTAATCATTCCAATCAATCTAATTATTCCATTCTAATCTACCCAACTATGCTTTCGAATTTTCACATGTGATCAAGCCTACGTGCAACCACATTTTCATTCTTTGTTAAGCTCTTGTGCATATATAAAATATGAGAGCAAATATATCAAGCAAGATGAATGCAGATAGAAAGAATAGAGATCCAAACCCTATTGGACACGTGATGGTATAATCTTTGTGATTTCATTTAATTTGTATTGTCTTAGGTAATCTTCATATGTTATGGTGGATCTTTGTTATTGTTAGGCTAGGGTTGTGTGGTTGAATCTATTTAGTCTTTCATTATTGTTTTTATCCACTTTCACCATAAACATTTTGGCACGCCCCATGGGACATGGATTTTTGTAATATCTGTGTTTTTTGCTGGTTTTTCTAACCCTATATTATTGTTTTGTAAAACAATTTGGAGAATAACCTTGTGCAGCTAGGGTTTTGGACATAAAATCAAGATCTTGGAGATATTTGATCCGATCTCACAAACAAATTGGGATTTTTGCATCAAATTTTTTTGCAGGTTGAAGACAGTATCAAGAGATCTCAAACTATAATTCAAATCTATTGGAGCATATTTTAATTTTCTATGATTTTTTTATGAATTTTCATAAAAAAAATAATTTTGAGTGCAAATTAGCAAATTTTTTGGAAATCTCTCTGATTTATACACAAACTATGTTCTTTGTTATTTTAAATTTCATGTAAAATCATTCCTCAAAAATCAGATCTTTGAAAATTAGGGTTTTGCATTAGTTTGCTCATATCTCACAAACTGCTTAGATTTTTTGCAGAAAGTTTTTTATACAGATTTGGAAGACTATCAGAAGTGTCCATTAAAAATTTCAGATTTTTTGGATCAATTTTGCATTTTATATGAAAATGTTATAATTTTTCATAAAAGAATAATTTTTGGAGCAAATTAGCAAATTTTTTGGATTTTCTTACATTTCTGGAAATTTCTTGAAATTTTTCAAGTGGTATTTTTTTAAGATGAATCAGATCTTTGAATTGGTCAAAAAAACACATTGTTGAAGGCCCCTATTTCATAGTCTTTTGGATCTAAAATTTACCTAACTTGTGTGCTTGTAGGAGGGGTATTATTGCAAAACTACTAACAAATATTTGTTGCAGAATTTTGGCAAGGGTTTTTTGTGTGCCTTATTTTCATAGATTATCAAACACTTCAATTGGTGCACTAAAATTTTACCAGTGTCTTTTATGTCTTGCGCAATAAGCTCTTTTTGTTTAATCTCTGGAGGGCCTATCTCCCCGTGTGGTCATTAGGACTACTAGTGATGAGAGAACGACCCAAGTGGTAGCGAGGAAAAGCCATGCTCTTACGAACCACTATAAACAACTGTATCCATGGTGAAAGCCATGGGTAACGTGTGCTGGTAAGTTCATACTGACACTATGTCTCCCCACAAACCCTTTTGATCAAATTTATTTGATTAGTTGTAGGGCATAACCCCTACTTGTTGGGAGCCTTCTCTATTTGTAGAGATGAAAGTGTTGCATGTATGGCCACATGAGCGGATGCCCTTACTAGCACCTTTTTGTTTTAGAAAGCCAAAATCCTTCTAGTTGTTGGGTCAGGAGGTTGGACCTCTGGAGCGACCCACACATATATAGTTCTTAGTAGAGATACAAAGTTCACCACGAGAAGTTTTCATGGGGACTGATGCTTGGCTGCTCCGGAGAAGTGAGTGTCGAGGGTGGAGCCAGTGGGGTCAAGCATCTAAGTATCTGCTTTGAATAGCGTAGCCTTAGGGGAAACCCCATGTGGGATCAACAACTATTGTCCTAGCCAACAATAAGAATTGTGCTTGTCTACTTTTGAACACTCAAACATTCAAGACCAAATATCATAACATTTTGTCTTCAAGTGTATGCAAAAACATTTTTACATCAAACAACACACTTTCTTTTGAGTCATTTTCAGTCTAAACACTTGCAAACATTGAGTCCTCATCAACATTGTGTCCTCATTCAAATTTGGTCGCAACAAACAACTTCACAAATTGGGGAAAATTTGCAGTCCAACAAACAAGAGACATCAGTTTCAGAATTCTTGAGCTTACTAGGTTATTTCTTTGGGTTTTCATCTAGAATTCAACCTACCTTTGGGTCTCACAAATTTCATCATTGCTTTACACCTTACATTAAATTCACATTTGTCTAAACTTGAGTCAAAAGGCCACTTTCTTGTCCTAATCTTGCTTTGTCAACACAATACATACAACAACATTTTGCTAAGTGGTCCCTCATCAAGGTCTATCACCTTTGGGTCTCATTTGGTCTTACTTAGAGTCAAGGTCACCTTACCTCATCAAGAGAAACTATCATCTCTTTGGAAGTCACACCTACTCTACTACATACATACCTGGTCTTGCACTTTGGACATTGTAAGTACACCTCAGATTCATTTACATTCCATCCAACTCTTGGTTTTCCATACCTTTCCATTTTCATCTAATCTCACACATCTTGGTCAAGACCTAGTTCATGGTTGAAACCCGTTCCCAAAAATCTAGGAGAGAAGCTAAAGAGGCTCAAGAGTCCGCAAACATGAGTGCCTATGAGTATGACAATAATGTCTTTTTCAATTTTGATCAAACTACATTACCTGACATAGATGCCTATAGAAACATTCCAAATATTGAGAACATGGACACTATAAACAACAATGATACACATAATGACAATATGGACAATATTTCAGTACATTCAGTAGAAGTGAAAGACTCCATTATGGATCACCATTTTAATCGATTGGTTGAGGAAATAATGAGGAGAGATAGACAATATTTCTTACAAGTGATGCCATGAAGTGGAGCCAAGATCCCTCATGATTTTGACATGTCTCAAATAATGGAAAATTGAACTTTGCAACAACATCACCTCAACTTGGATCAGAGGAGGCCTAATAGTGGAGGAAATAGATGACCAAATATTGTTCCCAAATCACCATCATCTTTGTTTCAAAAACCTGAGGTCCTACATACACATGGTCAAGCATATGATACTCATCTTCGCAGACCATTATGGAAGTCCTATGTAGAAAAATATACTCAATCACATGCCAATGCTAAGTACCAACCACAAAAGTAATTGGATAATCAAAGGCATGCTCAAAATCTAGACACAAGGAAACCTCGTGTCAAATTTGGGGGCAACACACTAGAAAAAACTCATGACATGCCTGTAGAGTATGGTATACATTGAAAAAATAGATATTCCATTCCTGATCATGACTCTATACCAAGTGGTCCTTATACACAACATCACTATAGACCTCCTCCATATGAACATGTGTGTGAACAATACCATCCATATATGCAACATGCTCCACCTCCACCTGGTGGCTTACGAATGGGATATGGTCCAAGAAGTTGGTCCCCACCTAAGAACAATTTGGAATAACAAATTAAGGACTTACAAAAGAAAATGGAGGATATAAATACACCAAATCCAGTTTACACAATGAAAGACTTATGTCCCTATCCATTTTACAAAATAATTCCAATGCCTCCTTTTCCTACACACTTTGTGAGACCTAAGTTTGATAAGTACAGAGGAAAAGGGGATCTTAAGGCACATATAAGATAGTTTTTCATAGCTTGCATTGAGGTAGCAGTAGAAGAGACATATTTGATGAGATTATTCCCACAAAGCTTAGGTGATCAAGCTATGGAATAGTTCTCCCAACTCCCACCCGGAATCAAGTCATAGGGTAACTTAGTAGAGGCATTTATCCAACATTTCTCATACAACATAGAGACAAACATATCAGTCACTACCTTGTGCAACACCAAACAAAGGGATGGAGAATATTTTTCATCATTTTTACAAAGATGGAAAAATCTAGCTAGCAGATGCTCTTGTGAAATCCCACAAAAACAAATGGTAGAAATGTTCACCTAGAATGTTAAAAAAGACATTGGTTATGATCTAATAAAAGCTTATTTGTCCACTTTCAAGGACGTCATTGAAAAAGGATTAGCAACATAGAAGGTCCTAATTGAACAAGGGGTCGTTAAGATATTCAAAGAAAACAAAGAGGACTTTAAAGGAAAATACAAGCCAAGATTTTGGAATAAAAATAAGAACACAGTCAATGATGGTGTTGTTGATGCTAATACAGTATGACCCAAAATCATTTTTTTGGGATCAAGCTCTACAAACAATCAAGTGAATACTCAAACAACTTCCAAATCATGAAGGAAGTATGGTAACTCAATGATGAACCAATAGTACCAAACCAGTACAGAGAGGGGGGGGTGAATTAGTACAAACACAAATACAGTCCAAAACCGATTTGACAGCAAATACTCCAAATGACTGACAAACAGGGATACCGGTAAAACAGAGTGCAATCGGTAACATCTAGTACAACTCAATCAGTCATGAACCGGTCACTCAATAAGCTTTCCTCTTAGCTCAATACTACAGTATCATTATATTCTCATGCATAAACAAGTAAACTTAACCATGAGATCTTCACAATAGTGAGTTCAATATGTTTTATAGATAGGCATAAAACATAGAACCTTCATGTGCTTAACAGGTAAAACAAAGCATCACAAGAAAAAAGTATTTCACATGACACACATATTTTTCATGTGGAAACCCAACTAGGAAAAACCACGGTGGGGATGAATACCCATAAGCTGCTTTTTGAACTCTTTAGAAGTCCACTCTGTTAGGAGACTTGTCTGGTTAAGGACATTACAATAGGTTCTGGTAGGAACCGATCCTGTCAGGGATCACTCGGTTAAGGGATACCCGGTTAAGGGTTAAACCCGGTAGGGTCACCTTGTTAGAGGATTTCAAGAGCTCAATAGCTGAAAGGATCTCCTAAGCTCTCTAGCTTCTCAGAACTCATTAGCCTCAAGTTACTCGGTTAAGGGATTTGAATCAAGCTAGTTAAGACCACCCAAATTTAAGGGATTTTGAATCAAGTCAGTGAAGGCTACCCTATTAGGGGATTTTACAACTCTTGAAGTGGTTAGAGATCAATAGGTATTACAATGATCTATTAACAGCACTCAATGCTAATGCAGATCCATTTAGGCTCCTCTTTTCCTTCTGCACATTCACTTTGCAGGTATCTCTTCTCTACTTTAGTCGGGCAAGAATCATGTATCACTTCCCTTGGATACACACTCACAACTTTTGCCAACAACCTTAGAAAGAAACACAACATCGACCTTATAGGAAACATACAGGTCGGTAGCAAAAACCCTAAACCCTAAACGTATTAGGTAAATTCAAACGGTTCGATCCTGACTGTTGAATCACACTGCATTAAATGCAACAATCTTGAATCGATCTCAAGACATTCTCCATCATCCATTATCCATCGATTTCTTGGCAACTGATAACCCAGCACGCGTTATCACCATTTGACAGACTTCACTCATTCCCGGGGTAGATAGGAATAGTCTTCTGCATGCAAGATCCTTCACGTGCACAGAGCTTACGTGGCAACATGATCTGTCCTCCATTATACTACTAACTCATCACACTAAGATCAGCGATTGAGTCACACAGACTTGAGCTAGTCCAACTGAAATCCTAAAATGGAAGCTACCTACCAACCGGTAGTCATACAATGCTTCCATGTGCTGGTTCCCATAACTACATGCTGGTTCACCTTGAACAAATATGCTGCTTCACTTTGGCATATAAACTAGTTCATACATATGTCGGTTCCTCTCTCTTCACCTATCACATGTGCCGGTTCACACCATGTCTCATATTGACATCAATGACAACATAAAATATCATTATGTCTTCATGTCGGTTCACGTAATGCCATGCTAGTTCACATAATGCCAACAATCTCCCCCTTTGGCATTGATGACAATATACAAAAGATATCTTCTCTGCTTCACATCTTCTCCCCATTTGCTTCAGATATCTTTTCGCTCCACTCCTTCTTCCCCTTTGACAACAATGCCAAAGTGGAGGTACAGTCATCACTATTTCATCATGCTGCTCCCCTTGAGGAGTAGCATCCTTCAACACACCAATCAACCAAAAATTTGTCTTTCCAGTACCTGACTGATGTGGAACAATCACTTTTAGTTCACCTCCTAAAGGGGCAATACCCCTAATTCACATCTCAAATGAACAAATGTTGTCTTTGGGAGAGGCTTGGTGAATATGTCTGCTAACTACTCCTTACTAGACACATGCTCCAGTGCAATCTCTTTATTCTGAACCTTTTCCCTCAAGAAATGATACTTAAGCTCAAAATGCTTGGTTCTAGAATGTATAATTGGATTCTTTGATATATTGATAGCACTTGTGTTATCACAGAATATACTTACCAGTTTAGATACAGGGATCTTGAAGCCTTCCAGTACATGCTTCATCCAGATTGTCTGAGTGCAGTTCATGAAAGCTGCAACATACTCTGCTTCTGCTATAGACTGAGAGATACAACTCTTCTTTTTACTCATCCATGAGACCAGTCTACCACTGAGAAAGAATGCACCACCGATTGTGCTTTTCCGGTCATCCAAATTTCCTACGCAATCGGCATCTATGTACACTTTCACATTGAAATTATTGTTGTATGGGTACCACAATCCATAGTCAACTGTTCCCTTCAGATACCTAAGAATCCGCTTAACTGCAATCAAGTGAGATTCTCTTAGACTCTTTTGGAATCTTCCAGTAATGCCAACTGCATGTGCAATATCCGATCTGGTATGCACTACATAATACAACTTGTAGTCACACAAATCTGTCTAGCTTAATTAAATAAATATTTCGTATTTATTTGATTAAAAATCCACTAGCCATCAGTTAATTAAATAAATATTTAATTAATTCATCTCCAAACATTCTTCTATTAATTAAATAAATTATTCAATTTATTTTAATTAATTCATTAAATCAAATTCCATTCAATTAAATAAATAAAATCAATTTATTTAATTAAATCCCCCTATTCCTCTTTTAAATAAATTAAATAAAACATTTATTTAAATCATTATCCCCCCCCCACTTGCATTTTCCTACAAATGCAACTTGCACACATTTTGAAATAAATGAATTTTTATTTTAAATAAAATCCTATTTTCCCTCACCCACCAAATCCACTTGCAAAATCTAGTCCCCTTCTAGATTCTTCTAACCCTTTCCTAATTAGCCTAATCCATCCCCTAAATATTGTCACATTCCTAAGCAAAGGGAAGTCACTTCTCAAAGCCTAAAAGTCTTTGATAACCATTAAAGGCTTCAAACCTTCAACCACTTAAATCCTCAAAGTCTTTGATAGCCATTAAAGGCTTCCAACTTTCAACCACTTAATCCACAAAGTCTCCAATAACCATTAATGGTTAACTCAAACCCTCCTACATGGTTAAAACATTTGTTTTGACTCAACCTCTACCCAACCCAAGGGTCTCAGCAAGACTTTAAAGCTTTGACCATGATTATCTCTTAAACATTTGCACAAAGGTTTATCCTTGGATTAACTCCTAATCCAGTGGGTAATCTTAATTTAGACTTGACCTTTAGCCTTTAGATAACCATGAGGTCTTCTCAGGCCTTTAATGCCTCCAACCTCTTCTCTCAACCCAATCCTATGTTGACACTTGTCACTATTTTATTGGTGCCAATTGTGCACATGGATCCCCAACTTTCAAGCTTGACCCTTGATTAAACCTTTCAATCCTGGCCATCCATTGCTCCATTTTTCCTATAAATAGAGCCCATTCCTTCATAATCCAGATCCTGAAAACTTGTATGCATCTAAGCTATAGACATTTTAGAGAGCATTCTTAGCATAATCAATCTAACATCTTATCATTTTGGTTAAAATATATCATTTTAGCATCACTAGATTAGTATTAGCTTTTCATTTCACATTTAGAGCTATACTACAATCTCAATCCTCCATAAGTATCCATAGTGCAAAATGCTGCTGAGAGCTACACTATTTTGGAACTTGGAGAGGAGAGGAACAAGGGAGAAGGAGCTAAGGCCATGCTTAGAGGCAGTTGGAGATGCCTCATAATCTTTGTTTCATTCATTAGATACATTAGCATGCTTTTAGTGTCTCTCTTGGTATGCCTTTTTAGATTAGTTTTTGATTGACTAACACTAACGGTTTTTGTGTCTTTGGTGTTGTTTATCATTTACTAACCTTGTGCTATTTAGGAGGGCATCATTTGGTGAACCCGACGTGAATCCAAGCACCTAAAAAACAATTTTTTTTTAACCCAACTAACATGTTTGAATGTTGAACTTGACACACAGGTCGCGCTTTGGCGCTTTTGTTTCGTTTTAGTGCTATTGTTTTTTGTCTTTTAGCGCTTTTGTTCTTACGATAGTGCTATTGTCAAAGAATTAGCGCTTTTGTCAGTATTTTGGCGCTTTTGTTCATTAATTAGCGCTTTTGTATTTATATTAGCGCTTTTGTATTGTTGTAAAAATCTTTTCTTTTAGCGCTTTTGTAATATTCTAGCGCGTTTGTGTTAAAGTAGTGCTTCTATTTTCACACAGACTAGCGCTATTGTAACAGAACGTTGTAAAAAAAGGCCTTGTAATTGATAAAATTATTTTTCTTAGGTTTGTGAGAGGCAGAATATATATGGAATATAACATTTAAGTATAAGAACTTTAAGTTATATTCCATATATACTTTCAGGATGTTTGAGAGGGGTTTCAGACCTCTAGGAGTTGTAATGCAAAATCTAGTTTTTGGAAGATCCTCCAAATTTAAGACTTAGTCAAATTTCAGGGCATTTTAGAGTCAGGATTTGTAAAATTTGTAACCAAAATCAGAATTTAGGCTTGTGTAAGCCCACACTAACATTTGATCACTGATTGTGTGCAGGTTCTAATCTGTTTTGTGTAGGGGAAGGAGTTAGTTTAGATGCTTTAAGTTTCTTTTTTTACTTTCTTTCAACAAAAGTTGGTTAAAAAGAATCCATTCTTCCTTCTTGTACAAGTTAAAATAAACCTCACATTTTATTTTGGAGTGCATAAAATGAACCTCAAACTTGTTTTTGGTGCTTAAAAGAAAATTCATCTTTCTTTATTGCAAGGTAAAAATAACAACAACTTCAAATTTGCTTTCATTGCAAGTTAGGACTCATTTTCTTTTGGTGCTTAAAATCAACAACACAAATTTGATTTCCTTGCATCAATTCGGACCTAAAATTTACAAACCACACTTCAAATTTTGGTGCAAATAAAATACACAATCCACTTGTTTTGATTTTTGCAAGCGATTTTTACTTCATGCAAACGTGTTTTCCATTAAGTTGACCAGGATTTCAAATTCTAGAATACAAAAACACATTGCTTTTTGAAGTTAAAAAGAACACCATGACTATTGGAGCAACATCTCCAAATAGTTAGATCACATTTGCAAATGCCGGATTAAAAAGAACAAGTGTTTTACGTGTTTGGCACGCTTGTGCACAAAAGTCAGTCGAGTGGTCCTACCTCTAACACACACTATCCTCTCCCTTGGCTTTCGTGGTCCTAGGTGCAAGAGAAAAGTGTTAGTAACGCTCACATTTTATCTTTTTAAGAGAGGCCTGCCAAGGGATCGATACTCTTGGGAACGACCTCGAGCGGTAAATCCTTCGAGCTGCTATAGAAATCAGGTGAGAGCGAAAGCTGTAGCCTTGGGTATAGCTATTCCTATAGTGTAATTGGCCGAAAGGATAAATGGGCCCCACCACCAGTTACAAGGCTCTTAAGTGAGTCACTGCAGAATGAACTTATGTCCAAAAACATCGAACATGACTAAACACCTTTAAGTAGTAGCCTACCTGTTCTATTGATTGAGGATATTTGAGATATAATTTAGTGCAAGAACATAGATGGTTTTGCTCCCAAGATACTCACCATACATATTTCCTTGAGTAGAAACATAGCTTTTTGAAAAGTCACTTGTGGCTTGATAAAAGTGGTGACTCCCCCATCATAGGGATCATCTATTTGTTATGCTCATGCAAGACTTAGTATATCACATCCTTACCTGCCACGGCGGGATTCATAAGGTATGTAGTACCAAAGTCGAAGAAATATCAAGATGTGGGCTAAATTTATCACAACTGGCCATTTGACCTTAGGGATAAAAAGTGTTTGAAGTGTGTTCGTTTTATAGACCTAGTGCAAATTGAGCCGACTTCAGGCTTTGGAAATACATCTTAAAATACATCTAAAAGAAGGGTCAGAAACAAGTCCAAGGATTGGGGTGATCTAGACCCATACTCATTTGTGCCTTTGAGGCTACAATCTTGTGTTTGTGTGCTTGCTTTGTTTTCTTGTCAAAGAAAAATCAGAAAATCAATCCCAAAAACAAGTATTCATCCAACCAAACATCTTTCAAAAACAACCAAAAACATCAAAAATAAGGTACAAACAACACAAAGTCACAACTTTTATGACCATTCTTCACATCTTGCGAAAGAAGAAGTGTCATCAGAATATCAACTTGACAAGAAGACCGTTGAGCTCAAAGGCTTTGATCAAAAGGAGGAAATTCTTCTATATCAATCGACAAATCTTTGTCTCCCATAGAGTCTTTCTACATCGCATGTGTCTATACCTTCAAGATAAAACAAACGAATTTGATTCAGAATCATTGAACCGCAGAGCTTTTATGCAATATAGAGCTCTGAGTTATCACAAAAATTGAGGAAAGATTAATCCCAACTTCTTCCCAAACGTCTGCATCACCTACAACACAGCTCAAGAAATACCACCAACACCCGAAAGGGAAGAGGTAGAGTTTGTCCCATTTGTGACATAGAGTTTTTATTGAAATTGAAAAACATTTTTCATCCATCAACTCACTCATACATCATCACTTCATTATCAATTCATCCCAACTCTCAAAAACATTAAGAGGTTCTTGTCCCAAAATTCCTTTTTAGATATTGCTTGAAATCAAACACATCACATCACTTTTTAGATTGTTTCTACATCTAGGATAAGCTCATCCTAAGAGACACATCTACGCAGGTTAAAACTAGTTCATGAGTGAATCCTCTCATTACTAGGCAGTTAAATCTGTAACACATCTCATATTTCTCTACACCTTATCACATCAAAACTTATCAAAACAAGCAAGCAATTCAAAGAAGGAATTTCGGTTACATCTACCTTAAAAGTGCTAGAGATCTACGTGCAACACAAATCATCAACCATCAATCTTTCATTTCATCAAACAACTCATCATCATCTTCAATCAACTTCAACAAAAACTTGTAAACAAAATGGCTCAAACCCGATCACAGTCGAGACAACGAGAAATAGAAAGAGAAGAAGAAGAAGAGGAAAATCTCAATGACTTTCAAGAAGCACTTGGAGGAAATGTAGATGATGAAAACCCAAATACTCCCACTCCTGCAACAATAGAAAGGGCTCAGCATAACCCTCTCTTTAACAAACTTTTTGACGAAATACTCAGGAGCAATGCGGATGCTCACTTCTTAAGACTTGCTCAAGAAGGAGCCAAACTCCCCTCAGACTTTGATCTTGCCCAATTAAGACAAGCATCAGAAAGACAAAGTCACCATGAGGAGGAAAGGCGTAGAGATCCCATCAGATATAACATCCCTCGAGGTAACCCACCACCTCCTCCTCCAAATGAAATGGAGATGTTGTGGCAACAAGTCGAGAATCTCGCCCAACAACTTCATAGTGGTGTTAAGACCAATCAATTCTCACTTAACGACATCTGTCCCTATCCATTTGATAGGAATCTTTATATGCCACCCTTTCCACGCGGGTTCGAAACACCAAAATTTGAAAAATATAGAGGAAAGGGAGATCCCCGTGATCATGTCCGAGAATTTCATTCTGCTTGCCTTGAAGTGGCATATGAAGACACATACCTAATGCGCCTTTTTCCCCAAAGCTTGGGAGGAACAACCACATCATGGTTTTCCCGACTACCAGGTGGCATTAGAACATTTGAGGAACTCATCCAGAAGTTCCTATCTCATTACTCTTATAACATTGAACGCGACATCACCATGGCTGATCTATGCAATACCAGACAAAAACCAGGTGAATTATTCTCATTATTCCTACAATGATGGCACCAAATGTCTAGCAGACATTCTCTTCAGTTACCTGAATGAGAACTAGTGGAAATTTTCATTTCCAACTTAAACGAAGAAATGGAATTTCACCTGGATATCAAAGACATAGACTCTTTTAACGATATGATCACCAAGGGTTTAAAATGTGAAAGGGCACTCATCAAGAAAGGACTCATCAAAATATTTAATGAACCAAAAGATGGTCCTCGCCCGCGCTTCAATAGTGATAAACCGAACTTCTGGAACAAGAATAAGAATATCGTCAACGATGGGGTTGTGGATGCTCGAACTATCCAAAATGCACAACCTGTGGTTCGGTTTGCAGGACAAAACCCTCCACCTCAGAATAACACAAATGTTCCTTCCAATCAAGGTCGCATCACGTCTCATGATGAACCAAGACCTCGTCAGCAAAAACAAAAATGAACATACACTCCCTTAGGGGAACCCATTGAAACAGTGTTGCGACAACTCATTTTCCAAAATTTGGTCACTTTACCTAAGCTATCAAACTATGAGCCTCAGGTCAAAGCGGCATGGTGGAGAGATACTGAACACTATGAATTCCATCAAGGAAGAGGACACAAGACAAGTAATTGTCACCAATTGAAAGATCTCATTCAGGATCTTATTGATCGAGGAGAAATTGAAATTGAAGGACATGACCCAAAAACAACCAATAATGATCATCTAATGTTCAATAATCCACTTCCATCACAAGATCAAAGGGGTCCTTCCACTTCCCGGCGAGGCACTGATACCACTGATTATACGCAGGCTGCGTATAACTACACTGTAAATCACCTGTATGATGCCAGTGAACAAATTGCAACCATAACCTTCAAAAATCCCACCTCAAATTGCAATGTTGTTACACGTCGTGGCAAGGTCACCATCAAGGCAACTCCACAGGGCACCACCTCCATCCCAAAGAGTACAATCTTGTGGAACACTTAGATAAAATGCCTACACTTATATCCATTTTAGAGCTTTTGTGCCTATCACCATCTCATAAAACTATCTTGGATCAAGCCCTCCAAGAAGCGTCAGTCCTTGCAAATCTAAATACAGACCAATTTCAAGCCATGGTTGGAAGTCTAAAGTCCTCACCTTGTCTCGCTTTTTTCGAAAGTGACAACTCTTCATTCCAACAACCTCATAATGCTTCGCTACACATTGAAGGCTTTATCAACCAACACAGGATCAAGTGAGTCTTGATCGATAATGGAGCAGGCCTAAACATTTGTACACTACAGTTGGTCATAGCATTGGGATATGCAATAGAATTAGTGGATCCTCGTAAGAAGATCACCATTAAGGCCTATGATGATGCAGAGTGTTCATCCAAAGGAGCTTTGGTACTACCAATCCGAGTAGGCCCCATGGTAAAGCACATCATTTGTCAGGTTCTGGACCTTTCTCTGCCATACAATCTATTGTTAGGTAGACCTTGGATACATGCCATGCAAGCCGTTCCATCTACCTACCATCAATGTATCAAGTTCCCACATAATGGTGCAGAGATCACAATCCTGGGTGATGCAAATCCTTTTGCGTATTGCCATAATACCAACCATCAACCAGAGATTACTGTTCCTAATAATAGAGAAGTCATTTCCTCTACGTCATATATAAGCTCAATCTCTCTTACCAGTTTGAACACCACTATACCTACGCAAGAAAAGCTTAAAATGAAAGTAGCAGAGGAAGGTCCTGGAGAATACAACTTGAGTCAACTCTTTTGTGTGGGACAAATGCCCATTTCTCCTAGAACACATGGTAAGCCACAACAGTTACTCCAGCAACCACGGATCATGCCGGCATGTGCTTTGATGCCTTTCATCCTTGGGAAGAGTCAAGAGGAAGAGACACAAGATGAGGACCTAGCGGAATGGATCTATAAAGATCCCATCACCACTAATATACTGCGAGTTACACTTCCTATGGATCAATATGGTAAAAGCCTCCTCATTATGCAAAGAATGGGGTATGATGGTCAGAGTGCTTTGGGATATTGCAAACAAGGATGACATGAACCTCTGCTGCCGAAATTCAAGCCCAAAGGTAATACAGGCCTAGGCTTTGAGAAAGAAATATTTCCTAAACTCAAATTTAAAGGACAACCCAGCAAACCATTTTGTCAACCTACTACAAAGAGGACACCTTTTATTATCAAAGCAGCATCAAGCACTATCCCCACTACCCCATCGAGGCTCACAACCCTAACGCAACCATCTACAATACCAAACATCCCACCAATCAAACCAGTAATCCCATCCACAGCACCCATCACATCAATAACACTGGTAACAACAACAACTATATCAGAACCCGCGACAACATCTATGGCACCAGTAGTTCCAGCAGAAGCCACTAAGTAACCATTACCAATACTTCCCATATCAGATTCCTTGATCCCCATCGACCTTCCTGCAGCACCGATCATTACAAAAATACATAAACCAATCACACCTGCAGTGCTTAACGCAAAGGACATCCCAGTATGGTATAGTAATCGGATGCTAGAAAGTGATTCAGAGACTGACTCACATGAGTGGGAATTTGATTCAGTACAGCTTAATACTTCAGATGAGGAAGACACATCGCCACCTCCACCACACAAAGACATCCCTGTTTATGGAGAAGCACAGATAAAGACCATTGGGGTTCCTGAGCTGGAAACGTCTTCCACAGACCCTACGTCTCATCCTACGCCTGATTCTGACAGGGAGAGTAACATCAACGACCTTCACCATAACGTCTTAATCCTCATCGATACCTCTAACGAACTTAACCTAGTCGATGAAGTAATGCCCATTATCCACCCTGAACTCATCGAATGGAACCAACCAAATCCCCCATGTCTTGACTTCTTCCAAAACGATGAGGCCATCATTGACTTTTTGGAATTAAGGGATAACCTACCAAGCGGGGATCACAAAGCTGGATTCGCCATTGAACTTAATAGCGTAGCATACTTCGGGGTGGATGCCAAACCTTTTAGCTGCAAAAATATAACATTAAAACATGGATTTTCTAGTGAAAACCACACTGTGGCACTGTTTGATCCGACAAAAGTAAAAAGAAAGAGCGTATCCAATGGTGAAAACCTCTCTGAGGCGCCTGAGGATGAAGGGTTTGACATTCTCCGTGATAGTACACAACAGGAACGATCAACAATTCTCATCGAGGAAACCAAAGAGTACAATGTGGGGACTCCTGAAAATCCTCATATCATACATTTGGCATCTCTTCTCACTCTAGAGGAACAGCCTAAATTTATAGAGTTCTTCCAGAAGCGTCAGATCAACTTCGCATGGTCATATGCAGACATGCCTGGGCTTGATCCTGATTTAGTCATGCATCACCTCACTATAGCAGAAGGAGCCAAACCTGTCAAGCAGAAGCTTCGTAAGATGCATCCTCAGATTGCAGTGCTAGTCAAAACAGAACTCAAGAAACTCCTAGATGTTGGTTTCATTAGACCAATTGATTATGCAGAATGGATCTCCAATATTGTGCCTATCGGCAAACCAAAAGGGGGCATCCACATTTGTAATGACTTCAGAGATCTGAATAAGGCCTGTCCTAAGGATGACTTCCCCCTTCCAAATATCGACATCATAGTGGATCTGACAGCGGGACATGCCATGCTTTCACTCATGGATGGCTTTTCAGGATACAATCAGATAAAGATCGCACCAGAAGATCAGCATAAGACAGCCTTCACCTGTCCATGGGGCACATATTGCTGGAATGTAATGCCTTTCGGTCTCAAAAATGCAGGAGCAACCTATCAAAGAGAAATGACCACCATCTTCCATGACATGATGCATACCATGATGGAAGATTATGTTGATGACTTACTAGCAAAATCACTCACCAGAGAAGGACATCTCCACATCTTAGATAAAATCTTTGAAAGACTGGAACAGTACCATGTTCGACTCAACCCAAAGAAATGTGTCTTTGGAGTAACCTCCGGGAAACTTCTAGGATACATTGTCTCAAGCAAAGGTATTGAGGTCGACCCAGCAAAGGTTAAGGCAATTATGGACATGCCACCTCCAAAGAATATCAGTCAGCTAAGGACATTACAAGGATGACTTCAATCCATCTAAAGATTCATTGCACAATTGGCTGATAAGTGTCACCCATTCACACATCTACTACACAAGAACATCCGCTTTCAGTGGGATGCCCGATGCCAGTAAGCATTTCAGACGCTTAAAGACTATCTCATGAATCCACCATTGCTAATGCCACCAGATCCAAGTAGACCGTTGTTACTCTATATCTCAGCAACAAGTACAGCATTGGGTGTACTACTGGCACAACATAATGTAGAAGGCAAAGAGTGTGCTATATACTAAATCTCTCGCACACTGGTTGGCTATGAACTCAATTAAACACCTATTGAGCAAGCTTGCCTAGCAGTAATCTTAGCAGCCACTAAACTGAGGCACTATCTATTAACACACAAAGTACAACTCATTGCAAAGATTGATCCACTCAAGTATTTACTCAGTAAAGCAGCATTGACAGGTCACTTAGCCAAATGGGTGATGATACTAAGTGAATTTAACATCGAGTACATGGACCGTAAAGCTATCAAAGGTCAAGTTATTGCAGATCAGTTGGCCGATGCACCCCTCACAGGCGATCATCCTCTTATTTCCAATTTTCCAGATGAAGAGATATTCATGATCATAACAGCACATCCATGGAAACTATATTTTGATGGGTCATACACTAGGCATGGCTCGAGGGCAGGCATTCTGTTTATCACACCCCAAGGTGACAGTATCCCGAAGTCTTACAGGCTCACATTTCCATGCACAAACAACGTAGCAGAATATGAGGCCTTGATCACAGGACTCAGGCTAGCCGTACAATGGAAATTACAAGAACTGCAAGTATATGGCGACTCACAACTGGTCATTCGACAAGCAACCACTGAATATCAGACTAAAGATGATAAACTCATGCCATATAAGCAAATGGTAGACAGTCTAAAGACATCATTTACTACTATCACTTTTGAGTAGATACCAAGAGATCAGAATCGAGCTGCTGACGCTATGGCTACCATCGCATCTCTCCTAGATCTTCCACAGAATTCAACACGTTATGAGTTCTTGGTCGAACAACTTTGGATCCCCGCTTATGATATCCCTGAATCTGAAACAATATGTCACCTTGTTGGTTCTGAATCCCCATGGTATGGTGAGTTCTACACCTATCTCCGCGATCATACCCTTCCTCCCAACCAATCGAATAACCAACGAAAAACCTTCATTCGCCAAACTGCTCGATATACCATTATTGCCGAAACCCTATACCGATGCGGTCTTGATGGTACTCTCCTTCGATGTCTGGAACAAGATGAGATAACAAAGGCTTTGGAAGAGGTACATGAAGGAATTTGCGGGACTCATTCAAGTGGTCCATCACTAGCCAAGAAACTCCTGCGAGCTGGATATTATTGGCCATCTATGGAAAAAGATTCCTACTACTTTGTCAAGAAGTGCAAGAAATGCCAAGTTCATGGTGACCTGATACATGCACCAGCTCAGGAACTGCAACCAATCATGACACCATGGCCTTTTTGTCAATGGGGCCTTGACCTTGTGGGTAAGATTCATCCATCTTCATCCAATGGCCACAAATTCATTATTACCGCCACCGAATATTTCACCAAGTGGATCGAAGCTGTTCCACTTACCCAAATCACCGGCAAGCAGATCGCCTCATTCATCCTCAACTACATCATCTGCCGGTATGGTGTGCCCATGTCCATCATCATAGATAACGGTCTCCCTTTCAAAAATCAAGATGTCCGTGAACTTTGTGAGAAATTTCATATCCAACACCGCTTTTCCACCCCCTATTACCCACAAGGCAATGGTCAGGCCGAAGCATCCAATAAAAACATATTAAGGATCCTCAAGAAAACAGTCAATGATGTCGGTCGTGATTGGCATGTTCAACTCAATCCAGCGCTATGGGCATATCGAACTAGCATTCAAACCCCTACAGGTACAACTCCTTATTCGTTGGTCTATGGTGCAGAAGCTATCTTACCTATTGAGGTTGAGATACCATCATTACGGGTTTCCTTGCATAATCTGATAGATGATGAACCATACAGAGTATCCCGTCTTCAGGACTTAGAGTTACTTGATGAGAAGTGACAAACTGCATACAACCATCTCAAAGCCTATCAGCAGTGCATGAGCAG
This sequence comes from Cryptomeria japonica, assembly GCF_030272615.1. Taxonomy (NCBI): domain Eukaryota; kingdom Viridiplantae; phylum Streptophyta; class Pinopsida; order Cupressales; family Cupressaceae; genus Cryptomeria; species Cryptomeria japonica. The sequence goes on along the minus strand of NC_081407.1, from coordinate 224,833,247 downwards.
AAGCTACAATCACCGAGTTAGACCTCATACATTTGAGGTAGGTGATCTTGTTCTTTGAGAGAATCCTCGCAACCAACCAAATAGAGAACATCAGGGCAAGTATGAATCAAACTGGCTGGGCCCATATGTTGTCACTGCTGTGTTCGGGTCCGGGGCATATTAGTTGGCTACATCTGAAGGAGAACCGCTTGCATATCCAATCAACAACATGCACCTCAAACAGTTTTATACCTAAGCTGTACAGAGCATTAGGCTCCCCTGCATACCAGAAAATACCAAAAACATTCAAAAAAATGTCTTGAAGAAATACAAAAACATTCAAAAAAGTAAAGAAAAGTCATCCATCCAAACGGTGAACAACCACTCCGGTGGCACCTTGGGTAAGTACGATGGTGAAAACCTGGCAAACAGGCGGCACTCGTAAAGGCTATGGCTCCATTGTCTTTTAGACTTGTTGCGATCGCATCTACTTCATACATACATCCATCCATCCAAAAAACATGGCTTGTTATTCCTCTATAATTATGATAGTACTCCATGCATCTTGCATTCCGCTTTTTCATAAGTCATGTCTAAAACTGGGGGCAATGCCTTTAACCTATTAATGGAAGTGGATTCTACATTGTCTTATGATTCATTAAGTTCTTCATTCAAACAATCATCAAAAATCCAAAAACATTCAAAAATATCTCGCAAAAATACCAAAAACATTCAAAACAATTCAAAATCCAAAAACATCGACAAAACCATTGAAAAATCACACAAAAACATGGCAACACCTTGTACATACCCATCCATGCAGATACCAAAACAAACATTGACAAGATACTCACATGATGACCATTTACCAATCTACCAAAACAATCAACATCAACAATCCAAACTGTCTTTAAAACAAGGATGCATCCTTCCTTACCAAAACAAAGACAAGATGACGTTTTCTTTGACAAGAAAATTATGTTAAGCTATCAAATACTTGGTTGATTAGTGAGTACAATAATTTGTTTATCTGTATCGGCATCTTTCAGCATTGTTTTGTATCATTTGCACATTACTTCCGATGACGTTCTGGGGCATGTACTAATGATGTCTACGTGGGAAGTTCACCAAGCTACGTGATCTAATGCCAAATACAGTCATAGATCATTATGGCTTGCTGACTACAGCATATACCTCGACCATATGGGCATGAACCATTACCAAGGATCCTTATTCTTTATTCTTTATGTATATACTATTTGTTTGCAGGTGCAATTCTCTTCCTTTGGTTCCTCCTACCTCATCCAAACTGAATAAAGGTTTTATCTCTTAGTACGGTATGCACTTGTCTCAGGATATGATCAGCCTAAGATCAAGGAGGACGATCCAAGTCATGCATGAAAGGAGATAATCCTTGTCTATTCCGCAAGCAATACTCAGGTCAACTTGATCCATTATATCAAGTTGCTTGTATTAACTTGCTATATAAAATCCATGAAAGGAATACTCAGGTCATCTTGAATCATTATGTCAAGATGCTTGTATTCTCTTCCAACATTTTAAAGCTCAATGATGAAAATCGAGCACTATGGATCGTCATTCCATCTCATCTGTATATACTGCATTCCGTTGCATTCCAACCATCCATACATTCATAATAGCGGCATATCATGCATACATAGTCATAATAATGCATACTCTATTTTCCTCTTCTTCCATAGGAATGAGTCATAGGTTCTCCATTTCTTCTATCTAACATCGAACCCCCCCCCCCTCACCCTCCCCATCTCGATAATCAGCATCACATACCTTGCATCCTTTCTCAATCAACCCAATCAAGCCACATTCATCACCATCCATCTCTAAATAGGAGGGATTGTGTTTCCTATGCTAAGTCATCCAATAAGCCAAGCAAGTTACTCTGTCTGCACAGATGCATCGACTCACGCACACCTAGACTATCAACAGATACTCTGATCAGGTATCTTCGGGTCTCAACAGGTAATCGATAATGGTAAACCTAGACTACATCAGGCATTTATCATAATGGCCTAGTCTCAATGGGGTTGCTATGATTAAACACAACCATCCATCACACGCACACACTATTAATTGATCAACCAATCAAACACAATCCAACGGACAATTACATCAATTGTCTACGTCTCAACGAGTATTTTGCTTCATATACCTTGACTTCATCGGGCAATTACTTCAATTGTCTAAGTCACATCAGGTCACTTTGATTCACTTACTCAGACTTTATCATGTCCAAGCGACCAACTGACATCAACTATCACACTTTGACTTGACCAGGACAATTAAACTGATTGCACCAGATTGTCTAACCAATTTTGATCAATTGTATAGCATCAATCCAAACCCCACACTACATCTGCTATGTATCTTTTGCATGACCTCAGGGTACCCACTGGCTTGTTGTTTCTTCATATTCACTCCATTTTCTCCCATTCTTTCATCATTAGTTCTAATTTCTTCTATTCTACCTCCCTTCCACTTTTCATTCTTTTTCGAGAGATCGCCCGATTTTTTTTGAAATTTTTCGGCCCATCTCTCGAGGGGGCATACCACCCATTAAATTAACATTTTATGGGGCATTTCTTCACACCTATTTTTCTTTCTTTGAAATGACGCGATAAACTGCACCGTCTCAAAGAGGGGCAAATGTAGTCACACAAATTTGTCCAGCTTAATTAAATAAATATTTCGTATTTATTTGATTAAAAATCCACTAGCCATCAATTAATTAAATAAATATTTAATTAATTCATCTCCAAACATTCTTCTATTAATTAAATAAATTATTCAATTTATTTTAATTAATTCATTAAATCAAATTCCATTCAATTAAATAAATAAAATCAATTTATTTAATTAAATCCCCCTATTCCTCTTTTAAATAAATTAAATAAAACATTTATTTAAATCATTATCCCCCCCCACTTGCATTTTCCTACAAATGCAACTTGCACACATTTTGAAATAAATGAATTTTTATTTTAAATAAAATCCTATTTTCCCTCACCCACCAAATCCACTTGCAAAATCTAATCCCCTTCTAGATTCTTCTAACCCTTTCCTAATTAGCCTAATCCATCCCCTAAATATTGTCACATTCCTAAGCAAAGGGAAGTCACTTCTCAAAGCCTAAAAGTCTTTGATAACCATTAAAGGCTTCAAACCTTCAACCACTTAAATCCTCAAAGTCTTTGATAGCCATTAAAGGCTTCCAACTTTCAACCACTTAATCCACAAAGTCTCCAATAACCATTAATGGTTAACCCAAACCCTCCTACATGGTTAAAACATTTGTTTTGACTCAACCTCTACCCAACCCAAGGGTCTCATCAAGCCTTTAAAGCTTTGACCATGATTATCTCTTAAACATTTGCACAAAGGTTTATCCTTGGATTAACTCCTAATCCAGTGGGTAATCTTAATTTATACTTGACCCTTAGCTTTTAGATAACCATGAGGTCTTCTCAGGCCTTTAATGCCTCCAACCTCTTCTCTCAACCCAATCCTGTGTTGACACTTGTCACTATTTTATTGGTGCCAATTGTGCACATGGATCCCCAACTTTCAAGCTTGACCCTTGATTAAACCTTTCAATCCTGGCCATCCATTGCTCCATTTTTCCTATAAATAGAGCCCATTCCTTCATAATCCAGATCCTAAAAACTTGTATGCATCTAAGCTATAGACATTTTAGAGAGAATTCTTAGCATAATCAATCTAACATCTTATCATTTTGGTTAAAATATATCATTTTAGCATCAATAGATTAGTATTAGCTTTTCATTTCACATTTAGAGCTATACTACAATCTCAATCCTCCATAAGCATCCATAGTGCAAAAAGCTGCTGAGAGCTACACTATTTTGGAACTTGGAGAGGAGAGGAACAAGGGAGAAGGAGCTAAGGCCATGCTAAGAGGCAGTTGGAGATGCCTCATAATCTTTGTTTCATTCATTAGATACATTAGCATGCTTTTAGTGTCTCTCTTGGTATGCCTTTTTAGATTAGTTTTTGATTGACTAACACTAATGTTTTGTGTGTTTTGTGTTCTTTGATCATAGACTAACCTTGTGCCATTTAGGAGGGAATCACAACTTACCAATCATTGATCGATATTCCTTCTCATCAACTAGTGCAGAATCATCCTCTTTTGTCAATTTGCAACCTGTCACCATCGGTGTACCAACCGGTTTACTATCTTCCATGCCAAAAGTCTTCAACACCTCTTTGACATATTTGGACTGAGTGATGAAGATTCCATCTTCCATCTGTTGGATCTGCAGTCCAATGAAGAACTTTATCTCCCCTATGAGTGACATCTCAAACTCTTTCTTCATCTCATCAATAAACTCATGACTCATCTTGTCATCTCCACCAAAGATGATGTCATCAACAAAAACTTCATAGATCAGGATCTGATCTCCTTCAAACTTCAAGTAGATATTGCTATCTTCACAAGATGGGAATGTAGGCACTCATACCATGCCATAGGTGCTTGCTTTAGATCATATAATGCTTTATGTAGCCTACATACCATGTCACTGTCTTCAGATAGGGCAAACCCATCTAGTTGCTCAATATACACCTCCTCTTCAAGTACACCATTTAGGAATGCAGATTTTACATCCATTTGATATACCTTGAACCTCTTAAAATTTGCATATGCAAGAAGCATATGATCTCCTTCCAATCTGGCTATAGGAGAAAAGGTCTCCCCATAGTCTTCACCTTCTTCTTGAGCATATCCTTTGCATACTAGTCTGGCTTTATTCCTAATCACTGTGCCATCCTCATTCAACTTATTTCTGAACACCCATTTGGTGCCGATGACATTTTTATGCTCTAGTCTAGGTACCAAGAACCATGTACCATTTTTCTCTATCTAGTCAAGTTCTTTCTCCATTGCCTTGATCTAGTCTTCATCTTTATGAGCCTCTTTGAATGACTTAGGCTCAAATTCAGAGATCATACATGATTTTTCTCTGATCTTTCTTCTGGTAAGGATTCCTACATCCTTATCACCTATGATCTTCTTGGGATCATGATTCAACTTGACATACCGAGGAATGGTCTTAACTGGTTCTTCTTGATTTTCTTCTTCATCCTCATCTTCATCAGTATCAACATTCACCAGTTCAGGAACACTGTTACCGGTACTCGGTTGACTGACAATCAGTTCCCAGAAGGTTGCAACTAGTTCATTTACAGCATTCTCACCACTGGTTTCCTCAGTCTTCTCAGAGGATTCATCAACTCTTACATTAATGTTTTCCATAATTCTCTGAGTCCTATTGTTGTAGCACGTGAAAGCTTTACTCTTGGTGGAATATCCTAGAAATATTCCTTCATCACATTTAGCTTCAAATTTGCCCTGATGTTCACTTCTCTTGATGTAACATTTGCTAGCAAATACCTTAAAGTAGTTAACCACAGGTGTCTTACCGGTCCAATACTCATAACGAGTTTTGTCCTTACCCTTTTTGATGAGTACCCGGTTCATAGTGTAGGCTACAGTGCTCACCGCTTCTCTCCAAAAGGTGTGAGCTACCTTTCCTTGAATCAACATGGTTCTAGCTGCTTCAACCACCATCCAGTTATTCCTCTCTGCTAGGCCATTCTGCTATGGAGTCTGAGGGGTAGACAACTATCTTCTGATGCCAAATTCTTCACAATACTTATTGAATTCACCGAAAGTGAATTCCCCTCCTTGATCAGTTCTAAGACACTTGATCCTTTTACCACTTTCCTTCTCCACTAATTCTCTAAAAGCTTTGAATTTCCCAAAAGCTTCAGACTTGTCTTTCAAGAATGTGACCCACATCATTCTTGAGCAGTCATCAGTGAGAATCATGAAGTACCTATCACCCTGCACACTTCTAGTTTTCATAAGACCACATAAATCAGTATGCACAAGATCAAGCAAGTTGTCAGCAGTGAAAGATTTACCTTTAAAGGTTGAGGAAGACATTTTCCCCAATTGACACTCTCTACACAAGGTATTATCCAGTTTGCTGAGCACCGGTAACCCTCTAACTGCCTTGATCTTACTAGCCTTCACAATGTTATCAAAGTTCACATGGCAAAATCTCCTATGCCATATCCAGCTATCATCAAGCTTAGCCATAAGACATGTACTTATATTTGCATTATGATGAAATAGGTTACCTTTAGTCTGCATGCCGGTGGCTACCAATCTACCATCTTTACCTTTGATTCTGCAAACTCCATTCTTGAATTACAGAGTGAGGCCACTGTCATTTAGTTGGGTAACACTTAGAAGGTTGTGTCTGAGACCATCAACCTAGTACACATTGTCAGGACTACTCTTTCCATTCAAAGAGATGGACCCTCTTCCTTTGACCATGCATGGTGCATCATTGCCAAAGTGAACCACACCACCATCATACTCCTCTAAGGATAGAAACTTGCTCCGGTCACCAGTCATATGGTGAGAATAGCCACTATCAATGATCCACTCATTGGAATCATCAAACTGAGAGACAAGAGCCTTCTTGTCTGCCACATCTTCCTTTACAGCAACAAACACAATGTTTTCATTCTCTTCATCTTCTGATTCCTCATCTGTGACACCTTCATCAACTGCCACAAAACAATTTCTCTGCTTTCCTCCTTTGAATTTCTTGAACCTTTCCAGTTTATCCTTGTTGTCACTATTAGGACAGTTCATAGAAATATGTCCTATCCGATTACAGGAGAAACATTTCAAAGGTAGCTTACCTTTGTATTTACCAGTTCCTTTTGAGAATTTCCTGGCAAGAAGTGCTTCAAATTCCATCAGAAACTCTTCATCCTTCATTTCTCTGCTCTGATTAGGTTCCCCACTAGTGCTAGCCTCTTTTCCTTTTCTGGGAGGTATAGCAGAGGCTCTAAAAGATGATTCTGTTTTTTGAACACTACCATCAAAACTATTCAACTCATAAGTTGTCAACTTGGCTATGATGGAGTCTAAGGATGCCTTGGACTTGTCTATTGATCTCAGCTCCTGAATAGCAGCAATCCTTATTGCATAGACCGACAACAGGGATCTCAGGACTTTGCTTACCACAGTGGAATCTTCTATTTTGCCACCTACACTCTTTATTTCTCCAACAACTGTTTTGATTCTTATTCCATACTGCTGAATGGTCTCTCCTTCAACCATTTGCATGTCTTCAAACTTCCCTCTCAGGCTCTCTTCCTTAGCCTGTTTTACATGCTCATCAACGCCATAGATATTTTCAAGAGCATCCCATACCTCTTTGGGATTTGCCTTGTCCTGAACATCAATGAACTCAATGTGAGATAGACTACTAATGAGGGCTTCCATGACTTGCCCATTTTCTTTTATCTCTCTCTTTTGGTCATCAGTGAGAGTACTGGTAGGAACAACATATACATTTTCAACATAACTCCATTGTTGAACACCCATGCTTTTGATGAATATATTCATCCTATCTTTCCATATACCAAAATTTTCCCTGTTAAAATTTGGACCTTCCCTCTTCATCATTTGACTAGGATCTTTTCCTCAAGTAGTTAAGCTTACAACACAGAGGACCTGGAGTGCTCTGATACCAATTGATAACTCAATGATGAACCAATAGTACCAAACTGGTACTGAGAGGGGGGAGGTGAATCATTACAAACACAAATACAGTCCAAAATTGGTTTGACAACAAATACTCCAAATGACTGACCAATAGGGATACCGGTAAAACAGAGTGCAACCGGTAACATCCAGTACAACTCAATCAGTCATGAACTGGTCACTCAATAAGCTTTCCTCTTAGCTCAATACTATAGTATCATTATATTCTCATGCATAAACAAGTAAAATTAACCATCAGATATTCTCAACAGTGAGTTCAATATGTTTTATAGACAGGCATAAAACATAGAACCTTCATGTGCTTAATAGGTAAAACAAAGCATCACAAGACAAAAGCATTTCACATGACACACATATTTTTCACATGGAAACCCAACTGGGAAAAAACACGGTGGGGATGAATACCCACATGCTACTTTTTGAACACTTTAGAAGTCCGCTTTGTTAGGAGCCTTGTTCGGTTAAGGATATTACAATAGGTTCTGGTAGGAGCCGATCCTGTTAGGGATCACCCAGTTAAGGGATACCCGGTTAAGGGTTAAACTCTGTAGGGTCACCTTGTTAGAGGATTTCAACAACTCAATAGCTGAAAGGATCTCCTAAGCTCTCTAGCTTCTCAAAACTCATTAGCCTCAAGTTACCTGGTTAAGGGATTTGAATCAAGCTGGTTAAGACCACCTGATTTAAGGGATTTTGAATCAAGCTAGTTAAGGCTACCCTATTAGGGGATTTTACAACTATTGAAGTGGTTAGACATCAATAGGTATTACAATGATCTGTTAACAACACTCAATACTAATGCAGATCCATTTAGGCTCCTCTTTTCCTTCTGCAAATTCACTTTGTAGGTATCTCTTCTCTCCTTTGGTCTGGAAAGAATCACGTATCACTTACCTTGGATACACACTCACTTTTGCCAACAACCTCAGAAAGAAACACAACAATGACCTTATAGGAAACATACAGGTTGGTAGCAAAAACCCTGAACCCTAAACCTATTAGGTTAATTCAAACAGTTTGATCCTGACCGTTGAATCATAGTGCATTAAATGCAACAATCTTGAATCAATCTCAAGACATTCTCCATTGTCCATTATCCACCAATTTCTTGGTAATTGATAACCCATCACGTGTTATCACCATTTGACAGACTTTGCTCATTCCCGAGGTAGATAGGAATAGTCTTCTTCATGCAAGATCCTTCACGCACACAGAGCTTACGTGGCAACACGATCTATCCTCCATTATACTACTAATTCATCACACTAAGATCACCAATTGAGTCACACAAACTTGAGGTACTCCAACCGGAAATCTGAAATGGAAGCTACCTACCAATTGGTAGTCATACAATGCTTCCATGTGCTAGTTCCCATAGCTACATGCCAGTTCACCTTGAACAAATATGCCGCTTCACTTTGGCATATAAACCGGTTCATACATATGCTGGTTCCTCTCTCTTCACCTATCACATGTGCCAGTTCACACCATGTCTCATATTGACATCAATGACAACATACAATATCATTATGTCTTCATGCCGATTCATGTAATGCCATGCCGGTTCACATAATGCCAACAAAGTACACCCCATTGGGAGAGCCACTTGAGTCAACTTTCAAGAAGCTAGTGGCAAACAATATAATAACAATTTCAGATTTACCTCCATATGATCCAAAGGTCAAACCAAATTGGTGGAATGACGATGAATATTGTGAATATCACAAAATCAAGGGACATAAAAAAGGAAATTTTCATTAGCTGAAGAACATTATACAAGATCTCATTGAGATTTAAGGACACTCATCCAATCAAGAACATGAAATGTTTAAAGAACCATTCCCAAAATATGACAAGGGAAAAGCTAAAGCCACATATGAGAAAACCAACTATACAAGAGCATCCTATAACTATGATTCAACTATCAATCACATTTCAATGGATAATTATGTCTCTACCATTATCATCAAGGATAAAACGCCTGAGAATTCCACCCAAAGACCCAAGATTGTCCTAAAAGGCATTGGATCTTTTTCCGAACCTACCTTTGAATGTAATGTCACAACTCATCAAGGTAAATTCACCTTGCAAGGTGCTCTAGCTAAAAAAAATGCTTCCTCATCAACCAAACTTGAGTGTGACCTTGTAGAATAGTTAGGGAAGACGCCCGCGCTTATCTCCATCCTCGAGCTCTTATGCAAATTCCCTGCACATAAAGCAATTCCTGATAAAACTTTGAGACACTTTTGTCCCCACTAATCTGAATGTGGACCAGTTTCAAGCCATGCTGGGATACCTTTCCATTCCACGCTCCCTTACATTCATAGAAGCTAATGACACCTCCATTAGCCAATCACATAATGCACGTTTACACATTGAAGCCTTCCTACACAAACATCAAATAAAACAAGTACTGATAGATGGAGGAGCTGGTCTTAATATATGTACTTTGAATACAATAATACAATTGGAATATTCTAAAAAAACTATGAATGCTACAAACAAAATTACCATCAAGGCATATGATGATGAAGAGCATTCATCCAAAGGCATAGTCAACTTACCTCTCAGAGTTGAATTGGTTACAAAGGATTGTGTTTGTCAAGTCCTAGACATGGATCTCAGATACAACATATTGCTAGGACATCTATGGATCATGAGATGAACGTAGTACCATCTACATATCATCGATGTATCAAGTTTCCACACAATGGAGTTGAAGTGACCATCAAAGCTAATCCAAATCTGTTCATATATTGCAACAATCTATGACCTAGATCAGAAATAACAATCCTAGTCAATCAAGAGGCTATTCCTTCATCAACGTATGTTGATCCTGAATCATTGAAAGTATCTACATCAAAACAAGCAAAGATAAAAGAAAATTTTAAGATTAAAGACATGGTATGTGATGAGTATATCTTTCATGTTGATCAACTCCCACTATCTCCTAAGGTATTTAGTCGATAGGAACAATCTATAAATAATTTGCAAGGAATTGGGAGTGAACCACCTAGTGTTGTGACTACTAACTCTGAATCCAAATTTCCTCTAGTGGTACAAGAATCTCTTGATATCAATAGTCCTAAGGGTGGTTCCAGCGAAGAATCTATTGAGCGTATCACCAGCTCTCTTGAGAAATCACATATCTTTGCCATTTCATCTGCTCATTCCATTTCCACTCCTCTCCCAGACTTGGATCAACAAGAATTACAAAATCCTTTACTCATTGGGGATAAAAAATCAAGCCTTGAAAAGAAAAATCTAAAAGTCAATAATAAAGAAAATTCCTTTAGTCCAAATCAAAGTCAAGGATAAAAATCCTATGAAAGAAAAAGAACAAGAGTTGATCTCCCCTAATATCAAAATAACTGGGGGCAAAAGTTCTACAATTTCAAGTAAAAAAGAACATTTGTTGATCCTAAGTCTCCATCATGCTATCCTACTTTCACTTCTTTTCATAGCCATAAGCCTTCATTCCTCATCCACGGGTTCCACGCATCCTTTCCCTTCTGGCAATACATCATAGAACTTTAATGGAGCTTCCTCAAGGGACTTTGTTATCAAGGATGCCCAAACTTCTTTAGGTGACATGCATAAGGGCCTATGTAGTTCACACATTAGTAATTCTATCTCAATTCCTTCATCAAGGAAGGCAGTCACTCGAACTACACATCATTTAGTCAAAGAATGTTGTAGTTACAATCACAAGGTTAAGCCTCACACATTTTAAGTTGGTGACTTAGTTCTCAGAGAAAATCCTAAGAATGAGCAAGACAGAGAGAAGAAGGGCAAGTTTGAACCAAATTAGCTTAGTCCTTACATCATTACAGCAGTTTATGGATCCATTGCATATCAGCTCTCAACCACAGAGGGTGCACCTTTGTAGGTTTTACACATAGCTCTCTAGAGTATCCTAATTCAAAAATACAAAAAAATCATAAACACAAAAAATCGTTACTTGGTAAAAACCTAGAAAATAGGCGCCTTGTGACCCAAAAAAATTGAAAAAATAAAAAAAGTGAAGAAAAACATTTCATCCAACAGTGAAAACCACTTCAGTGACACCCTGGGAAAGCACCATGGTGAAAAATGGGTCACCGGCACCATGTGTAGAGGAATTGCTCCTCCCTCCTTCAGGATTCACTTTCATCCTTCACTTTGCACACATTCACAACCTTTCCATCCATAATAAATCAGCTCCTATCTGTGGCTAAGGAAAATCCTATGTTTAGTAATGGGTGTGGAACTGAGCGCATCACATGTTTCGAGGAGTACAGTTTCTTCTAGTTTTCTTCAATCTATCTGTGCACAATCTGCAATAAAGCAGCACTTGCATCACCAATCTGCAATAACATTTTGTCTTCTCTGCAATAACGTATCAATTGCATGGATTTAGTCAGTTTCAGATGAGACACAGTAGCAACAATGGGCTTCAACAAATCAATTTTTCAACAAACTCAGACAACATTATGGTTTAGTGCTATCTATCCTTTTGTGAAAGTAAACATTGTGACCACAAACAAATAAGACTTATACAAGTGATAGGAGACACTAAAATTGAGGACTATAGTGGATGTTGGTATCGAGTCTTGGTTTTCTTTTGATTTTTATCTTCTGGTGACATGTCTTTTAGCTTTTCTGGGATGTCTCTGACTAGAGATTTTATCTCCAGGATGTCTTTTACTAGAAAGGTGAGGATGGGGTATCGTCACCTATTTTTCTTTGTTGTCTATGGATTGTCTCTTAGTAATGCTATGACTTGTCCAATAATATGAGGACACTGTGAGTCTAGTGTGAACTGGGGCATTCTTTGTTTGCAATTGTCTTATCTCCATGCAAATAGGTACAATGACTTTTTGGGTCAAACATATATCTAGATTGTCATAACCTATTTTTCCATAATAAAGCTCAATAATGATAACGCACAAGAATCTCTTTCACTTTCATATCTTCTATCTTTCATCCCTCTTTCTTGATTGACCTCCATTGTCCTTCTTGAGTCCATGTAGCTTGTTATCACATGACTGGGTATAATGACATGCCAAAAATATTTGCATTTCATGTAGTTGCACTTGCATTACCACATATAAGCATTTCATACATACATATAGATATCAAAATTGCACCATATCCTGCACACAACACATGTTAGCACATTTTACATTTTCATCATGTAAATAGTTATTTGCATTATCATATTCATTTGTATTTCATACATTCACATTGGCATAACATATAAAACATAAAAGAACAAAAAATATTTCATTTCATCATGTACATATTTGCATTCATATCATAAAATCATTATCATAAAACATATCATAAGCATCACATAGATACACATGCATATAGCTACTGTAAAGATGAAACATCTCATATAGATATATGTATCTCAAAACATCATAAGTGTCATGATACAATGATGTCAAAATACATATGGCTACAAAATCACCTGAAGGTGTCTACAACATCGTACAAAATGGTACAAAACTGATTCATAGGGAGCCCTCTAAGGCTATGATGAATTCCCTCCCTCAGAGCCAAGTGGCCTTGATGGAGTCTGAGCCCTAGAAGAACCCATTCCAGGATCATCTCTCCTGTGGTTTTCCATGTCCAGCCCTCATCTCTAGTCTCGGATCCTAAAACACTCGTCTTAGTGCATCCCTGTCTCTGTCTTGATCATAAGGAACTAATTCCCCATCGATCGGTATCCTCAGTATCCTATACACATCCTCTAAGCTAACTGTCATCTCACCCATCGGCAAATGAAAAGTACAAGTCTCTGATTGCCATCACTTAGCTATCATAGTTAGCAATCCCATGTTCACACAAAACTCAGGCACATACAAAATATGTCGTAGGCCCATAGCCCCAATCGTTTCTTTATCCTCAACTATTAGCTCTGGTCGTAAGCTCTGAGTTGAAGGGAATATCTCTCATGACTCCAGCATCGATAGGTCCTCTTGCAGTCAAGCAAATCAATTGTGTTAATCCTAGTGGTACTCCTTGTACATCACAAAGTGTTGCTTTCTATCCTAGTGGCATTCCCTATTCATGACAAAGTGTTGCTTTGATCCTATCTTTTAGGGAACCTACTTGAGTGTATCCTCTTGAGTAGCCTAATCCAATTGGTAACATATGTTCTATCACATAATTGTCAATTTCTATGGTACTCCTTGTTCATCACAAAGTGTCTTGCTCTATCCTATCCCAGGGCCTCTGCTTGAGTATATCCTCTTGAGTAGTTTCCTAATTGGCAATGTATTTTCTATCAAAAAATTGTCAATCCTAGCCCTATCTTATATCCTAGTCTTTCCTAGAGGACATTCTTGAGTGTATCCTCTCAGCGGCTTATCCAATCAACAACGTATGTTTATCACAAAACTGTCAATTCGACCTTGAAGACATAAACGTTCATTCATGATGTAAACATGCTTGCATACTTCCTAGACATGCCTGGCACCAACGTAGACACACCTTGACGTTTTTACCCCATTTGACATTTTTTCTAGACATACCTAATGTGCATTTATTACTCTACTTGACATGCATTTATGACAACAATTAATGCAACAAAGTACAAGGAGGTTTTGTGGTACTCACCGGCTCTCTTGCATCTGCTGGCCTCTGATATCAACAAACGTGATCGAATCTATGCACCAATGCCATCGCTGTTGACTCATGACTGCTCTCTTCTCTCTCTGCACTCTGATCTCTTAGATGTGTGGATGACAATGAGGATGTTTTCCCTCATAGTCTATCTTATAAACTACCCTAGCCCTAATTTCCCATGTCAGTCTTCTTTATCCCATGACTCTATCACTCTATCCTATTTGGTTGCCTTTCTTTCTTATCGAGAGATTGTCTATGATCTTTTTCAGACATTTTCATCTAATCTCTCGAGGGGGCATATCATTCCCATCTTGGGGAAACTTTGTATCAGTTCATCTTATCTTCTTTGAAACAATGCGACAAGCTGCATTGTCTCAAAGAGGGGCAAAATATAGACACCTAAAATTGTCCTATCTTATTAAATAAATATTTTATTTATTTAATTATTTAAGCTTAATTCTTCTATTAATTAAATAAATATTTATTTATTTAATTAATTCATTAGCTTTTTCTACCTATGACACATGTCATTCATCTCTTAATTCCTACACTACCTACCCTCTCATTATTTTATTATTTCTTTTACCTACCCTCTAATCATAGCTGACCATTTATCTTTTACACCTCTTAATCTTATCCCTCCATTTCTTATAGTGTCTTCTATATAAGGAGATACTTCCTTCATTATCAACCCTAATCATTCTATTCTAATCTACCCAACTACGCTTTCGAATTTTCACATGCGATCAAGCCTACTTGCAACCACATTTTCATTCTTTATTGAGCTCTTGTGCATATATAAAATCTGAGAGCAAATATATCAAGTAGGAATAATGGAGATAGAAAGAATGGAGATCCAAACCCTATTTGACATGTGATGGTATAATCTTTGTGATTTTATTTGATTTGCATTGTCTTAGGTAATCTTCATATGTTATGGTGGATCTTTGTTGTTATTAGGCTAGGCTTTTGTGGTTGAATCTATTTAGTCTTTCATTATTGTTTTTATCCACTTTCACCATAAATATTTATCATCTAAGGTTCCTTTCAAAAACTATATTCAAACAATGTTGTGTTAGGTTTTGCCTTCACCAACTCGATCCATATTGGATTTTATTCGATCTTCTTTTCTAGGGAGATAATCTTCATGTCATCAATCAACACCACACATACCTCGCATTCCAATGTGATTTTTCTAAAATTGGAGGTTTGCACCATGCTTTTCTGCTTTTCTCTATCATATGCCATTAACGGTTTGGCTATTTCCTTAACCAAATGGGTACGGAGATCAAATATTCTTATAGGATAGGTTTAATCACATGCCATCTTTTATTCCTCAAGTTGAAATCTTTTGACATCCTCCACGACTTGTGGGTTCTTCATAAATGTTGACCTGCTTGCTGAATATTACATCAATGTACACTTCATCGACCTGTGCTTTATCACCACCTGACTTCTAGCTATCATCTTTGTCGACATTCACCTCCTCTTGGTTTGCTATATCAATTTAACATTCTTCATTGACCAATATTGACTACCCATTTAATTCACTGTACCAGTATAACCATAAAACTAAACAATCACTCTGACCAACAACCCATCCTCCTAACAATTCATCTTGCCTTTTGGTACGCCTTCATGCAATTCTTTCTGTTCTACTCACAAAGTGTTATTTTGATTCATATTACATTCCATCTCTTCATCACAAACAATTAATCAACCTTCATACTAGTTTGTACCTTACTGGTAAACTTGCCTTACCGACAAATGACACTATTCATGTATATCGGTAACATTCTTTCTGTCCACTTACTCTCACATGGATTGACATTATATGTCTTTCTTTTCTTATAATGGTCACCAATTCTTACACATCGGTAACCATGCCAAACTAGTTGACATCAATGACAACTTAATGCCAATAATATCAACAATCTCCCCCTTTGGCATTCATGTTAACTTATTGCAAGACTTCATATCCCTAGATTTCTACCCCTTTGACACAATGACAAACGGTACAGTATATTCCGCTTTTGATTCATACCTATCTCCCCCTTAGACTGATACCATTGATTATAGCCGGTACTAAGACTTACAACCTTGAACTTTCCCTATGATCAACATGTGGTTCAAGAGTTATAGATGTTGCTATGAAATACCCCTGAACCATATAATTCATTACTAATTTAAGTGCATAACGGAAGTGACACAACTCCCAACTTGTCTCTTAAGTACTAAAAAGTGCTTACCGGCAATAGTTTGGTGAAAATGTCTGCCACTTGTTCATCTATAGGGACATAGTCCATCTTTACTTCCCATCCTTCAACCTTCTCTCTGAGGAAATGATACTTGATGGCTATATGCTTTGTCCTGGAGTGTATCACTAGATTCTTTAATATGTTGACGGTACTTGAATTATCACACCGGATGAGAATAGGATTAGTGATGTCCACTTATATGTGCTTGAGGGTTTTCTTCATCCAAATTAATTGAGAGTGGCATGTAGCAGCAACAATGCATTATGCTTGAGTAGTGGATAGGGAGGTTGAATCCTGCTTCTTCCTATGCCATGAGACCAAACAGTCAAATAAGAAGAATGCACCACCACTTTTGCTCTTCTGCTCATCAATGCAACCTACTCAATCAGCATTGGTGTATGATTCTTAGATGAATTCCTCTTATTTAGGGTACCAAAAACCATAACTGAGTGTTCCTTGCAAGTACCTAAAAATTCTGCTTACGACATTCATATGTGACTTCTTAGGTGCAACTTGAAATCTAGCCACCATGCACACTGCCTACACTATATCCAGTCTAGAAGCAGTAAGATACCATAGGCTACCTATCATAGATTTATACAATGTCTAATCCACTATTGGTGATTCATCATTCTTGCTTAATTTTTTTCTGGTCACTATGGGAGTACTTACTGGTTGCAGTCCTCCATTTTGAAATTTCTTCAACATATCCTTTGCATACTTGGTTTGTGAGATGAAGATTCCCTTATCCTGCCATGATATCTTCAAACAAATGAAGTATGCCACTTCTCCAAGCATCGACATCTCAAATTCTAACTGCATCTGATTAGAAAATTCTTTTCAAAGGGTGTCCTTATTGCCTCCAAAAATAATATCATCTACATACACAACCACAATGATCATGTGGTTTCTATATTTCTTTATGTCATTCTTGAATAGTCATCTATGAAGAGCAAAAAATATATTTCAGTGGCAAGAGCTCTTGTCTTAGTTGAACCACACAGATTTGTTCTTTTGTTTTGAAGCTCACCTTAGCTTGCTTCCCTTTCACACTTTCATCACAAAATGTGCTTACTGGTTTGATGATGGGAGGAATATTTCTTACACACCCCTTTTTGCTTATTGTAACTAATTAAAGTTTGTGGCCTAATCTTTTGTACCACAACTATCTATCATCCACTTGTCCCAACATGCATTGGAATTCAAAACATTCTTTCAGATTATATACATTACCATATGTCCTCTTTCCTTCAGCTACGGTCTGACCAGTACTCACTTTATTTATCTGGTAGCCGGTAGAATCAAAGGTGAATTTATAACCTTTGTCACACATCTAACTCACACTCAATAAGTTGTGCTTTAGGCCTTCCAAATAGTATACATCATGTGTTGTAACCCAATAGAAGTTTGGTAAATAATTGATAACCTAAATAATAAACTTGGGTGGGTAGTTAGAACATAGTAATCAAGATAAGTTATCAGATGGCTCCTTACCCACAAACACTCATACAGGTTTGAAGGTAAGTAGAGAAGGGCCTGGAATGGCATCCACCAATCTTGTCTCCTCAAAAGGTTGGTGTGGTCGACTAGTGAATGTATGGGGACCAGGGGTTAGGAGATGTCACCAGGGTAGCCCAAGATTGGGGTCGGGACCTAGTCAAGATCTACCAGGGTAACCCATAACATTCTAGTGATAAAACTCTTCCTTTGTAACCTAGTGGTAACTTGCATCCTTATCCTTTCGTGTGTTGTTGAGACCTTGTAAGTGGTTATATTCTCATGATTGTTGCCTTTCCTAATGTGTCTGAGTCTCGAAAGTATTGTAATTATTCATGAGCTTCTATGTATGGTATTCTCTTGTGATCCTCTTGCTTGTTAAGTTTTGTTGATTCCTTGATAGTATGGACGTGTTGTTTTCTGGGAAGTCATGTTGGTACCCATGTATACCTTTCTTTTTCCCAGTGGGTCAGACGGGTACCTCCTTGTACGGGGTATAGACCTATTTTGGTTCCACATGGTTGGGTGGAGTACTTTTTGCACCAATTGGGTTTGGCCCTTTCAGCTTCATGTTCATGTTGGCTCAGAGAAGATTTGAAGACCATCATTGATGTACCGGATTTATATATATTTTGCTACATGGGACTTTTGGAGATTTGTATATTGTGGAACTATCATTATGTAATGTAACTCTCATGTAAATTCTCGAGCATTGTAATGAGATTCTTGTATCCATGTATTATTTTGTAATGCAAATCATAAATATTCCTTGTAATTATTTGAGTTAATGTATAACCATGTGTAGCATCATTATGGGGCCTCGACGAAATTTGGTAATTGATTTGTTTAACTGTAATTTCTATGCAATCTTAGCAATTATTTATATGTTTTATAAAGTGTTAAAAAGAAATCTTGCATTTTAATGTTCTCGGTTGCTATGTCCTCTGGGCCTCATGGCCAGGCATGAATATATATATATATATATATATATATATATATAGAGAGAGAGAGAGAGAGAGAGAGAGAGAGATAGATATATAGATAGATAGATAGATAGATAGATATACATAAATACATATACATAAATATATACATATATATGAGATATTACCTTGAATAAATTAACTAAAATATTCATTTTTTTTCTTAATTAGATGAAATCATGAAATATAGAGTTTAGCAATAAAATAAATACAAATCAACCAAAACACATTTTTGTTTATAGTTGTTCCACCTCGAACCCTCTATGAAACTAATGATAAAGTAGCTTTCAAATCAATATCCGAATTTAAAGTTGTATCTCTCTCTCTCTCTCTCTCTCTCTCTCTCTCAGCCACTTAATCTTCTCTCTCTCCCCCTTAAAAGTCTCTCTTTATCTCGATCTCTCTTTCTCTCCCATCAAAAGTCTCTCTCTAGACCCTCTTAACTCTCTCTCTCTCTCTCTCTCTCTCTCTCTCTCTCTCTCTCTCTCTCAACCTATCTTTCTCTCTATATCTCTCTTTGTCTCCCCTTAAGACTAGATCTCCTCTTTCTTTCTCTCCCCAAGTAAGAATTTCTCTTTCACTTTCTTTAGATCTCTCTCTCTCTCTCTCCAAGTAAGACTCTTTTTAAAAATCTCTCCTTTTTCCCTCTCCTCAACTTTATGGAATCTCTCTCTCAAGCTCTCTCTTGAGCTAGATCTTTCTTTGTCTAGACCCTTAAGACTCTCTCTCTCTCATGCGTCCATACATAAATAATACTCATGTGCATTTTTATTTAATTTACATGATCTCTAGGTTCATGTTTAAGTTATATGTATGTGTGCATACATATATTTACATGTATTTAATTGATACATGCATGCATGCTATGTTCTTATGTAAACAATGTATTCTTGATTTTTTTAGATTAGAAAGTTAGAAAAGTTGAGATGATATACATATGAAATTTCAATTGCAATTTTTATGATCTTGTGTTTAAGCTCTAATTTTATATTAAAATTTATTTTTGAAAGATCTCTAGAGATTAGTGGGAAAAAATTTTTGAGTTCACTTAACTAGATATATTTATAATTTATTAAATTATTTATTTTAATACATGTACTTGTTATAATATTAGATTGAATCTAGAGTTAGTTTGAATATTTACAGAGAGGGGGGTGAATTAGTGGTTCCTAAATTTATTTCCTTTTTAAAATAGCCTTACAATACTAGTTATCACCCTAAGCGCTAAACAATCAAACCGGTTAGACAAATGTGGATATCAAAAGAGGCAAACACACAAATGCAACCCACAACACCAGATGTACGAGGAAAACCCAATATGGGAAAAACCTTGGTGAGAAATGTTGCTTGAGACTACTGCTCCAATCGAGACTCACAAATGAAACAATGAATTACAAAGATTTAGGGCACCAACCCAAGGAGCACCAACCCCTACTGATTTAGGGCACAAACCCAAGGAGCACCAATCCAAGGAGAACCAACACCTACACGAAGCTCCAACTTGCTAATGTATAATGAAATAAAATTTTGATATAGTTATAGAATCTTGTTGTAAATGAGTTCTACAACACTTGAACAATAGATTTATGTCAGTTAACAACCTTCTCTTCTTCACTTGATCTCATACTACCTGTTATCAGATTACTCTCTGATTCTTTGCCTCTTTCTCTTTTGGCCTGACAACACACTATGTCATACTCAGATTCCTTCTTGATCAATCACACCTCACTGGTTAGCTTAATTGTTAGACCTGCAACAGTTTACCAGTTCTTCTATCTCTACTAGTTAAACCCTCTCACCAGTTTGCCTCCTAACTCACTCTATAACTTTCTTAGAATAAATTCTAAGGAATATGATCTTTTTTCTTGCTCAAGCACTCTTTAGTCTCCTTCTTCACATCAAGGATTAATAATTTTTATCTCGATCTCACATATTTATCATCTAAGGTTCCTGTCAAAAACCACATTCAAATAGTGTTGTGTTAGGTTTGACCTTCACCAACTCGATCCATATTGGATTTGATTCGATCTTCTTTTCCATGGAGATGATCTTCATTTCATCAATCAACACCATACATACCTCGCATTCCAATGTACTTTTTCTAAAATTAGAAGTCTGCACCATGCTTTTCTGCTTTTCTCTGTCATATTCTATTCATGTCTTGGTTGTTTCCTTTAGTAAATGGGTACAAAGATAAAGTCTTCTTGCAGGATATATTCAATCACATGCTAGCTTTTATTCCTCTAGTTGCAATCTTTTGGCATCCTCCATGACTTTTGGGTTCTTCATAAAATTTGACCTACTTGCTGACTATTACGTCAATGTACATTTCACTGACCTGTGCTTTATCACCACCTGGCTTCCAGCTGTCATCTTTGTCGACATCCACCTCTTCTTGGTTTTCTATGTTGATTTGACATTCTTCATTGACCAAGATTTACTATCCATTCAATTCATTGTACCAATATAACCAACAAACTAACCAATCACTCTGACTGACAACCCATCCTCCTGACAATTCATCTTACCTTTCGGTTTGCCTTCGTGTCATTCTTTCTATTCTACTCACGAGGTGTTGTTGTGATTCATATTATATTCCACCTCTTCATCACAAACAATCAGTTAGCCTTCATACTGGTTTGTGCCTTACAGATAGATGACACTATTCATGTGTATCGATAACATTCTTTATGTCCTCTTACTCTCACATGGATTGACATCATATGTCTTTCTTTTCTTATACTAGTCACCATTTCTTACACATCAGTAACCATGCCAAACCAGTTGACATCAATGACAACTTAATACCAATAATGTCAACAATCCCCCCCTTTGACATTTATGTCAACTTACTGCAAGACTTCATATCCCCAGATCTCCCCCCCTTTGATTCATACCTATCTCCCCTTTAGACTGATACCAATGATTAAAGTTGGTACTAAGACATACAACCTTGAACTTTTCCTATGATCAACACATGCTTCAAGAGTTATAGATGTTGCTATGAAATCCCCCTGAACCATATAATTCATTAATAATTTAAGTGCATAAATCAGCTGACACAAATCTTGACTTGTTTCTTAAGTACTCAAAAGTGCCTATCAGCAATGGTTTGGTGAAAATGTCTATCATTTATTCTCCTCTAGGGACATAGTCCATATTTACTTCCTATCCTTCAACCTTCTCTCTAAGGAAATGATACTTGATGGCTTAATGCTTTGTCCTGGAGTGCATCACCAGATTCTTTAATATGATGACGGTACTTGAATTATCACACCAAATGAGAATAGAATTAGTAATGTCCACCTTTATGTCCTTGAGGGTTTTCTTCATCCAAATTACTTGAGAGCAACATGTAGCAAAAACAATGTATTATACTTCAATAGTGGATAGGGAGACTGAATCCTGCTTCTTCCTATGCAATGAGACCAAACAGTCACCTAGGAAGAATGCACCACCACTTCTTCTCTTCCGGTCATCAATGCAACCTACCCAATCAACAACAGTGTAAGATTCCATGATGAATTCCCCTTATTTAGGGTACCACAAACCATAACTGAGTGTTCCTTGCAAGTACTTAAAAATTTTGCTTACGACATTCATATGTGACTTTTTAGGTGCAACTTGAAATCTAGCCACCGTGCACACTGGATGCACTATATCTAGTCTAGAAGTAGTAAGATACAATAGGCTGCCTATCATGGATCTATACAATGTCTAATCCACTACTGGTGATTCATCATTCTTGCTTGATTTGCTTCTAGTCACTATGGGGGTATTTACCAGTTTGGAGTCCTCCATTTGAAATTTCTTCAACGTATCCTTTGCATACTTGGTTTGTGATATAAAGATTCCCTTATCTTGCTGTGATATGTTCAAACCAAGCAAGTATGTCAATTCTCCAAGCATTGACATCTCAAATTCTAACTGCATATGATCAACAAATTCTTTGCAAAGGGTGTCCTTATTGCCTCCAAAAGTAATGTCATCTACATACACAACCACAATGATCACATGGTTTCCATATTTATTTATGTCATTCTTGAATAGTCATCTATGAAGAGCATAAAATATATTTCACTAGCAAGAGCTCTTGTCTTAGTTGACCACACAGATTTATATGTACAACTTCAAGTGGTCTTGACGTGTTGTGTTCTTTTTTTCTAAAGCTCACCTTAGTCTACTTCCCTTTCACACATTCATCACAAAATGTGCTTACCGGTTTGATGATGGGAGGAATATTTCTTACACACCCCTTTTTTCTTACTGCAACTAAGTTATTAAATTTTGTGGCCTAATTTTTTGTACCACAACTAGCTTTCATCCACTTGTCCCAACATACATTGGGATTCAAAACATTCTTCCAGATTATGTACATTACCATCTATCCTCTTTCCTTCAACTACATTATGACCGATACTCTCTTTCTTTATCTGGTATTCGATAGAATCAAATGTTAATTTGTAACCTTTGTCGCACATTTGACTCACACTCAACAAGTTGTGCTTTAGGCCTTCCACATAGTACACATCATGTGCTTACAGTTTTCCATCGATGTTTACAATACCTTTTCCCTTTATTTTGATGGATGAGTTGTCTTTGAATCTCACTGAACCACCATTCCAATCTTCAAGCTGGATAAATTTATTTTTATCACCGGTCATGTGATTGGAACAACCACTATCTACAATGCATAGGTTTTCCCTTTCAGCATGTAAGGTAGTTTGCACTATGAGACTTGATTCTGCCTTGTCCTTTTCTTTCTCAACCCATACTAGTTTGGTTTCCTTCTTATTGTCAGTTGCTATTTTCTACTCTGGTTTAACTACCGGTTCATGATCACGATCTGTCCTCTTCTACTTGATTTTTCTATTTTTACAAAACATATCTATATATCCAAACTCTTGACAGTTATAGAATTTTGTGTTTTCATTTAAAGATGAAACTTTGAAACTATTGTAGGACACCCGTTTATTCTTCCTAAATTTAAAACTCCTATGACCAAATCCATTACACTGATAATAGACAGCATTCATATCACAAAGTGCATTAAATATATTTCTACTTTCAGAACTCATAGTGGGCTTATTTGTTAATCTACAGTCAACTATTCTATGTCCAATTTTTTTACATTCATGTGTATCGGTAACATTCTTTCTGTATGCTTACTCTCACATGGATTCACATCATATGTCTTTCTTTTCTTATAATGGTCACCAATTCTTACACACCGGTAACCATGCCAAACTAGTTGACATCAATGACAACTTAATGCCAATAATATCAACAATCTCTCCCTTTGGCATTCATGTTAACTTATTGCAAGACTTCATATCCCTAGATTTCTACCCCTCTGACACAATGACAAATGGTACAATATATTACTCTTTTGATTCATACTGATCTCCCCCTTAGAATGATACCATTGATTATAGCCGGTACTAAGATGTACAACCTTGAACTTTCCCTATGATAAACATGTGGTTCAAGAGTTATATATGTTGCTATGAAATCCCCCTAAACCATATAATTCATTACTAATTTAAGTGTATAAAGCAAGTGACACAAATCCCAACTTGTCTCTTAAGTACTCAAAAGTGCTTACCAGCAATGGTTTGGTGAAAATGTTTTCCACTTGTTCTCCTATAGGGACATAGTCCATCTTTACTTCCTATCCTTCAACCTTCTCTCTAAGGAAATGAAACTTGATGGCTATATGCTTTGTCCTGGAGTGCATCACCAGATTCTTTAATATGTTGATGGTACTTGAATTATCACACCGGATCAGAATAGGATCAGTGATTTCCACCTATATGTGCTTGAGGGTTTTCTTCATCCAAATTACTTGAGAGTGGCATGTAGCAGCAACAATGCATTATGCTTGAGTAGTGGATAGGGAGACTGAATCACGCTTCTTCCTATGCCATGAGACCAAATAGTCATCTAGGAAGAATGCACCACCATTTTTTCTCTTCCGCTCATCAATTCAACCTACCCAATCAGCATCGGTGTATGATTCTTAGATGAATTCCCCTTATCTAGGGTACCAAAAACCATAATTGAGTGTTCCTTGCAAGTACCTAAAAATTCTGCTTACGACATTCATATGTGACTTTTTAGGTGCAACTTGAAATCTAGCCACCATGCACACTGCCTACACTATATCCGGTCTAGAAGTAGTAAGATACCATAGGCTACCTATCATGGATCTATACAATGTCTGATCCACTACTGGTGATTCATCATTCTTGCTTAATTTTCTTCTGGTCACTATGGGGGTACTTATCGGTTGCAGTCCTCCATTTGAAATTTCTTCAACATATCCTTTGCATACTTGGTTTGTGAGATAAAGATTCCCTTATCCTGCCATGATATCTTGAAACGAACAATGTATTTCAATTCTACAAGCATTGACATCTCAAATTCTAACTGCATCTGATCAGTAAATTCTTTGCAAAGGGTGTCCTTATTGCCTCCAAAAATAATGTCATTTACATACACAACCACAATGATCATGTGGCTTCCATATTTCTTTATGTCATTCTTGAATAGTCATCTATGGAGAGCATAAAATATATTTCAGCGGCAAGAGCTCTTATCTTAGTTGAACCACATAGATTTGTATGTACAATTTCAAGTGTTCTTGAGGAGTTGTCTTCTTTTGTTCTAAAGCTCACCTTAGTCTGCTTCCCTTTCACACATTCATCACAAAATATGCTTACCGGTTTGATGATGGGAGGAATATTTCTTACACAGCCCTTTTTTCTTACTGCAACTAAGTTATTAAATTTTGTGGCCTAATCCTTTGTACCACAACTAGCTTTCATCCACTTGTCCCAATATACATTGGGATTCAAAACATTCTTTCAGATTATATACATTACCATCTGTCCTCTTTCCTTCAGCTACAGTCTGACCGATACTCTCTTTCTTTATTTTGTAGTCAGTAGAATCAAAGGTTAATTTATAACCTTTGTCTCACATCTGACTCACACTCAACAAGTTGTGCTTTAGGCCTTCCACATAGTACACATCATGTACTTTCAGTTTTCCATCAATGTTTACAATACCTTTTCCCTTTATTTTGATGAATGAGTTGTCTTTGAATCTCACTAAACCACCATTCTAATCTTCAAGCTCGGTCATGTGGTTGGAATAACCACTATCTACAACCCATAGATTTTTCCTTTCAGCATGTAAGGTAGTTTGCACTATGAGACTTGATTCTTACATGTCATTTTCTTTCTCAACCCATACTAGTTTGGTTTCCTTCTTATTGTTAGTTGTTATTTTGTGCTCCAGTTTAACTACCGGTTCTTGATCAGGGTCTGTCTTCTTCTACTTGATTTTTTTATTTTTACAAAACTTATCTATATGTCAAAACTCTTGACACTTATAGAATTTTGCATTTTCATTTAAAGATGAATCTTTGAAACTATTGTAGGACACCCATTTATTCTTCCTACATTCAAAACTCCTATGACCAAATACATTGCACTAATAATAGACAATATTCATATCCCAGAGTGCATTAAATGGATTTCTACTTTTATAACTCATAGTGGGCTTATTTGTTAATCTATAGTCAACTATTCTATGTCCAAATTTGTTACATTGGTAACAATAACCATAAAAGTTTGGAACATATCGATTAAGTTTCCTTTGTTAGAACTTGCATTAAGATTGCTTTGATGAACTATGATGTTGTCATTGATGTTAATTATAACCAGTAATGATGTTGATATGATGTTAGTTTGCAACTGGTAGGTGAGATAGTGAAGGAAACTAGTATTACTTTTGAAGTAGTGAGATAAACTAGTAACCCTACCCGTTGATATGCCAAACCCTAACTGACAAAGCTTGGTGAATAGGTTGTATTGGTTTGCGATAAAATTATGAATGGTAATGATTATGCCATGTATGCATATTGTATGTGAAGAGTTTCAAATGGTTTTTGGCATGTAGAGATAACTGTTTTATCTTGGGAATGAGCGAGTGCCTAGCATGGAGAGGAAGCCGCGTGATGAGTTACAAGATTTGATGAAGCAGTGATCGAGGAGCGGTCAAGGTTGTCTTGAATAATGTGCAATGACTTATATGTAATAGAACGATCATAATTGAACTGATTTTTTTGTAATCTCCATGAGATCTTAGGTTTGTGATGTTTCACCAACCTATTGTTTTGCTTATAAGGTCGATGAGTTGTTTTGTTGTAGTGTTGGCAATTTTGGTTAAGTGTTAGTGTGATTGATTGTCAAACTAGAAGGTGTATCTATAGTATGTGTGAAGGAAGATAGGAGCATGAAAAGGATCTAATCAAGAAGAGTAGTGCTATTTTACCAGATCAGCAAACACCTGTTGTTCTCTAACAATTACAACAGTCAAATCTCTTAACCATGTAAGCTTTAACAGGCTTGATGCAATATAAATCCTATAACTAGGTGATCCATTATATTGGATTTCAAATCCTCTACCGAGGTTACTCCTAATAGGGTATTGCTTCTAACGGGGCATTATAGTCAATCCCTTAACTGGGTGGTCCCTAATAGGATCTGTTCCTAGTACGACATTTTATAAAATCTTTAACAAGCTTGGATCCTAATAGGGAAAACTTCAAAAGAGTTCATAATAATTGTGGGCATTCATCCCCACCATGGTTTTTCCCATTTGGGTTTCCATGTCAAAAATCACTATGTCAAGTGGTGAATGGTTTTTGTGGTTATGTTTGATATGGTTAATTTGCTTAACTGTTAAATCCACTTAGGAATGATAAGATGACTGACAATAATCTGAAATGTGCTTTTACTATTGTCAGTAAATTATTTAGATGGTTTGATTAAATATTTTGGGAGTTTCAAAGTCGCTATACTGTTATTTTGGTATGCTAGTCAAACTGGTAAACTGCTTATACTATTGAAGTTTGTAGTTCAGTGTTTGAACCAGTTAGTTCTAAGACTAGCTTGCGAGATTGTTCTTTAGGTTGGTGAAAGTTTACTCAATTTTTTTATCTACTGATTCACCCCCCCCTCTCAGTAGTTGTCTGGATCCTTATTGATTCATCATACCATCAGCCTTGGTCCTGCAAACGACTGCCTCATTGGTGGTCTTCCTTTCATGTTGCTGACTCTAGTGAATCCTTCATGGTCCACTCTTTCACATCTCCTTGGATATGCATGTTAGTACATTAAGTGTGGCCTCAGATTCATTGATTGTGTATACTGGTTTGTGTGGCAGTTTCTAACAACATTTGCATATGTCTTCTTACTAGTATCCTTGCTTACTGTGAATGTCTTCTTCTCTTTACCTTCATTTGAAGAAGTGAATTGTATCTCCTTACCAGATGTGTCTCTACTGCTTTAACTTTTTCCTTCTTCAAAACCTAAGCCACTAATATCTTTAGATGGATTTTGTTTGCTTAACATCTTGTCTAAGGCTTTGGTGCTTCCTTCATATTTGCTTCTTACTTTTATTTCTTCTTTACTTTCTTCAAGCTCCTTTTTGAGCTTTACTATTTCTGCTTCCAGATCTTTATGGTCCTTTTCCTTCTTTATCAGATCATAGGATACAACTTCACATATCCTCTTGGCTTCTTCCATCTGGAGTTTCAAGTCAGATATAACTTGATTTGACTCATCCAGTGACTTCTTAAAGAGATCTTGTTCATCTACTAGAACAAGCTTGAACTTCTTGAGTTCTCTTCTTGTTTTACTTAGTTCCTCAAGAGCACTTATGAGCTCACCTTCTAGATCCACTTCATCCTGAATGCGTTCTTCTTCCTCCTCTTCACTAACTGGTTCATCAAGTGCCATAAAGAGATTAACTTCTTTGTCATTCTCATGGTACTCATGTTCTGATGCACTTTCTTCATTTGTGGCATCATCCTCAATAGTGTATAGGTTGTTCTACTTCTGGTAGCTTCTTCTTCCTTTCTTGTAGAAATTTGTTTCTCTATCTTTACCAATAGATATACTAAAACTTCTTGATTCATCTCCATGGATTTCATTGTAAGGAAATTTTGTAGCAAAGTGTCCAACTTTACCATATTTGAAACATTTGAGTGGTAACTTTCCTTTATACTTGTCGGATCCTCTTTTAATATTTTTGACAAAGTTTTCTACCTTTGCATCCGAGTCTTCACAAGATCCTTCATGAGCAACCTCTTCCTTTCCCTTCTCGGTGGAGTTGAATTCTGCCTCTTTCCTTGAGGATGCATCACTGGTTGTTCTCATTTCATAGGCTGTTAGTGAGCCAAATAGATCATCCATTGTGAAGATATTGAGATCATTGGCTTCTTCTATGGAAAAAACCTTAGTATCGTACTTAGGTGTGAGAGATCTAAGTACCTTCTTGAAGAGATTATCATCTACAATTTCTTCTCCAAGTCCTCTGATGGTGTTCATTGTTTCATCTAATCTATGGAGGTAGTCTGCAATCTTTTATTCATCCTTCATCTTGATGCCTTGAAGTTGACCCCTTAGTGCTTGCATCTTGGCCTCTATGACTTTTGCATCTGCTTCAAATAACCTCTACATTTTATCCCAAGTCTCCTTGGTGGATACATCGTGCATGACCTTGACAAAATCATTATCCCAAAGCCCGCTTAAGATATCATGTTTAGCCTTTGCATTATTCGCATACTCCTTCATGGCATCCAGATCAGTGGGAAGAACACTAGGGATAGTATACCCATTCTTGACAATCATCCACATATCAAATCCAAGGGAGGAATTATATGTCCCCATTCTTCTACTTCAGAAGGCATAGTTAGATCCATCAAACATGGGGGATTTTGAGCAGGCAGACTCATTTCTAGTCATTGTGTTCTAACAAAAGAATCTACCCAAGCTTTAACCAACTAGGAACCTAGGATCTGATACCAATTATTGAACATAATGTACCTTTGAGAGGGGGGTGAATCAGTGGTTTCTAAATTCTTTTCCTTTTTAAAACAACCATACAATACCGGTTATCACCCTAAGCACTAAACAATCAAAACGGTAAGACAAATATGAATATCAAAAGAGGAAAACACACAAATGTGACCCACAACACAAAATGTACGAGGAAAACCGAATATGGGAGAAACCTTAGTGAGAAATGTTGTTCAAGAGTACTGCTCCAATCCAACCTCACAAGTGAAATAATAAATTACAAAGATTTAGGGAACCAACACAAGGAGCATGAACCCCTATTGATTCAGGGCACCAACCCAAGGAGAACCAAACCCTACACCAATCTCCAACTTGGTGATGTATAATGAAATATAATTTTAATATAGTTATAGCTTCTAGTTGCAAATGAGGTCGTCAACACTTGAATAATAGATTTGTGTCGGATAACAACATTCTCTTCATCACTAGATCTCACACTACCAGTTATAAAATTACTCTCTCTGATTCTTGGCCTCTCTTCTTTCTCTCTTATCCTCACAACACACTATGTCACACTCGGATGCCTTCTTGATCAGTCACACCTGACTAGTTAGCTTATTTGCTAGATTTGCAATAGTTTACCGGTTCCTCTGTCTTTTCTAGTTAAAACCTCTCTCTGATTTGCCTGCTAACTCACTCTACAGCTTTCTTAGAATAAATTATAAGGAAGATGGTCTTTTACCTTGCTCAAGCTCTCTTCACTCTCCTTCTTACAATCAAGCATTAATCATTTCTGTCATGAGCTCACATATGTATCATCTAAGGTTCCCACCAAAATCCACACTGAAATAGTGTCGGGTTAGGTTTTACCTTCACCAACTTGATCCATATTGGATTTAATTCGATCTGCTTTTTCGGGGAGATGATATTCATGTCATTGACCAACACCACACACACCTCACATTCCAACGTGTGTTTTCTAAAACTGGAGGTCTACACCATGATTTTCTACTTTTCTTTGTCCTACGCCTTTAATAGCTCAGCTATTTCCTTCAACAAACCAAAATGAATTTAAAATCTTCTTGCAAGATAAGTTCAATCGCATGCTATCTTGTCTTCCTCAAGCCACAATCTCCTGGCATCCTCCATGAATTGCGAGCTCTTCATAAAATTTGACCTACTTGTTGACTATTATGTCGATGCACACTTCACTAACCTGTGCTTAATCACCACCTAGCTTCCAGTTGTCATCTTTGTCGACATCCACCTCTGCTTGGTTTTCTATATCAGTTTGACATTCTTTGTTGACCAAGATTGACTACTAGTTCAATTCACCTTATCAGTATAACCAACAAACTGAATAATCAATGTGACTGACAACCTATCCTCCTAAGAATTCATCTTTCCTTCCGGTATGCCTTCATGCGATTTTTTTAATTCTGCTCAACTGGTGTTGTTGTGATTCATATTACATTCTACCTCTTGATCACAAACAATCAGACAACCTTCGTGCCTGTTTATGCCTTACCAGTAAGCCTTCCTTACCGATAAATGACACAATTCATGTGTATCGATAACCTTCCTTTTGTTTGTTTGCTCACACATGGATTGACATCATATTTCTTACTTTTCTTATACTGGTCACCACTTCTTAGACACAGGTGACCATGCCAAACTAGTTAACATCAATGAGAACTTAATGCCAATAATGCCAACAATGACATTAAATTATCCTTTTTGTGTACCGGTTCTACATATTATCATGGCAGATGATGCAATTCCCCCTCAAAAATTATTCTCACAAATGAATATTAAGATAGAAAAGTTGAGAGCATCAATAAATAGTAGTAGTAACACATGTATTTATAAAACTACTTGTCAATGTATTTTTGATAGCCTTAAGGGTATCAGGGATGAAATTTAGGGCACTAGTGCCTTTTCTTGTGATGGTTACAAGATATTCTTCTTAGGAAATGACAATAGGTTTTTCAATTGCACATCTCTTATCGAGGTTCAGAGATTAGTACCTAAGGAAACTTTGAAAGAGTATTGCTTCCCATCATAATTGGAGAAAAACATGGTGAAGAGATATTAGGTCATTATATGTAAGGATGAGGAGATGGCTAAATTTATATAGCCACATTTTCTTGCTTCTCATGGTCGTTATCTAAATAATGACCAAATTCCTCTCTATTTTTCTAAATAGTTGTATGTCGAGGTTCATCTAAAAAAGGGCATCAACTACACTGATTTGCCACCATATCTAGGATAAGGTTGTGGTAGGCTTTGTTATAGGGATTCTTATTATCAAGATGGCTATCATATTCTAGCACACATGGCCATTGTTGTTCACAGGGCACTTGTTATTTCACCTTCATTAGGTCCTGAGATAGATGAGGTTGTTCATAGTACCCATCTCTAGGAGGCCATTCATAGATTTGGTGTCATTACAACTGTGACCACTTCGATTTGTTGGCACAGGCCACATAGGGTATAGATCCTTTGGGGAATGCAACACATCATACATCTAATATTTTCTAGGAGGATGTTGACTTCAGCATGATAACGATGGGTTATTTGGATTTATTGACATGTTTAGAGTCTTCATCGATGCCATCCCAATTGCATAGTCCCTTGCATACATCATTATTTGAACATGTAGCAGCCACTCATGATGCAGATGTAAATTTTAGTCTAGATGAGACAAAGCAACATCTTGATATTTTAGTGGACACGATCGTGGCTAGAGATTCTGAGTACTATTAGATGCCACCTTCTACATAGGTAATTTTTTTTTTAGCATCATGCTCATGAGCTGCAAATTTCTAATTAAATATAATTTATATCTTTAAGTAAATTAACTAAATTCAAATTTGATTTCATGTAAATCTATATATATAATTTTTGTAGATGGAGATGCCTCTTTTTACTCCTGCCTTGAGGTTTGATCGTGGATGTCGGCAAGACTCACTTGATGATGTAGACACCAGTGGACATGTGAGTTTTAAATTTATATGTATGATATATATACATTACATTAAATTTCAAATGATCATAATTTATGCACATATATCTAATGTATATTTTATTTAACATGTGTGTATATTTATTACTTTATTTGTAGGAATCAGTTCATCACTCAAATCATGATAGTCTTTCAGATGATCGCTCCACTAGGAGTCGTCATGATGACCAAGGTTCTAGGCCATCTAGATAGATATTGTATGATCTAGATCTTTTATACACATTGTTGACATTTTATTTGATATATCATATATAGATACATCTGATATGATCTCTAGACTTTATATATGTACATTTGATCATCTAGACTTTATATAGATACATTTCTCATGATCCAATTTATATACATTTGACATATTTTTGATGATCTAGATATGTGCATTAAATTATTATCTTCTTTATATCTTTGACATGTTTGATGATCTATATACATTCAATATTATCTTTAATTTGTATGTTTGACATATTGTTTGATGTTAAAACTACATGTTGTACATTGAAAGATGATTGAATATATGTAATTTATACATACATGCATACATATACATGCACATGTATGAATTTACATCTACTTTATAATGTTATACATGTTCTAGATTAAATGATGATTAAATTTCATAAAAAATCTGTTCTAACAATATAATTTGTATAGAAATTTAAATCATCTTGTTACTTATCTATTTTCTAATTAAACATCCCCTTAAGCCATTTAAAAATCATGTCTACAAAATGATATTACCAAAATATACAATTGATTAAACAATTTTCAAATAGATTCAAACTTTAATACATCAATATTAATTTCATAAAACTTCATTTAGTAGATGAAGAAATGTAATTCCCAAGATTTACAATTCATTATAATTTTTAAATAGACATGAACTAGTGTACACATAATAATTTAAATCATCCCCTTAAGTTGTAAACTAGTCAAACATCCCCTTAAGACATTTAAAAATCATATCTAAGTACGTAATGCCTATTCCTTTATTCAAGGTCCATAAATAACAACAATGAAAATTTGATAAAGCATAATCTAGTTCAAATCATTTAATACTTTAAATAGTATCACATTGTATGCATAAAACATAAGAGTTTAAATCAGATCCTCAAGTGACCCCTATCCTAACTACATCCCCTTAAGACATATATAAATGTCAAATTGTTCAACCTTCAGATAATTTGCAAACATATACAAATTATTTCTAGGCCATATCTAGTAGTTTAGCCTGCTCTAGGATAACATGTAATATTCTCTCATGAGCATCAATATGTAATCTCCACTTTTGAATTCCATGTCTTGTAACTGGATGAAGAGTTAGGGTGATAGCAATTACATGGTGGCTATAGTGATATACCTTGTTGTCACATTGATAATCAATAAAGTGAATACCATGTTTAACTATTTTGATTTGCTTCAAGTACGTTTGTTGCACAACAACTAAACCTACACACAAGACACAACATTTCAAGTTCAATAAATAGTTTAAAATATTCAATGAATTATAGAGCTCTCAAGGCACAAATATAAGGCATAAGTTTTAAAATAATTAAATTTAAAATAATGTGCACTTAACCTATGGGAAACACCATTTCATCTCTTGTTTCTTGTTTTGTTAACTTCTTCCTCTCCTCTATGCAATGTAATAAATAGTAACTAACCCTTCTACATTATCAGGCTCCTCTATGACTGCAAAAATATCTCCTGCAAAAAAATGAACAAGTGGTCAATTTAGATTAAAGAGATCTAGACATAGAAAAATATAAATAAAGATCACATGCACGAAACTAAATTAAATAAAGATGTCAATTTAAATATGTACCAATTTTTATTAATCCTAAAATATGGTCATAATCAATAGAAATCAATGGAATGTCATTGAATCTTTCGTCCTCATCTCCACTATTTGTATCAATAACATATACTAGCACCAAATACCATGCATTAACATACCCACATTCTTGGTTGATTCAATCATCAAAGTTTTTGGAAATGTAGTCAAAACAAAAGCATGAGTATTCCCTTGTGTATAATAACCACATGCGACTATCTGTAAGCATGAGTATTCCCTTGTGTATAATGACCACATAC